>NC_056740.1:143853580-144453580 GCF_019279795.1 Protopterus annectens
TATGACATAAACAGTAAATGCTGGAGAGACAGATATTCTATATATGTAGAAAACACAGTTCATCCTTAACCTATTTAAATGAAACCTAGACAATTGGATTAGAAATGGAAATTTACCCTCCCCAGCTTGGCCTCCATGTCCCTTATGGACAGAGACCGTCAATAAGAAAAGTATTAGCGTAACTAACACCCCTCTTACAATACAAATCCTTAATTACCTCTCTACAAACTCCCTCATATAGATGCCCATGATACTTGGGACCTAAATAGTTTGGGGTATGAGGCCAGGCTTGTAAGGGCCCTAGTGGTTGTTAGCATAGTAATAACCTATACCTGTGAATGCATTTAATAAGAATGTGATTGTTTTGGAGAAGGATGTTATGGCATTATTAAAGAAGGGTGTCATGATTTAGCTCTTTTACAGGTAGAATTAATGCACATAAAATAATGGTACTGCCCCACATTCTCCATATAGTGAGGCATAACTCCCATGCTGTATAATCATCCTGGCTTATTATACCTGCAAGAACTTATTGAATATTTTATATTGGGTAATCAGATTGGGAGAAGCTCTAAGAAATAATACATTTAAAGGGGGATGGGGTTCTCTGCATATCCCAACACTCAAGCTAGGTCTCAATTGAGCATGATGGATCAGATTAGAAAAATTTAAAGTGGAAGACAGTGATAATACTGTACTGCTTCATATTCCTGAAAAGACTGCAGAAGTTAATTTATATTCTCGGTTACAGAATTGTAAAGAGGTCTTAGAGAGACTAGAGAGTATAAACTTGGGTTTGTTGATCCTTGACATTATTTTGAATAGGACAGGAACACTCAAATAGTTTGGGAGGTATGGAAAACAGGTTCAGCGGCCACGAGTTGCTGTTAGCACTCTGGACAGTACTGAGTGTGGAAAATACACTTGCTGCCTATCTTTCTTTGTGGCACCAGGGGTAAGTGCAGTGAGTTCATGGTCAGAACACAGGTGAGCCACATTTCAAATCCAGCGGACTGTAATATTTAGTAAGGATCTCCCACTGTCATTGCTCAGACATCTTTGATTATAAGGCTATGTATAGCAGGTTGATTGACAGAACGTATCATTGTTGCTTGCATATACATACTTTTGCAGATATCATAGCTCATTAATGACTGACATATGAACCCTAGCTGATTATGCGTGTAACTGGTTTAGCATGACAATGATGATATATAATAAAAAATGCAGTTGCATATTTCTGATGGACACGGTAGTTTACTGACAATCATCTAGACCTCTCCAATAACCTAACTATAACTGTAAAAAAGACTGTATTGTAAGGTCTATATCACAACTTCAAACTGTATTACTAAAGTCATGTAAGTCTACCCATTCCCAATATATTAGCAGACATTAGTCCTGCAACACACTTGAGAATGCATGAGCCAGGACCTTTTAATGTCACATACAAGAAGGCCTAATTGAAGTATAGCACCAGTCACTCTTTAAACTCCATATCTTTAATGACCAAGACTAGCAAACATCTTCTGTGGCAATCAGGAATAATCACCACTGTGGAAATGTATGCATTCTTTTACATAGGTTTGAATCCCACCTTGTACAAATTAATTTTGACAGTGTGTATGTTCCAACAAAATAATTGCCAAGTCATCCCTTTGAGCCGTCCAAAGTTGGGGTTTAAAAGCTAAGCCATTGAGCATTTCAATGTTGACCACTGGACAAAGTGTGACCAGATACAGCATCACACATGTCAAAGATCATTGCCAAGTTTCACATCATCATTGCTGTTTCATAAATTTTCTTCCACTTTGTTTGGCAAGGTTTCTCTTTGCTTGCTATCCCATAAATGTGGCTGGCATGGTTGTGTGTGTTTGTGCACTGGTCATAAACATAATATTACAATTTGGTGGGAAGCCATTGCTACTATTGTTGGAGGACCTTTGCAGACATGGCAGGAGATGGGAAGGATTGTGCCAAATTCAGGGCACAGAGGTGGGGGTGTGGAGGAGTCAAAAATCTTTGTTGCACTTCTCATCAAGCACTACAGCCAGAGACTGCAACAAGGGGGACTACAATGGGTCTCAGAAGAAGGCTGTCGCCTCTCACTGGGGGCAGTGTAGGCACCACTAGAGTGACCTACAGAAGCACAAGCAGGCACAACTCAGCAAGTGGCTCTATAACTACTATAATAAGAAAGATATATTTTTATAGTAAAGAGTGAATGTGACATTTCATGGTTAATATTCTGTTTTCTTTTGTCTCTAACTCTACCCCTTATCCATTTGTTTCTCTCTTTTTTGTGGGTTAAATGGAATCACACTGTTCTGATGTCATACCTTTCTGACAACAAACCAAATGCTTTTCAGCATAGGGAGGTAGGCCATCCACTGTGGCTCAGCCTGCCAACACTCCACTGGCTGACATACCAACACCCAGCACCTCTAGGATGCACCCCAGCAGTACTCCGACCAGTGGTACCCTCCAGAAGTATTGGTGGAGGCAGTGATTATGTCACCTGCCAGGAGCTGCCAGGAATGGTGCATGATTTGATAGAGACTGGCCTTGGTGCTCACATCAGATGCCTGGATAAGTTGCTCATTAAAATAGAAAACAGATTCCCACATCAAGCAGTCTCACAGGGAACTGAAGAAGGAGACAGTGATGAGAGTTCTGAGGGTTAAGACTAGATTCTCACTGTTACCACACTTGATGGGCATGTGCCTCCAATGTCCCCTACCTATCCCCAGTCATGGCATCCCCCAACCATTTGTGTCCCTCACCACCCCTTTGTCTGTCTTGTTTGTCCTGTTTGCACCTCCTTCTTCACCTGCCTACCTACCTGACCTTCACATTCCTTGTCCCTTCCTGAACATTCCTCTCTTTTGAAATCCAAAAAAAAAAAAAAAACAAATGGGCACCTGTCCCATAAAAAAATGGTCCCATACATAGCTCTTCACTTTTTATATGTGTTTTCTCAACACACTTGATTTGGTCCAACTGGCTATACAACATCATTGCACTGTCAGCCATCTGGCTTGTGGTGACAGTCCAGATTCATCAAGTTTCTCTACATGTGCACATTACTGTGTTGAAGAAGTGGGCGTCCATGGTTCTTTCCTAATTCCCTCCTGCAAATTCCTTTATTGCTTCCCCTTCGTTCTTCCCTCTGCTTGCCCGATCATTTCACCACTTTCCTATCTACCCCATTTTCACACCTTTAATGAAGTCAAAAAATAGAATCACACACTACACACATAACTAGAAATGGCCCATAAAAAAGCCTTCACATTTTGTCCTCTGAGTTTGCATGGTGTTTGGCATTGCGCACCAATGTTGAGTAGCAGTGACTGGCTCTTCATGTCCTCTGGCGAAACCTGGTGAGTTTTTGCCATCGACTGCACTGGTCTGGTTATCTTCATACAATAGTGCTAAACTGGATAGAACTTCCCCACCTGCTCCTCACAAATCAACTAACTATTGCCCACTCTACTGTATCTCAACCTGAATATTGCCCAGCTCTCCAACACCTAGTAAAATCATACAGCAGCAACAGAGCTAAGATCCTCCAAAAGATTGCTACTGAAAGTCACTAAAGCAAATACTTCCACAGGTGAATCTCTATATTCACACAAGTTATCAAAAATTTGGAACACCACACCTCAACAAATTCTTAACACCAATAACTCAAAGAATTTCAAATGACTTCTCCATGACCACTTCAGGAAAAACTGGCTCTGCTCCTGTATTTCTCCAGGGTAACCCTACCCCCCCATTCTACCCACAAAGCTCAGCTCTGAACTATATATACTCTGTGTACTACCTATACACAAAGATCCCTTGCTCCTAGTACACTAACATCCTGTCATGCCTTTACCCAAGTATTCTTTACTTCTAGTACATGCACTATAAATGAGCCTTCTGCATTTTTTCTGTAATTAATTAACAATCTCTGCTTCATTGTGTCTTGTATATTCTAGCATTGTGTAACATCTAATATCTTGTTTTTTGCATATTTGTAAAATCCTTATCTTGCAACAATCAATTGTATAATTTTGCATTCTAATTGTCTTTTAATTTTTCTTGGTTTTATTGAAATATTTTATGTACAGCTTTTCTCCTGGGACCTCTGCTGAAAATGGGCCTCTAGCCCAGTTGGGCACTCCCAGTAATATAAATGTAAAATAAATAAATAAAAATAAATAAACATGCTGCACTATGGGAACACAGAGTTAAAACAGAGTAAAGCCAGTTACTCTGACAGTTCTGTATTTTGCCAGATGCAAAAAAAATGCAACTTCCTATGTGGAGTGTTGACATGAAGCATCTATATTATCTTATCGAAGTTTCAGAATATCGAATCTGATATGGTCGGCACCATATCATCGAATTCTGAAACATCGAAAGACAAAACAAAAATGCCTAAAAACAAAAATAAAAATTTACCTTTGCAAGGGGCTGCACCCCCTACATCTCCCCTACTTAAATATACCAACTCCGAGATTGCACTACATTGAACTAAACGGAAATCTCCCCTTACGGAGATTTCTGTTTAAACGTTCGATGTTTTTTGCTTTTGTTAATCTGGTGCCGATAATATCAGCTTCAATATTGTCGGCCTTCGACAATGTGAAGTAGACCCGACATGAATCACTTGCCTGAAGTTTTTTTGCCCATAACAATCAAAGGTTCAGTTCCAGATGCATCTCACATTATTTCTTAGTGTGATGTTATATGTTTACAATATGTTTAATTACCCACATCTAAACATTTGCCACAGTTATGAGTCCTCATGGAGATATATTGGACACTGAGCAAAAAAAAAATTATTTGCATTGACATCCATCCCCACAACTATGACATATTTATCCAAACTTGTTCTGCTTGTCATAAGCCTTTTGTCCCTCTCTGCTAACCCTTCTTTACCCCATTTCAGTCACTTCATGATGGAGAGCATGGTAGTGTAATAATGAGAACAGACCAAAAACGTCCATGAATGTTACATTACACCAAACATTATGTGTATGTCCACCTCTCCTTGTATGCACACCTTCACCCCCACCCCTCTTTACTGGTGTGTATCTCTTAGGCTGATGGATATACATGCCATCTCATGGTTTCTACCTACTGACATGACTCTGCTGATGGATAATACAAAGATGTTACCTTGATTCAAAAGGTGATCAGTGCAATTGTAGTGTGCAAGGTTTCAAAATCTGCTATAGGACTCCCTTTCTATCATGTTCAGATAATGATGGATGAAATGTTCATCTAACATCATGTGGAAACTGCCCTTACTGTGAAGAAGCATACTGCACACACTTTTTGGGATATCTGTTCCTACACAAATAATTAGCATATCTGCTCAGTCATGCTAATCATTTCAAAAATGTACCACCCCTTGTCATTTGTAGCAAGCTGTACACACAACTAACTTGTGAGCTGCAGTAAGGCCTGCAATACAGCTGGTACTTTTAGAAATGTACTGAGGTAGACATTACTGATACAATTGGGGAAGACATGTACTTTAGTGTAGTCATTGATAGTCACATCTACAATCTTGATCACATTTACTTAGCTGATGACATCCTGAGACCATTTGTAAAAAAAAAACAGAATCAACAGGATTCGAATCCTGACTCATTTGTGCTCAGACAAGGAGATCACTGCTGTTACCCCTGTGCCCTAGAGAAAACTAGACTGAAAGTATATTTTCCACACTCAGTATTGTCCAGAGTGCTGATGGCCGCATATCGCTGCTGAGTCCGTTTGCATGAAGGAAGGCAAACCAAATTAAAATTAAGAAGAGGCCCACGTTTGCTTGGTGCTTAATGTCATACAAATGGAATGCAATGCCTACAGTTATTTATGGAATAAAATGTTGGTCGCAACATTTCAAAGATAGACTACAGCATGCACATCATACTATCTGCCAGCAATTGCTCCAATAACATATTTAACATGCCTGACACATGAAACATTAACAGCAAACAGATGTATTTTGCAGTTAATCATAATCAGGTCAGTTACTCTATATCCTTACTTGCACACAATTTGTCAAAGAGCACTAATGGACACTAGTACTTCACAAGTCTAAGTTGAATTCCTGAAATTTTACTCACGCATGTGCTAATACTTTGCCATCATCTGCTCAAATCATTTTATTGGTGCTGCAGTATGTGAAGAAGTGTTTAGTGTGTCTAACTCTGGTTACTGTGCTGTAATCCTCCACTACATAGAAATGCATTCATAGACACAGGAGAAGAACATTGATGTGTGCTTCACGGAACAAATACTTTCTAGTACTCATGTGTGCCCTGCGGCAATGCTCTTGCAAATAATAACTCAGGACTTGGACCATTGTCAAACAGACTCCAGAATTACAGAGCATAACAGCACTGTTACATTTGCTATGGATTTACAGTGACACTGGACATTGGTCATCCACGATTGTATCCCATTGATATTGTCAGTAACTTGTATTAATGTGGACATACCTTCATCTGAATATGAAGATGTATAACTTCATCATTGCACATCGGCTTTTTCCAAAGTGTGTGTTTGTGGGTGTATGCCATCTACACATCCTGAGAAACAATGCATGTCTGTTTCACTTCTGCAATATGCATTCATGACAGCTTCTTTCACCTAGGTTGCTAGGGTGCATTTATATGTACTTTTGCAAATTGCACTCACACAATAATATCACAAGTAATGACTTTGCAAACAAGTCTCATAACAGTATATGTTACTTATGACACCACCATAATATCATCTTCTATAAAGTGCACTCTGAAAACATTAAAATCAGACTTCTGGTGTGGCACACATGAATTAAGTACTGTATTCTCTAGCTTGTGTAATTAGATTTCACAGCAGTCAACTTGTGTATGTGTGTGTGTGTTTATCTCTGATTGTGTGTATATAGTCAGAGGAGTATGAATCCAGGTCCTGCCAGCCTCACTCAAGAAGCATTCAGAATATACTTTTACACTGCTACATGACTCCACAGCAATTTTATACAGCCCTCACAACATCCTCTTCTCAGCGTACACTGATGACATCATCCTCTACAAAGTACATTCTGACAATGTTAACATCAGGCTTCTGCTGTGGCATGTGCATTAAGTACTGTGTTCTCTAACTTATGTAATTAGATAGGTAGGGGTTATAATCTCACAGCAGTCAGCTTGTGTGTGTGTGTGTGTGTGTAGTCAGAAGAGAGTAAGTCCAGGTCCTATTGCCTTCACTCAAGTAGCATTCATAAAGTGCTTTTACACTCCTACATGACTTCACATCAGTTTCATACAGCCCTCCCAACATCCTCTTCTCAGCATACACTGACGACGTCATCCTCTATAAAGTTTGCTCTGACAGTATTAAAATCAGACTTCTGTGGTGGTGTGAGGATTAAATACTATGTTCTCTAGCTTGTGTAATTAAAAAGGTAGGGGTTCTAATCTTGCAACAGTCAACTTGTGTGTGTGTGTGTGTGTGTGTGTGTGTGTGTGTGTGTGTGTGTGTGTGTGTGTGTGTGATGGTGTGTGTTCATTTATCTATCAGCCTGGAGGCAATTTTACACCAGGATGTGAGTCCACAGCTGTCAGACACTCTTGCTAATATATTCTTCTCTGCATACACTTGTGATGTCATCCTGTATAATATGCACTATGACATAATTAAAGACAGACTTGTGTGGAGGTGCTAGTGTTAAGTACTGTGTTCTGCAGCTTGTATTACCTAGATAGGCAGGGTTCTAATCTTACAGCTGTCAACTTGAGCATATATATTTCTCCTCATTGTGCTATTAGTCTGGAGGCAATTTTACACTGGGATGTGAGTCTACAGCTATGTCAGACACTCCTACCCAAACATCTTCTTCTCAGCATACAGTGATGATATCATCCCTCATAAAGTGCACTCTGACATTGCTAAACTCAGACATCTGCGGTGGGGATAGTCTTACACTGTATGGAATACAGCATCTATATTTACACAGGTATGGTGTTCAAATCTGACCTCAGTCAACTGTTTTGTATGTGCGGTTGGTGGTATATTATGGTCAGTGTATGATCTTTTGAATCTCTTTTCATTTGACTCCCACACAGGAGAATCTTTTACATAGCTCCCTGAATCCAACATCCCCTTCCCCCCATCCACATAACATCCATTCTGTGGAAAACTGAAAATGTCATCATCTCAAAAATGCATAGACATATCATGAAGCAGAGCTCCTCCATCTCCACACCATTGGATGTGATATGGACAGAGGCAGTCTGTATTAAATCAAACACATACACATATGCACATACCCCTACTATCTTGAAAAACACAGCTATAGTGATTTGCATTTAAATTGTATAATAATGGCTAGGTTTTTATGTGCTCTTGGCCAGTAGCCTAGTAATGTCCTATGGCCCTCTGAACATTGCACATGTCAATGTTGTTGTCATCCACATGTACTATGTTGAGATGTGGATGTACTGTATCCCTATAACTGGGTATTCCAATCTGTGATCTGAGCTACTGTATTGATGGCTGCTGCTGCTATTTGGTTACATGTTCCTTCCATAACAACTGTAGTAATATGCCTCCCAAGGACTGTTGACATCAGATGATGCTATGTATATTGTTGCCTTACTAAGGCATGTGTTTTTGTACTGCAGTATATATACATTCTACACAGTTGTCATGCAACCATCACAGTGACAGATGCAGTATGGCACATGTGTGCATGTATATACCTAGCATCTGGAAAAGTTATCTGATGTATAGCAAGCAATATTATCCCATACTGATAACCTGGGCACATATACCTGGGTTCATCCACATGTTGTAATGCTGTTATACAGACAAACACATGACATGTTGAGATTCACTTGCAATCTTGGCAAATTCATTGAATGCACTATTGTGTTGCTATTCACAAGGGTTATACAGGTTGTGGAGACTGACAGAGATGGGTGAAGGCAGTCAGCCTAGCCTTATAGAATTGTGCAACTAATTCTATCATTTGTAAATATGAATGTTGAACTTAAAACAATGTGGCAGCATTGTGATCTGCTGTAAAGAAAGCTAAGTCAAGCATTTCTTGTTGGTCCTTTGAAATTAAAATTATTTCATCACTGCCTTTGATGTTTTACAAGTCAGCTCCAGTCCAGCTAGATGAAGGCTTCCTGCCTATTGTTTTAAGACTAAAGTTAATGACCACAATTTACATGTGGAATGTCCTTTATTGCTCTAAGTGTAAAATAATGTTAATGTGGTTTCTGTCAGCCTGGGAACACCAGCCAGGAAGGTGTAAACAATGATGTAATGTTTAGCAGAACTGGAGTTTCAATTTAAACAGTGAGAACCAGAGATTATTAAGCATTTTTGTCTGGACCCCCAGTACTGTACATGTGTCTAAAGGAACCCATGGTGGGCAGCACATAATGCCATGTGGCATACAGGTGTCCACAGAGGCAAGGTGGGGAACAAAAGGTGAGGGAGCCAGTAAGTGGGAAAGACAAAATGCCAATAGTAGGTTGTCTTGAGACAACATGGGTATTAAACTACCATCCTGCAGATGTCCTGAGAGGAAAGGATTTGGATGAGACAGTACCATGCGCTTATGCAGTAACACGCAGTGAGGCTAGGAGACAAGCATGTGGGTCTTGTAGCCTGGGGGAGACCCAGACAGACCACATACTTGCAGCCAGGACTGGTGAGGTGGTTACATCAGGGAGGGAGTTACTCTGTAGCACAGAAACCGAAGGCGAGCCACAGCTGCTTGTGGGTACTGATGGTCCCTTGGTCAGAGTGACTGCAAAGGTAGAGGTGAGGAGTAGTATCCATGCTGACAGTGAGGCACCACTGTCAGAGGATGCCACACTTCCTGTGGAAAGGGAGCTGGGAAGGGTTACAAGGAGAGAGTAGAGACAGGCTCAGGTCGCAGACCCTATATTGCAAGGCCTGAGGCAGGTAGCTAGGGAGGCACCTGATTCTCAAGGAAAGGGGGAATCTGTATACTGGGACAAAGGGTTACTATACAGAGACTGGACTCCTGAGGAGCGCTAGAAGGTGAGAGAGTACAGCAGTTGGTAGTGCCTAGAGCCTACCGTTTGACACTTCTAGCCATAGCCCATGATATTCCCTTTGCAGGTCATATGGGCATAAAACGTACACAGACGCGTACAATGCAGAACTTCTATTGGACTGGAATTTCCAGAGCTGTAATAGGGTACTGCAGGACCTGTAAGCAGTGCCAAAAGGTAGGCAAGGCAGGAGACAAGGTGAGAGCTCCTTTGATGCCTTTGCCTGTGGTGGAGGAGCCATTTCAGAGGGTAGCTATGGATATTGTGGGTCCCGAGTACTCCACGTTCCACAAGGAAAAAGTATATCCTAGTGGTAGTAGATTATGCTACATGATACCCTTAGGCAGTGGCTTTGTCTTCCACTGAGGGAGAGAAGGTGGCAAATTCTTTGTTAGTGATTTTCAGCAGGGTAGGTTTCCCAAAAGAAATACTAACTGACAGAGGTGCCAATTTCCTGTCAGACCTGCTGGCTTGTCTGTGGAAGTCCTGTGGGGTGAAGCACATGAAGGCTACCCCCTACCATCCCCAGACTAATGGTCTTGTTGAGTGGTTAAACTCTACAATCAAGTCCATGCTACGGGCATTTGCAGATCAGTTTAAGAGGGAGTGGGACAAATATCTGCCCCATCTGTTGTTTGCTTACAGAGAGGTTCCCCAGGAATCCACATGTTTTTCACCCTTTGAGTTGCTGTATGGGCATAGGGTGAGGGGACCTGTACATTTAATTTGAGATGAGTGGAAGGTGAGTGCATGTCTCACAAAGTGTCTGTTGTGGCATACATCCTGAACCTCAGGACAAGGCTCAGGGAACTCATGGGCTTGGTCCAGGAGAACCTGGCAGAAGCCCAACAACAGAAAAAGGTGTGGTATTACAGGAATGCTGGAGCTAGAGAGTATGCTGTGGGGTAGCAGGTAATGGTTTTCATTCTTGTCAGACACAACAAGCTGCAAGCAGCTTGGGAGGGACCCTACAAGGTGGTAAGAAAGGTAAGTGATGTTAACTACATGGTGGAACTGCTAGCCAGATGGCAGGGGCACAAATTGTACCATGTTAACATGAAACCTTACCATGACAGGGAGGCCCTTGTGCTGAGCATTTGCAGTGGATTGCAGGAGGAGTCTGAAGGAGATCTGGGGACTGATCTCCTCAGTGAGGCTCGGGCTGACACCTCAGTGGAAGGGGTAGCAATGTCCCAGCAGCTATCTTATACCCAGGTTCGAGAAATCCGAGCAGTGTTGCAGGAATTTGGGGACACGTTCACTGGGAAACCAGGGTGCACCCACCTAGTGCAGAACCAGGTGAATACAGGACCCCAAAGGCCTATTAGGCAGGCCCCTTATAGGGTACCAGAGAGAGAGTCAGACAGACTCTGAGGGAGGAGGTACAGGAGATGTTGGAACTAGGGCTATTCAAGAGTCCAACAGTCCCTGGGTCTCCACAGTGGTGCTTGTGCCAAAGAAGGATGGCAGCACCAGGTTCTGTGTGGACTACAGGAAATTAAATAGTGGCACAGAGTCGGATGCTTACCCCATGCTTAGGACAGATGAGGCCCTAGAGCAGGTGGGTGGGGCTAAGTATCTTACAACCATTGATCTTACCAAGGGTTACTGGCAGGTGCCCTTGACTCCCAGTGCTAGAGAGAAGTCAGCCTTTGTGACTCCTTTTGTCTTGTATGAGTTCACAAAGATGCCCTTTGGGATGAAGAATGCCCCTGCAACTTTCCAGAGGCTGGTAGATAATATCCTAGCAAGAGCAGGAGGGTTTGCCCTTGTTTACCTGGATGATATTGCCAGCTACAGCCATTCTTGGCCAGAGCACCTTCAGCATGTCAGGGAGGTGCTGGGCAGACTACAGAGGGCAGGATTGACCATTAAGCCGAGCAAATGTCAGGTGGGTATGGCAGAGATCTACTACCTAGGACATAGAGTGGGGAGTGGTAAGATAAGGCCAGAACTTGCCAAAGTGGAAGCCATTCAGGCATGGCCTGCACCTGTTACTAAAAAGCAGGTGAGGGCATTTTTAGGGACAGCAGGGTACTACAGAAAGTTCATCCCCAGTTATAGTACCATAGCTGCTCCCCTCAAAGACCTGACAAGGAAGATCACTTCAGATAAGGTAGTGTGGACCCTAGCATGTGAGCATGCATTCCAGAAGCTTAAAGAAGATTTGGGAGGACCTCCTGTATTAGCCAGTCCAGATTACAGCAAATAATTTGTTGTGCAGGTGGATGCTTCGAACCATGGGGTGGGGCCTGTACTTAGCCAAATTTCTTCAGAGGGGAAGAGCACCCAGTGTTTTATCTCAGTCGTAGACTCCAACCCAGGGAGGAATGCTATGCAGCTGTAGAAAAGGAAATGTCTAACCATAGTGTGGGCACTGCAGAAACTTCAGCCTTATCTGTATGGAAGGAAATTCACTGTTATGACAGATCACAACCCCCTAATATAGTTAAACAGAGCCAGTCAGCAAAATGCCAAGTTGCTAAGATGGAGCCTAGGGTTGTAAGTATATGATATGTCAGTGCAGCACCACAGTTGGAGTAGCAATGCCAATGCAGATGGGCTCTCAAGACAGAGAATGGGGTGAGGTACACTCAGAAAGATGTAACCCTCTCAAGCAGCGTTTCTCAAGGGTCACTTGAAAAACTAGTTTGAGTTCTCCTGGGGGTAGAAATGTGAAGACTGTTAGAGATGGGTGAAAGCTGCCAGCATAGCCAGATAGAATTGTGCAGATATTTCTATAATTTGTAAATATGAATGTTGAACTTAAAACAATGTGGCAACATTGCCATCTGCTGTAAAGAAAGCTAAGTCAAGCATTTCTTGTTGGTCCTTTGAAATTAAAATTATTTCATCACTGCCTTTGACGTTTTACAAGTCGGCTCCAGTCCGGCTAGATGAAAGCTTCCTGCCTATTTTTTTAAGGCTAAAGTTAATGACCAGAGTTTACATGTGGAATGTCCTTTATTGCTCTAAGTGTAAAATAATGTAAATGCAGTTTCTGTCAGCCTGGGTACACCAGGAAGGTGTAAAATATGATGTAATGTTTAGTTAAACTGGAGTTTTAATTTAAACAGTGAGAACCAGAGATTATTAAGCATTTTTGTCTGGACATCCAACTCAGCACTGCCTTATGCTCTCTTTATGTAAGTAGTATGTTAGAACTGTGTTTTCTCCTAGAAGTAGCTAGGAATTAGAATATATTAGACTAAGTGTTTTTCTGTGATGTCAGAACTGTACTACTGATTTATTTTAAGTATTTCTGTGTGATATCTGAACTCTTTTGACTAGCATTGTGTATTAGAAGGTATTGTCTAGTGGTTTTAATTATTTATTATTAAATATTTTACAACCTTTTTAACTATGGCTGGATTTTTGTAGAGATAAGTTAAGCTCTAGAGTACATTGCATATTTGTAGAGTTTATTGTACAAAGCCACGCTAATAAGCCTTGACTGATTAGTCACACTTACCAATTTGATAATAATATTGCACAGTAATAATTGGACACCCTTTTAAGGGCCTTTGGGCAGCTGATAATATTAGCTGGGTGGAGGCAGCCGGGACTACTGTATAGTCTGGGTAAAAGGGGCACAGCTGGAGAACCTGTGCCAGCCTTCCCCAGAAGTGTCTGTGTGGTTATATAACCTCTTATCTCAAAGTATGTGTGTGTCAGCTACTTGGGCAGGGACATGAAGCACTGGTTGGACAGAGAGGGTGCTGGAGATTTTAGCTTGCCCTGAGATCTGGACCTTATAGCTGTGCCAGTGGGGAGTCTTATTGTGGACCTGGGGAGTAAGGGAGCGACCAGCCCAGGACTGACTGTGATCTCTGTGTGCTCTTAATGGAAATTGCACTTTACTGTGTGTATTTGTTATCCTTTCTGCTCATATGAGATGCCCTCTCTGGTGATAGTGGTGAGGACTGAGGCTTCTTGATTGCTGGGCCAGGGCAAGGGCGTCACACAGGTATTCCCCAGCAACACTGTGTGAGGGTCAACATTTGTGTCATTAACTGTTCTGCATGACCCGCATCCACCTCAGTTATAATGTGTCCACGTATGGTGTTAGGGCCCTCACCCACATATTTCCACTAATCAATATATAGGCACATAATGTGCAACTGTTGTAATGATGAGAAATAGGTAGAGTTGTACGACCGTGGTTAACCGTTCTACTGTGTCGCATGTGATTTACACCAAATGTTATATTTGAAGGTGATGTACAGCCTGAATTCCAACTGTAGCATAGGTATAGCTGTAGTGTGACTGTACTGCATCACAGATGTACCACAACATCATATCAGTATTACCTGATAGTTTGCATGAGCACATATGGATATATATCAGGATTTCATGGCAGTAGAACATTTTCACTGGCAATATCAGGGGTACAGTGATCGTGTGGCACATGTGCTTAGTCTTGACGTGTACACAGGGTGCTCCATGTATTGTTTGGTATGTGTACAATATCACAGTGACAGATTCCTCACTGTGACACTAGACTTTCCACTGCTGTACTTTCTGTGCACTTGGGCATAGTTAATGCATTGCCATCATCTCACATAATGCATGCAATACATAGATGTGTGTAGGGAATCCACTCATAATAGCATGTTGTTTGCAAGTGTTGTTATCTGTACGGATGATAACTATGTCAGCCAGGGATGCTTTAGTCAAGTGTATCACATCTGGCATACTGAGCTCCCACACATCTTGTTGGCCATATAGAGCTATTCTCTGGGATCTATTCTTTGTGATGCATACCCATTAGGATTTGGCAATGCAGACTTCCCTTCAAGGTGTTCTAACAGATGCTGGTGTGATATGTCTTTCTGTGTTGCACCCAGAAAATACACAGCTCAGTGACAACATTCTTGAGTATCGTGGCTTATGTGTCATTCACACCTCTCAACTGGCCAGGATTTCCCCTGATTTCAACTCCAGGTTTAACACCATTCCTCTTAACCCCCCCCAAAAATTGGCAATTTTTGGGGAGGGGGTGTTGAATTCCCCTTACACAATACTGAAAATCATTACAGTTGTACACATGTGTTCCTACAGAACATGTATAATAAGTTACACTCACATATGCTGTCAGTGTGACAGATTAATTGTCATAACATTTTAAAAGTGTCCCTGATTGTGCCTACTTTTGTCCACATTTGTCTGAGAGTCTGTTGCTATGTGTCCATGATTGTTTGAGAGGTATGCTGATGTCAGTCATATTCAAGCAAGTCATTTTGCAGATCTTTAGACTATGCACATACCCCCTATTGGATGTACTGTCCTTGCTAAAAGTCATCTCTAGTGAGCATGTCAGTGATGTTTATATCACAACCATTCATCTTCACTGACATGTAACCTTGTGTGACCGTCACATATATACTATCATGTTTGACAATATAATATACTTGCATAGGAGGTGTACACAGCAGTACATACTTTGCTACCAACATAACTGCTCAATATTATGCTACTGGCTTGTCTTGGAAGTGTACATACATTGACATATTCTATCTTGGAGACATTGCCATATTTACCATGCACTCTTCCTCTTTCTTCATTCCTATTATTCATGTATGTGCCCATTTTCATCAGCTACCCCTCCATTATTTCAGTCTGCAAATAATTGTAGCTGTGTATATTGCACTGAGTCCCCTATTTTTTTACTGCGTTATTACTGCTGTTATAGCAGTATTTGCAACCTTGGTAGTCATTGTGGATGTTTGTGCAATCTCATTCAGCAAGTTTGTTCATTAAATGCTTCATGTTTTTGTGGTTATGTTGTTCTGCATGGCTTTGTAGCAGCAGCACTGTTACTGGCTGCAAACCTTTGCTTGTTTTCGTGCAAGCATGATGCGCAGTATGAATATGCAATTAGATCATAGCGCTAACATGTAGAAGTTTATTGAATTCCCAGATGTGCAAAAAAAGTTTAGAGAAAATTCTGAAAAAGTTTAGAGAGACGTCTATACAATGTCATTAAAATCATACTTTGCAATGTTAATGAACTGGGTAACCCTGTGAAATCATCCTGAAAGTTTGCTTATAATAATGGATATTGCCCACATTAACTTTGGTTGCAGGGGGCAAATTTGAAAGACCTGAGTAAGGCCAAACATCTTAAGTTATTAAAGACTGGGAAGGGGACTTATTTTGAACTATGAATATGGCTATAGCACACAGTTTGGTTCTAAAGGCTGGGCAACAAGAGACAGATGATCAAAGATAAATGTGGATGTCTTGACATGGTAAAATAAATTGTGCATAGGGCATTACAGGTGGACCCAGGGCTGCCAGACGTCCCTATCTGGGCAGGAGTGTAGTGAGATCAGCAGCCTGATCCCGAGTCCCGCACTGCCGGTTTAAATCCTGGGCAACCTCTGCTTTGGTTTTTTTTTTTTTGATTGGCCCGTATACCAGCATACGGGCCAATCAAAAATCGCTAAACATGGAGCTTCTTGTGTTTAATGCGGAAGTTCCGCATTAAACACAAGAAGCTCCGTGGTTAGCGATTTTTGATTGGCCTGTATGCCGGTATACGGGCCAATCAAAACATCGCAAAACAGAGCTACTTCTGCTTAATGCGGAACTGCGATGTTCCGCATTAAACAGAAGTAGCTCCGTGTTTAGCGATTTTTGATTGGCCCGTATACCGGTATACAGGCCAATCAAAACATCACAAAACAGAGCTACTTCTGTTTAATGCAGAACTGTGATGTTCCGCATTAAACAGAAGTAGCTCAGTGTTTATTTATAAAAATAAACACAGAGCTACTTCTGTTTAATGCGGAACTGTGATGATGACGTCTTCACTTACACTTTTTTAAGTCTTGACTTTGTCCCTACCTGGCCAGTCGGAAATCTGGCATCTCTGGGTGGACCTGACAGTCCTAGGAAAATAAATTAAATTTCTTGACAGCGTCACAGTCCTTGCAAGTAACTAACATTCTATGAAGGGGGAAAATGATTTTTGAGTAGCGCTAAACGGTGGGTGATCCTAACTTTAGGTTACTACAAGCATGTGATATTAATGATGATCATAAGATACTTTGGGCTGAAAGCTAATGTCTGTGCTTGCTATTTCCATATGTATCAACTATTTCCTCTGCTAATGAGATTATTTTTAGCAAAGAACATCTGCATTTATTTATTTAAATGCATTTATTTAAATTTGTTTACTGGGGTAGAACATTAATCAAACAATGAGCAATTACTGGCTTAGCCCAGAAACATTCAGAAGACACTGTGAAAATGTGCCCAATGTGTTTACATGATCACACAGCCTCATTGACTCTATTGAAGACAAAAGAATAAACAGTAGATGGGTACTGTTTGCTAAATCATTTTTACTGCTCTGAAAGCGAATTTGAGGACTCACCTGTAGGGCTTCTGTTGGTTTAATAAGTCTGCAGGATGACTCTGTGCAATCTTTGCAGGTCAAAGGGGACATCTTTAAATCTATTATTAGGGACAAAGAATTCAAATTTGCACCAATTCCATTTGAAGGCAAAGTGGTGAGGCCCATAACCAATTTTAGGCATCAGCAAATCCTGTGGTCATTGGGGGTCCCCTGGTCCCTGAAGCCCCAACCACAGCAAGTTACCTTATTTTGATACTTTGTTACATATTTGTCAAACCAACAAAAACTAGTATAGCTGTCTTCTGTACTTAACCAGGTGGTTAGTAATAACTCTTAGGATAAAGAATCCTATGGACTGGAACCACCTCTCCTTTAAAATTCAAAGATATCTCTGGTTGTAGAAACAGTGTTTTCTCAAGTAGTAGGCTTCATAATTTCGTTAAATGTTTTACCATCAACATAGTGCCCTTGACTTAATGAAATGTGGCTAGTGGGCATTCTATTCACTAAAACTAACATCATAGCTAGCTTTAGGCAGCCACAGTACCCACAGCTGTGGGACTCAACTTGATCATTTTGATTGTGTGGTAATCCCAGGAAAAGCTGCTTCTGATTGGGGGAAATTGAGGAAGGAAAAAAGGTAATTCATTCTCCAGATATGGGCTTTATCCTAAACAGGGTTGTGATATAACCCTATTAGGAAAAAGCCAATAAACAGTGAATGAACACGAGTGAGATATGTGCTAGACATCAGCTGTCCAGAGCAACTGATCTCCATAGTTATCTGGAATTTTAAGATGAATAGATGCTCCTGTTCTTCAGAGATGTTTTTTTTCTGTTGCAGGGTGTTTTATTAATGCTGTCAGGACACCAGACATTTTATTTATTTATTTATTTATTTTACATTTGTTGACTGGGCTAGTCTAACTGGATAGATGTCCATTTTCGGTAGAGGCCCGGGGAGAAAAGCTCCAAGACATATACAAAAATACGGGGAGATATGCTCCAAGACAGATACTAAATACAATATAGAAAGCTGCAACAGTCCAAAGTTAAACAGCTGTTGGTAATATAAAGTACAGTACTCATCATAAGCATAACTCAAATAGTAATAGGTAATATACAGGAGATGTTACTATATACATATATACATATATTTAAATTGTCATGGCATAGTCTTTGGTTTCTTAAGGATAAGTCTATAAAGGTGAGGAGTATTCATTAGTGTAAAGGAAGAAAGTCAAGGTTAGTACAGGGGCATAAGCAATGAGTATGGAGGAATAGTTTTAGCTTCTGTTTAAAAAGAGTTAATGAAGACAGAGATATGAGTTCAGTGTGTAGAAGATTCCAGTGCTTTCCAACAACTTTAGAGAAGAGGGAGTCTCTTGCCAAGTTGTTGGATTTGCAAGTATTGATAAGTATTTTGTTTGAGGAGCGTAAATTCTTAAGATTGTTGTAAGGAGTAATTATGCTAGTGAGTATTGGAGTGTTGGTGGGTTGGTAAATGGTTTTATGGGTTATAGCAAGCTGGTGAAATTGAACTTGGTTTGGAAATTCTAGCCATCCTAGTTGCTTTAGATTAAGACAGTGATGTGTTCTAAAAGGACAGGCAGTTGCAAATCTGGCAATATTATTATAGGCGATTGCCAGTTTATTTAGATTGTTCTTAGAAAGGTTAGTATAGATAGGTGAAGCACAGAGTAGAGTGGAGATTAAGTGAGTTCTGGCTATAGCGGCCCTGGCTACTGGAGTAAGAAAGGGTTTGATTCTGTAGAGGGACCCTAATTTTTTGTTGACTGTTTTTACTGTGCTGTTTATATGAGTATCACAGTTAAAGTTGCTATCTATTGTTATTCCTAGAAGTTTGGTGGTAGGTTCGGGAGATATTAGCGTGCCATTATTAGATGTGAGTAAGAAATTTATTAGGGTGGACTTTTGGGTTGAAGTGAACAGTAAATGTTTAGTTTTTTGGGGGTTTAGGAGGAGGCAGCAGTTTAAAAACCATTGTTCTACAGTATTGAATGCATTTTGGGTAAGGGACTGTAGTTCAGTTGGAGAAGTGGCTGAACAAATTATTGTAGAGTCGTCTGCGTATTGAATGCAGGTGATGTGAGGAATTGCAGAATGAAGATCATTGATAAACATGGAAAATAGGAGTGGGCCTAATATGGAGCCCTGAGGAACACCAAGGGAACTGGGAAGGTGGTTAGATAGTTTATTGTCCCATAGTACAGCCTGTTTATTGTCTAAGTAAGATTTAAACCAATTTATTGCTAGAGGTTCAAGTGAAAGGGATTTTAGTATATTTATGAGGAGCTGGTGACTGACCATATCAAAAGCTTTAGATAAATCAATAAAGACTGCAGAGGAAAGAGTATTGTTATGGTTTTTGTTAATGCAGTCTGTGAAAGATAGGAGGGCAGTGGGGGTACTATGGAAAGGTCTGAATCCATGATGACAGTTGCCAAGTAAGTTGTTTTGGAGTAGGTGGTTAAGTAGTTGCTTATGGATGCATTTCTCCATT
This sequence comes from Protopterus annectens, assembly GCF_019279795.1. NCBI lineage: Eukaryota > Metazoa > Chordata > Ceratodontiformes > Protopteridae > Protopterus > Protopterus annectens. The sequence goes on from NC_056740.1 coordinate 143,873,544, forward strand.
ATTTTTGCTAGGGGATGTAGTAGAGCTATAGGACGGTAGTTAGAAAAGTCATAAGAGTTCCCACCTTTATGTAGTGGGATGATATGAGAAATTTTCCAGCTAGATGGGATGGTTCCTTCACTTATGGTTTGGTTAACAAGAATGGAGATGGGATAGGCTATGGCTTTAGCCCCTTTTTGCAGGTATTCTGCTGGGAGATGGTCAGCTAAGGGGGTGGTATGTTTTAGTTTTTGGAGGAGGGAGCAAATAAAGGAAGTAGAAACTGGTTGTAACTGAAAAGGTGGAGGTGGGTTTGTCATAGATGTAGGCAGTTTTGAGGTATCTGGAGATAGTTGACTAGCAAGAGTTTGGATGGCATCTGTGAAGAAAGAATTGGAGGCATTAGCAGTATAAGTGGGATTCTCAGGGTTAGAGCCTTGTGGGTTAGGTGTGATAGATTGTCCTGGGTATAGTAGTTTGTTGATGCTAGTCCAAAACGTTTGTTTTTTTGGTAAGTTTGCTGTAGTTGGAAATAATAGTCCTTTTTTTTGTCTAAGAGGATGGCTTTTTTTGCAAGATTTCTAAGTTGTCTAAAGGTTTGGTGATTTGTAGGATCCTTAGTATTATGCCATGTAGCCCAAGATTTGTTTCTGAAAAGGATTTTTTGCCTAGTAGCGTTTGAGAGCTGGGGGCAGGTTTAGTTTTATTTCTAACAAGGCGAATTGGGGCGTGTTGGTCAAGAATGGCTAAGAACATGGAATTAAAGTATTCCACACCTTTATTTAGTGGGAGTGATTTAAGTGGTGACCAATTACAGTGTCTAAGTTCTGTTTAGAAGAGTTCAGGGTTAAAATGCTTTTTGGTGCGTATTGTCCTGAAAGTGTTTGGATAAGTTAGGTTGGTTTTGTGCCTGATAATGTAAGTTAGTGAGTGGTCACTTAAGTCATCTGGGAGGGTTCCTATTTTCAGGGGTATTAACGTTATTTCCTGGAGGAAGGTAGATACAGATGATGCATATGGATTTACATGAGTTAACCTGAAATTTAGAAATGAGGATTTCAGCATTATTGTCTGAAGGTGGTTTAAAATTTGCTGTGCTGACTTGTAGCTCTGCTTTATAAAGGATTGCCACCCCTCCTCCCTTTTTGGCTGTGTGGTCTAGTCTAAGAATATTGTAACCAGGTGGGGTGACTTCACTGTCTTTAGTTGTAGGTTTTAGCCATGTTTCAGATAAACATAGGATGTTAAATAGGTGGACATCTTCATAATTTCTTTGCTCAAGAATTCTGGACAAAGCCAAACATAGTACCAGAGAAAATGTTCAAAATCAGGAATGCTTAATAAATATTGCTCTAATTCACTTAAAATGTTAATAGAATAACATTTTTGCATCAACATGTATTTTTGGGACAATAAGAAGTATGAAACCAATGTTTGGTATTACTGACTGTCTGTAATCCTGAATGATTTGGCAGTAAATCAAAATTTTTACTAGGGGCAAGGCAAAAGGTATAGAACAAGATCAGATACTTTGACAGCTATGCATTACTCCTGATGACTGCTAAAAAATAGTCACTGAGATTGCTTTAATTTCTTCATATCCTTATGCTTTTTACATATGAGATGATGAGAATGGATGGATCCCATTCCTAATTTAGGGCATAATTCAAGTCAATGAAATCAGTTTTGCTTCAGTTTTTATCATGTGATACAAGTGCTATTCTCAGCCCCTGCAGTGAACCCTTAGGTTCATAGAAGGTTACTAGGCTAACAACCCTAGAGCCCTTACAAGCCTAGCCATATTTATCCTGCTGAATATAATGGAATTATAACATCCTTAGATTTAGATGTGATGCCTTTACTTATAAGATGTGCCACACAGAAGCATTTCCTTACTACTGTAAATACATGATGGTCAAAGTTCAGATTGCTAGCAACCTGAATAACCAGATCACATAACACTGGGTCTGCACTTAGCAAGGTGCTGTCTATAATGCAATTAGCAAGGATGTCAGCTTTCCCAAAGGGAATAACAATGCATTTTTTGCATTTAGCTTTAACCCATGGCTTTGGCACCAATCATTTGTCTGCGTTAAACTTGTATGTAGTATACATGGTTAGGAGACTCAATGACTGCTCCCAATTTGCAATCATCAGTGAACTTGGTCAGCCTCATGCCACCCAAGTTTGCCTGGACTTCTGAGTAATAAATTCTGAAAAGTAAGGGGCACAGCACAGAACCCTGTGGTATGCCACTGGTGACTGGTCTTTTGCTAGAGGTGAAGTCACCCACTTTGACAGTATGTGTCCTATCTATGAGCCAGTTGGCTACCCATCTGGTAATGTAAGAGTTAATTCCCAATTGGGAGAGTTTCTCTATAATACCTGAGTGGGGGATTGTGTCAAATGCCTTGGCTAGTTCAAGACAGGTGGTATGCACAGTCTTTCCCTCATCCAGGGCCTTGATGACTTTCTCAAAGAAGTCAACCATGTTTAACAGGACCTACTTCTTTTGCATAAGGGGGTTGCTTTTATCAATAGCACATTTAGATATGTTTGAATGTTCTTTTTTATTACTCCAGTTGTTCCTACTACAGCTGGAACTCTCTGTGTATCCTTATTCTTATTATTTACTTATTATTAGTTGTCCTGTCCGATTCTCAGCTAGAGCGTCTTCTGTGTGGAGACATGCGTGAATGGGCGTGCCTTCGTTGAAGGTTGTGTGTCCGGGCCGGCAACTTGGCACGTAAAAATCTACTGCCAATCATTAGTGGACCGGAGTTCCGCTGTGGCGACCCCTAACCGGGAAAAGCCGAAAGACACAACAACTACAACATTAGTTTAAGGGTGTGCACACACAACAAAGTATTAGTTTAAGGGTGTGCACTCTTATGCAACCAGCATATTGTATGTTTTTTATTTTTTATATTTTTTCCCCTAACAGATCTGTTTGTTTTTCAATTGAATTGTACAGGTTATAGGTCACATTAAAGGTGGAAAAAGTTTTGAAATTATTTATTGTGATCTCAGTTTTTTAAATCACAAAAACTTGGCATTTTAACAGGGGTGTGTACATTTTTTATATCCACTGTATAAGAATAGTCAATTTCAAAGAGGCTCATGCATCCTTCAGATCAAGGGATATATAACTTTGGCAAACACTTTTTCTTATATATCATTAGTTGGGCATGGAACAATTTTCTTGTTTTCCTGTCAAACTTATCCAGCTTTTTGTGGCCAGTCAATCACTACAAAGCTATAAATTAAAACAGGACGTGCACGCTGATGTATAACTTGAACATTATTTCTACATGTCCAAGCAGTTTTCAGTATTAATTTTAGCCTTCTAAAATATTCCTTACTGAACTTTGTTCTCATTTTTTCATAGCATATCACTGCTCCTTCATCTATTCCAAGATATTTCTACACTCCATCTTGTTCCAAATATTTCATATCACATTCAACCACCAAGTTTTATATTTTCTCGAGTTTTCAGTTTTCCTCTTTCATATATTGCTTTTGCAAATTTGTTGAGACCAAATTTGCTATGTCATCTGAGAAGGCTTTAAAAAATGTAGCTGCTCTTTCAGGTGGTTACCTGATGAACTACATAGTTTAATTCATCCTCAAAAAGAAGCTTGTTCTTTCAATAAAAAAGAGTTGGCTGAAACCACAGTAAGATTATTACCTTCTTTTTCTTTTTCATTTACAGTTGCTGGATACAAAGGAAGCTCCTCAAAGGTATTTGTCAGCCTTTACTAGAAATGACCATGCCCCTTGTGGGCACATAGGTTCATAGTTTCATAGGTAGGTACTAGGCTATTGGCCCTAGGGTCTATATAAGCCTAGCTAAAAAGGTACTCTGGTTTTCGCCTCCCAAGAAAACATGAAACTGCTTCCTCATTCTCCCTTCTCCCTTCATTCACCAGAAGTTCAGTTCTTAAACAGGAATCCACCTTTTTGAAGAAGGAAGAAGGCAGTCTAGTAACATTAAAATCTTTAGATATAACTTCTGCAAGGGGGAAAGCCTTTTTTAACTCATAGGCTTCCCTATCCCAAAGGATTTTCTTTTGTTTCTGCATTATAACATTCTTTACAAATCTTTTTAAAGAGATAAGAATATTTTCATATTGAGGTCTCATTTCAGGCATGGACTGAAGCATTTCAAGTACTAGTTCATCGGTCATAAGAATGTTCTCTCTTAAAAGCCCCATTTGCTTTTTATTGTTATTAACCAAAAAATTCCCGGTCTACTAAAAAGCTCAACAAGTTCCCAATACAGGCAATCTTAATTTGTGATGCCATTGGGGAACTTAAAAAAATCTACGTCCCTTAGGTACAGTATTTAAGGCAATACACTGTTGAAAATACATATTTTCAAGAGACAAAGAGCAGAACCTTTTCAACAGCTTCTCAAGTGAGGCCAATTTGTTATTTAATTCCTGCTTCCCAATTACAACTGTAGCTTTGAAGTTAGAACCAATCTTCCAAAAGGATTATAGTTAGTGCTTAACACAAAAGAGGCATTCTTAAACAACTTTCTACAGGCCCACCAATATTGCTAGGAGAAATAGATAACACAGTCTCTTTCTCGTCATTTTTAACTGGTTCCTTTATGGCCTCACCTCTTTGAGACCCACTCTCTTTGAGATACTCAATTGGTCTCGCAAGCAAATTAAAAGACTTCTGTAAGTTATTTAAGGCTGTTTGAATGCTCATCATATTAAATTCCTGGATTTCTGGAACAGAATGGATAGTAAGATCCAATAATTCAATGCCCTCTCCTGTAGCCATCAGTGCAACAAAAATCAGCAAAGAAACATCATAAAGTAAGATGAAAGGAAAATAAGTGGCAAATCAAACACAAATAAAAGCAAAAATCCACTTGTACTGCGACTGGAAGGAATGAATGTGAGCAATTTTAAGAGAAACACAAATTTATTTATCCACTTTTCGTCCAAAACACGTCATCAGAAAAAACGTTGGATTCAAATGCAATTTTTTTATATAAAAACATAACAGAATAACTGAATCACAATTCAAATTTTTAAAGGCAAACACTGTTAAAAACACACAAAAAATACAAGAAAAAAATCATTGCCCCCACCATAACATTATGCAAGTTTTTTTAACTTTTATCCTTCTTTCCTTAAGAAAGCACTTAATACTAATCACCTCATTTAAACTAGGTACTTGGTCAGCTTGTAGCTGATAAAACAGCAACACAAATAAGAAAATGGAAGTTCTTTTCCCCAAAGAGAACTTGTCTGCTAAGCGAAGGAACAGCACAAGCCAACTGTCGATCCTCAAAAGCCTCAGAACAGCATCCTCTTCGGTGGCAGTAAAGCTCTGGAAGACTTAGTACCCAAACATTTTAGTCAGCTCAAGCTGCCTGATAGTTTGGGCATGTAGAAGGTAGCCTTAAGCTTTGGAAGCTGGCTGGCTGTTATATACATGGCAGGATATAACCCATATAACTAAGGCTATTGCAGCAGTGATCAATATGATGAACATCCTCTGCTTCCATCCCATACAACAGGGATATGCAGCGACTGTCTTTTTTGGGGGAGGGCAGGGTAGGTAGGCAATCAGTATTCCCAAATAGTATTTATATATCCCATCAAAAATTTACCTTTTTAGTTTATTGCATCAGTTTTAAACATTTAGCCTTTGGCACAACTTAAGTTTTCTTTTCTTGCTCATGATTTTTTGTTCAGGCCACCACTGTACCATAAAGTTCAGAAAATGTTCTAAAATATAAATCAGAACATCTACAACCATATGGCTTCTAGGGGCCTGGCAGCCCCCAGACTGCCTGCTTAACTCAGTTATTTCCTACCCAGTTATTATTGTGCTACCTTGGAAAGGTAAGATGTGTTGAAGGAACACAAGGAAAGTAAAGCTGAGCAGCAACGCTGAAATTATTTCCTTAATTATAATTTTTGTTCAAACCATCAATGGATGAATAGGCTGTAAGAAAAAAAAATGAAAACACACTTCATAGCATATAGAAAACCATGACTCCTTGAAAAAGTTGAACAGTAAAGCAAAATGTGAGAAAAGGAAGAAAAAGGTAATGTGTAGGTTGTGGGAAGTTCAGGATAGGGGAAAACAGGAGGGGCACTGTAGGATGTGTCCTGGGGTGGCACAATGGAGCACTTTGCCTAGGTCACCATTTCACCTAAGGTCAACCCTGTACATAGAGTTGTGATAATGTATCATCATTGCAACTAAATGCCAGTTACTATGAATGTACCTCTTTGACTTGAGCCAATACAGTATTGTACACAAGCCTGTCATAATGTAAGAATACTGCAGCTGCAGTTCAGTTCGTGGAAGGGGTGGAAATGACAGGGTGATACCTCAACTGGAATTGTCCAGGGGGCTCCCAACTTGGCACTTGCTGGGGGACCCACACAATGCTAACACCAGCCCTGGTGAGGCCTTAAGACTTCAGCAGGAACTATTACTGGTTTTGCAGCCATCAAAGCTATGCATGCAATTCAGGATATTTTAGAAAAGAAAAAAAAAAGCAATTTTAGGGGTGGTGGTATTGAGATGTTGAGGAAGATGGTCAATTAGTAGAACATCTTTTACCCAAGTAAATGTTTGAGAGAGGAGTAGGGTGGTGGGATGAAGATGTGAGGTGGCAGGTGAGTGAAAGGCGTGAATAGCTGTAGTTGAATGGGCAAGAGTCTGCAGAGGGGGAATGGAGTTTAAGGTCTAAGGAAGAATGACATGCAAATATGAATAGTGAAAGTGGAAAGGGCAAAGGTGCATTTGTAACTAGCAGGAAATGGCCGGAGGAAGAAAGTACTGACACATGGAGCTCTGAACATAAATCTTTGTAGTAAAATGTAACTGGTGCTGGATAAAAGACAGTGAAAAGTATAAATCTATTGACTAGCGGTGTGGTAAAGAGGAGTGAGGTAGAACAGGGAAGAAAGATGGCTAACCAGGGGAGTAGATATAATATTATTTTAAAGAGACTTGATGACATTGCTGCATATATGCTGAATATGATAGTCATAGTGGGGTATGTAAACAAGGTAATTTGAACAAAAAATACTGGAGCAAGAACTAGTGCTGGAGAAGATTAAGGAGCAACTGAAAAGAGAAGAAAAATTATTATAAATTAAATTCAGACTAGACAAAGTATTTTTAAAAATGGATGATATGGAGACCCAATCTCATAGAAATAACTTGAATTATTGGTGTGGTGGAAAGAGTGGGGGGTACAGACATAACAAAATTTGTGCAGGATTGGGTCACTGAGTTGGTGAAAGAGTGGTTGTCTGGATCCACAAGATGATATGGCACACAGAGCAGGAAAACCAAATATGGGCCTAGATGCTAGGAATAGATATATTATTGTCAAGGTACACTGTTATGAAAACAAAAAAGTGGATTGTAAGACAAGTAGCCTGGAGGAAGGGTCTGAAAATAAGAAATATACAAGAAAAGATGGTGGAGGATTTTTTCACTGTGTCAACAAATTGGGGAGATGGGACTAGTGTTGTGGCAACTGAAACAGGACAAGAAAGTGGGTCATCTTGTGTACCTGTTAATTATAAAGAGTAGATGGCAGGGGACAATATATTACTGCTACGCTAAAGAGGAGATTATTAGATTCTATGTGGAAACTACAAGGGGTACATACAAAATGTGAGAACAAATAACCTTGGGCAATGGTGGAAGAAGAGCAACAACAGAGTTAGGTTGAGAAGGAAGTGGAGGACAATGGAGTAAATATGTGGTGGCACAGCAAATATCACAGTAAACTCAGCAATAGGTGCAAATTATGATACCTCAGATGGGCACAGGAAGGGGGATTGACAAACAAACCCCTCTAGAAGTGTGAGTAGCAATGGATGGGGCTGAATTACCAGTTTGTGTTTTGGTATGGACACAGAAGATGGCAGTATAGGGGAGGAAGAAGGAATACAGGGCTAGACCACCATTAAAGATCCCAGAAAGAAAACTAGCCAAGGTGATTTGAGAGAGGAGGAGATGGAGGAAAAACTGGACAGAAATGGAGTAGGAGGTGGGCAATAATGTAACAAGAGTGAAGGAGGACAGACCATTACACAAGTAGATGGTGGAGATGCAATAAATTATCAGTTGACTTATAAAAGGTACATCAGGCTCACACTCTGCAAGGCAAACTAGGAGGTGGAACCAAATAAGTGTGTGGCTTATTGCAAGAATAGGCTAAGCCCAATTGTGGATTACTATGTGCATTTAGATTTCTGCTCTCTGTGTGTCTATGAAGTGAGAAAGAAAGACAGCAGGAAATATAAGAGAGTAACATAGAAGAAGATGAAGGTGATGTACAGATGAAGATGATGGAGGGAAAGGAGGCATGAAGGTGCAAGGAGTAAGAAGATGAAGAGGTTGACTTTTGGGACTTGAGAGTGAGTTAAGACTTCATGATCCTATGAGGAGAATGATGACAGGAGACCCCATTGTAGATAGTGGCCCAATCAGTGATTCACGGGTGTTTCAGTATGGATTAAAGTAGATGTGGTATTGTTTTATCTGTAGTAATGTTAGTCAACTTCTAATATACGACTGCTGAAGGGCAATCAAGGGACCTATGTGCATACACATTAAAATATCATGCATATATAAATGTGGGTTGCTATTAATAAACAGGAGGGGACAACATCCAGACCTGCTAAAGGTTGATCACTGGGCATATGTTTATGGACATTGCAAATTTTTATTTTTCACCATCAGTAGTATTTTACATACTCTGAGTTATGAATTAGGAAGTGTGCATGCTTAAATGTAATTGTATATAGATTAGATTTATTCAAAATGTTACTATGGATGGGTTCGATATCCTCTAAACCTGCTAGGGGTAATTAAGGGTCATGAAAGGTGGACAGTGCAAACATTAATTAACTTATGTGTTAGGAAGGATACCAGTTGGCATAATGGTTAAGGTCTTCGCCTCCCGTGCACACGTTACAAGGTTCGATCCTGACCTCCAACCAATGCTTGTTTGGAGTTTGCATGTTCTCCCTGTGTCTCTGTGGGGTTCCTCCCACCTCTGAAAAACATGCTGAGTGCTTCCATCTCAAACTCACCAATGAATGGAGCACAGACTCTATATGGTGCCCTACAGGGGGAAGAGTTGTACAGAACAACCACTTTTGGGCACCTACTGTGGTGTGCAGTTTCCTCAACATAGGAGAACACGGAGCTTGATGGTGTAAAATATGGCGCTAGGTGATTTGGTCATGTTGACTAATGTTGCCAAATGGGCATGGGTAGTTACTAGTGATAAGTGGATTGAGGATCCAGCTTACGCTGACCTATGCCAGGGAACCACGCTAATGTTGGGAGGTGTCTATGTGCCCCTACTGGTTAGTGTGTGCCCACCATAAAGCCTAGCAACCCTGGTTCAATAAGCTACTGGCCAGTGCCTAGATGCCCAGCTTGGGTTACCTGGGATAGCTCTGTTGAGTGAAAGCTGGATGTAAAACCAATCAACCTGCCAAACATGAACTAAGAACTGCTACACTTAATGTGGGTTCACTGATGAGATGCAGCTTGGAAGTGGATGGCATGATGATATGGAGGAGGCTGGACATCCTATGAATCCAAGAGATAAGATGGAAGGGCTGTGCAGCAAAGCCACTAGGCTTGGGATACAGAGTCTACTACTCAGGAGGGGGACAGGCTAGAAATGGTGTGGGAATTATGGTGAAAGAGATTTTTCAGAAGATAGTGAAGGATATCATCAGAATTAGTGACAGACTCATGGCAATCAGATTCCAGTGTAATGATAGGGCAGTATTCATAATCTAGCATATGCCCCACAGCAGGGTTGTGATACTGAGAAAAGGAGTGGATTTAGGCAGCAGTTGCAGGACCTACTAGATAAAGCAGGACAAACATGAATTGGTGTTGATAATGGGTGACTTTATCGGGATAGACAGAAGAGGATATGAGGACTGCCTGGGTCCACAAGGGTGGGGCAACACGAATAAAGAAGGAGAGACCATTCTTGACTTCTGTTTAGCAAATGGCTTGAATGTAGCCAACACATGGTTCAGAAAGACAGACAGTCACAAGATCACATACAAGAGTGGCCAACATGCAACTCAGGTAGACTTTCACCTAGTAAGGAGAAGGCACTGGGGAAGAACCAATGATTGCAAAATCATCCCCATTGAAACAACCCACAGCATAAATCACTTGTTGCCACAATCTACTGCAAGCAGTGTTCAGAGAAGGCTCTAAGGTCAACAGAGACCAGACTGAAGACCTGAAAGTTGACTTGAGGGAAAATACAACAGTTCAAGGAATTACTCAGGGCTGTAGCACCCCAAGAAGAGGAGGAAATAGGTGGAGTTGAAGAAGAATGGCAGCGCTCCAAAACAGCAAGTGTGAGGACTGCATAACAGATATGTGGCTGAGTCAGGTATGGAAATAAGGTACATAAGGAAGGCTGCTGGTGGAATGCAGAAGTCCAGGAAGTCATCAAAAGAAAGAAGGAGTGCAGGAAAAAGTGGGAGACAGAAATGACCAATCAGGCTAGGCTCGATACTGGTTGGCTAACAAAGAAGCTAAGAAAGTAGTTGCAATAGCATTGAATAGGTATCAGAGACACTCTACCAACGTCTGGAAAGTGACTCATTAGGTGGCACAAACAAACTATATCAGGTTGCAAGGCAATGACAGAAAGATAAAGAAGATAGTCCGACACCCTTCATAAGGGATGCCAGCAACAACCTGCTCACCAGTCCACAGGAAATCAAAGGTAGATGGAAGGAGCATTTCCAGCAGCTTCTGAATGAAGAAAACCCCACAGAAGCTGTACTGCCCCAGAAACAGCTTACAATGAGAGAAGAAGAGGAGCCCACCCTAGAAGAATTAAGAACAGCACTAAGGAAAATGAAGTCAGGGAAAGCAGCAGGCTCAGATGAGGTCACAGCAGATATGATAAAGATGTTGGGTGAGATAGGGGAGAAATGGCTCCTGATGGTACTCATAGCAGTGCGGAGAGAAAGACATATTCCAGATGACTGGAGAATAAGCATGCTCATGCCACTGTGTACAAGAATAAAGGGGACATCCACAACTGTGGGCAATACAGTGGAAGCAAACTCCTATCACACTGCATGAAAGTTCTAGAGAGGGTGATTGATAAATGGACATGCAGAGTAGTAGAATGTAAGATAGGAGATAAGCAGCTCGTATTCAGATCAGGATGCAGCACAACTGACCCTATGTTTGCGGTAGACAGATAGTTCAGAAGAAGCTAGAGATGAAGAAAGAGTCCAACTGGGCATTCCTAGACTTAGAGAAAGCATATGAGAAGGTCCTAAGAAAGCTGATCTGGGCAGTATTGTGGTGGTTCAAAGTCCCAGAAACATTGGGAGAATTACTGCAGTCTATGTACAAGGACCCAATGACTCAAGTACAAACAGTGTTTGGCCTCATGGAGGGGTTCCCAGTGGGAGTGGGTGTACACCAGGGTTCAGCTCTGAGCCCACTGCTGTTCATACTGGTGATGGACTACATTAGCAAACAGGTTGGAGGGGACAGATCAACAAAGTTGCTGTATGCAGATGATGTGACATTATAGGCAGAGTCTGAGCAAGAACTCCATTAAAGTATAGAGCAATGGAATGCAAAACTGAAGGATGAAACTAAGCACATATAAGACAGTGGTAATGGCAGCAAACTGGGGAAATCAGAATAAGCTGAGAATTGAGATAGAAGGGAAGATAGTGGAACAGGTAAACAGCTTCAAATATCTAGGAGGGGTGTTTGAAGAAAAGGGAAGTCTGAATGAAGAGGTTAAAGCAAGAATCAGAGGGGCTGCAGCCAACTGGCATAGAGTGTCAGGTGTAGTCTATGACAGAAGAATGCCAAATAAGCTGAAAAGTAAGGTGTACAAGACAGTGATGTGACCAGTACTACTGTATGGTACAGAAACCTGGGCAGTAAAGGCAGAGCAGATGAAGAAGCTAGAGTTGATGGAAATGAAGTGCCTGAGAAGGGTAGTAGGATGCACTCTGTGGGATAGATGAAGAAATGAGGATGTAAGGGCAGAAGCCAAAGTAGCTCCAATTGCAGAAAAGATCAAAGAGAACAGATTACAGTGGTTTGGACACATGCAGAAAAGCAGAAGACAATCTGGTGAAGAAGATTTGGGACAGACAAGAAGAAGGTAAGAGGAAATGAGGATGTCTGAAAAAAGAATCCCAAATTTAAACGTCACACTGTCAAACTGTTTTAATAAAATGGATGCTGAAAAAAGTATATATAAGTATAAAGCTTTCAAGCACAAAGCTATTTCCCAATGTTCACAATACATTACTTTCTCACAGCCTATACACTAAAAGAACACAGTATAATTAGCACAAATTAGCCAGCCTAATTACATAATTAATTCTCTAAAAGTTTTTTTTTTTAAATAACAGTGCATCAAATGTAACAAGATTTTTCTTTTAACACAGGTTTTATACTGCTAACTGCATTCAAGCCAGGGGAAACATCCTAGTACGTTTGTATGTCACAGTTCGCCAAATGTCAGTGCGTTTTTTGACGATGTGTGAGAATTAAATTTATGATTTATTTTTTAAGAATAGTAATATGAAAAAAATTAAATATTTTAATATGAATGCTTTTGAAAGAAAAGCTTTAATGAGTTTAAGTATTAGGAATGACATTATAGTGAAACAAGCAGATAAAGGAGGCAACATTGTTATTATGGACATTGAACAGTATAATTCCTTTATGTATAAACTTTTATTGGATGAATAAACTTTTAAAAGGATTGCTATATCTATGTATAATAATATAGTTTATAGAGTCAAGCATTTTTTATATGAATTGTTAATGGAAATGAGTATTACCCCAGAATTGTATAATTATTTGTATGTTGCTTACCCAGTATGTCCCTTTATATACAGATTGCCAAGGATACTTAAGAATGTTACACACCTCCTGATGAGACCTATAGTGTCTGGCTCACAATGGGCAACCATGGCTATTTCCAAATACTTGGAGAATGTGTTACACTCCTTATTCATTCATTGTAAGAGTTTTATTAAAGACTAACCATCTGTTGGATGATTTATGTTATTTTCTGCATATTAACACATATTTTAACTATGTTATGGTCACACTTGATATAGAATCATTATTTATGGTTATACCTAATAATGTTGGTGTTGAACATATTAGAGAACTTTTGTTAAAGTATAGTGGGTTCTCCACACAAAAGATAAGACTTCTATGTAGCATGTTAGAGATAGTTTTAGAAAATGTTTTTTCTTTCAACAATGAATACTACCACCAAATACAGGAAGTAGCCATGGGAACTTCAGTAGCTAACAGCTATGCAAATCTGGTTTTGGCAAAATGGGAAGAACAGCATATATACAGTGAAGATCTATTAGGGATGGCCTGTAATACTGCATTTTATAGATGCTTTGTAGACAATGTCTTCTTTTTATGGGCAGGTGGAATAACGGAGCTCCGGAAATTTGTTACACATCTTAATCAAACTACGGATTTTCTAAAGTTTAATATAAAATTTGCTTCAGATAGAATAGATTTTTTAAACATTAATTTTATATGTACTGAGGGACAACTACACACCACTATCCATAAGAAGAATGTGGAAGCAAGCTTTGAAGTACGTACATGCAGATAGCATGCATACTAAACATATACACAAAGGTTCAGTAAAAAGCCATTTTTTGCGAGCCAGCAGACTTAATACATCTGATTTAGACCTTGAAACAGAAATGGAAAATATGGCTATACATTTTATTCGGAGGGTATATAATGCTAAAATGATAAAAGAAGCTAAAAAAGAAACTATCTCGATGTGCTCTAGTATTGGCAAACCATATTTATTAGGGAATAATTCTGTAAATAATCAAAGAAATAGTAATCATCCAAGATGTACTTTGGGTTATTTAACAAAATACAATAGGTTTACTAGTAGTATTAAGGAAATAATAAAAAAGGCATATTTTACAGTCTGATACTAATATTAATAAATTTATAGGAAATAAACCATTTTTTATTTATAAAAAGGAGAGTAATCTTAAGCAACTATTATGTTATAAAGATCTGAAGAGAAGGGGTGGAAGTTGTTCTATAATTACTAATAAATGCATGACCCCTTGTCATGATTGTAGTTTTTGTAAGTATTTAAATGTGGGTAAATCTTTTATACACCCATTAACACAGACTGAATTTTATTTTAAGGTTTTTGCTACCTGTAATTCAAAAAATATTGTGTACTTAGCTAACTGTGAAGAATGTCCCAGTTTCTATATAGGAAAAACTAACATAAAGTTTAAGGAATGGATATCTTCCCATCTCTCAGAAATTCGTAGGAAAGTGGAGACTAATGCTTTGTATAAGCACATTCAAGAAGCAGGAGAACAGCATACATTTAAGTTTAGAGTTTTGGAAATTATTAGTGTTGGAGATAGAGGTGGTGATTTAGTGAACAAAACTAAGTTAGCTGAGTACAAGTGGATTAACTATTTCAGGGCTGACATTTCCCCTGGCTTGAATGCAGTTAGCAGTATAAAACCTGTGTTAAAAGAAAAATCTTGTTACATATGATATACTGTTCTTTAAAAAAACATTTTAGAGAATTAATTATGTAATTAGGCTGGCTAATTTGTACTAATTGTACTGTGTTCTTTTAGTATATAAGCTGTGAGAAAGTAATGTATTGTGAACATTGAGAAAGAGCTGTGTGCTGGAAAGCTTTGTACTTGTATACACTTTTTTTCAGCATCCATTTTATTAAAACAGTTTGACAGTGTGACGTTTGGATTTGGGATTGTTTTTTTCCTATTTTGGTGTTTCCTTGGATCCTTTAGCTGCCCTACTAAGGTGTTTTTGGAAATGATGATGTCCAGCAAGGCGGTGGATGGATTGTGTGAAAGAAGATTTGTGACAGGCAGGCATGAGAATTGAAGAAGGCAGGAGTGTGGCATTGAATCAAGAGAGATGGCAACCGTTAACATGATTCCCCAACACCATGTAGAAAATGGGTAAAAGGGGTCTGATGATGATGATGATGATGAAGGATATGTCAAAATGGACTTTGAGTTAAGATGCAAGGGATGGTCTTTTATGTGTTTGGATGAGCTAAATGACATATTTGATTAGACAAAGAAAAAAAAAACAAAAGAGAAAAGAGATTCTCCAGTGGCCCTGCACTCTGTGACCCTTAGACTCTGGAAAATGAAAGCAGAGAGGTTGGTCATGGGACTAAGGGATCTATAACAACACAGAGCTATGACAGCATGTGGAGATATACTAAAGTGTTTCTCCATTTATAATGTAAATTTGGGAGATGATATTGAAATAAACTGTCAGCTGATTTTAGAAAGGAAAAGTATGATCAGACCTTCCTAAGAGCAAGATAGGCATAGTTACCTCAACAAGTCTCTGACGTTTTGGACACTCATAGAAAAGGAAAACCTTGTGACACAGTTGAGTTTCCAATACAGCTATATGAAGTAATGCAATAGCAGCTTTTACTTAAGTTTGTGAATAATATGTGGTGCTTTCCACAGGAACAGCACCTGATGGTTGGAAGCATGCAGAAAAGTACATTTGTGTATGTTGCACTCACCAATAAAAGTAAGACATTCAAATTCCTCACTGCTGCAGTAGACTTTAGGCTATATTAGTTGTGTCTTGCCCAAGGTACATCAACCAGCCAGTTTCCAAAAGATCTGGCTCCTTCCCACACTTCTACTCTGACTGCTAATTGGCCCAAACAAATTTATGTTTTAGGTAAAGCAATCTGATTATTTTATAAAATATAAGGATTATGATCTATTGGTTGGAATAAGGTATAGCAATCTTGTAAATGTAATCATTTCATTAAATTATGAAAAGAGCACATGTTAAGAAAGTAATTGTGTATTTCAAACTATTTAGCATTTTGGATACTTAAGAAAGAGATGGATAATGCATTTCATGGGTATGTTTTGAAGGAATTATGCCAGATATATATCTTGGATGAGTAAGAATATTTTTTTTTAGGATTTATATTTATTGCAATCCATAGTCTGTGCATTCATGACTAAATAAATATTTGAAAGTCAAGCAGGCACATACCACCAACATACATACATGCATACATACATACACAGTTTCAGTTATATTAGTGTTTAGTCTGCTGTTTAGAAGCCATGAGGAGACATTTTGAGGTTGGTTTCTAACAAGCATACAGTGGTGGAATGGGAAGATGAAAAGTGGTAAATGACCACATCATCAGCATACATAGCTGTTTTGAACATGGGGTAATCATAGGGACGTTTACTGATACGTAAGGATGTGAGTAGAAGAGCAATACAGATCATTGTAGTATTCCTAGTAATCGGGAGGATTAAAATGAAATGGAAGAACCACTCCTTACTGTAAAGGATTAATTTAGAAGGTAGATGGAAAATCAGTCTGCTGCTCCAAGACTAAAGTCCGTTAAAGCTAGGGCAGGTATGACAATGTTGCGAGCTACTAAACGTTTGCATAAAGTCAGTAAAAACTGCATATGAGAGATTATCTTTGTCAATGTTTACAAGAACATTGCTTCTCAGTATCCAAAAAAATAATCAAAGTGCTTTCACCAAAGCATATTGTACTTCTTTAAATAATGTTTGGCTTAGATGTGAATAATCTTTTTCTAGGCTCTGTTCTAGAAGGGTAAGAAGGTAGGTCTGAAGACAAGTATAGCTGGGTTTTACAGTTTTAGGAAGGGACAAGCTTAGCTTTCACAATGTCTAGAAAGACAGTTTGGTGATTGAAAAATTGAAGTATGAAGCAAGGATGGAATGGTTGTTGGAAGATGATGGTGAAGGGGAGGGGTGGTGATACTTTGAACAATTCAGAAATCCATCCTCTCAGTCTCTTGACAACAGTTATCTACATATAAGGAATGCTTATATATATATATATATATATATATATATATATATATATATATATATATATATATATATATACACACACACACACACACACACACACACACACACACACACACACGTATATATGTATAGTTATGGTTAAAAATGTCTAAAGCACATTTGATTGAAAAGTTTTTTTTGTGGTGAAAAACACTGAAAGCATACAATGCAGAAAGCTCTTCTGACTGTAATTTCAAATGACTGCTCATATTTATAGTGTTTGTAGTTATGATTATGAAAATGAACATTTGACTGAAAAGGATATAGTGGTTGGTGTTTGTATGAAAGTTCATGGATTTTAGGGTTAGGTTAAGGGTTAGGTAAGGAGATAGATTTAATGCTGTACATGCTTGGTGTTGTGTGTTCTTTATCCTTTTGTCTTGTGCAGTGGTACTGTTAGGGAAAGGGTTTTTAGTAACGTAATATGCCGAGTTAGGGTTAGGGGTAGGGTTATTGTTAGCAGACATCAGTAAGCTGGTGCTGAGAAGGATAAGTCTTATTCTTGACTCAAGCATGCATATCAACTTCCAGCAAGTCCTTCTCCATGTCTTTCATGGGCTTTTATGACAGACTGTTCACTCCAGCCTGGACTACAATCATGTCATAGTCATACTTACTGGCTCCTGACAGACAGCTGCTTGTAACCCTGTCCTGGTTAAGCCTAGTGAGCATGGAGCCAGTGTGCCTAACAGTAGAGGCATTGTTTACTAGGATGTTTCCAAAAGTTGATTTATTCTTATTAGACAGTAGTTTCTATTATGGGATGGTCCTGAACATGAATTATCTTTATTTCTTGACCACCTAAATGGAAGTACATCCTTCCTGAGGTTTGATAAAGTTTACAAGAAAGCTGATAACACGGTTTGCACTACAATTTATAGAAAAGGATGTCATTGAAACAATTTATTGTATAGGACCATCATGCATCCCAACCACATCTTCAAGAACATAGTGAAAGGGCAAGGATTCAAGATGTTGAGGCTTAATTCTGATGATGGAAAATTTGAGGTTGAGCTAAATGACTTAAAATTTAGACTGAGGGAAAGGGGTTATAAGAACCTAGATATAAAAGAGTCACTTTCAGATATTAATGTCTACAGACATACTATAGCAAGACTATACTTCTCTCAAGAGGTGCCACCCACAAACATTTCTGTTACGCCCATCTGTGAGACAGTATGCATACCTATGTTTTTGGGAACAACATTAACATTATAAAAGATGTTGTGAAGAAAAACTGGCCTATACTAACTTGTGACTTGACCATTAAGAATACTGTAAGAGACAAACTTAAATTCTCTTTTAAAAATAAGAGAAAATTTGAAACATGTGCTTTGTCATCCTAAAGATTTGAACACAGATCAACAGAGGGGGATTACAGTTCCTTGCAGGAATTGCAGCTTTTGCATATATATTGATTCCACTGTGGAGTTTATACATCCAGGTTTTTTAATAAAGTTTTTAAATTTAATATAGGAGCTAGTTGTGACACATCTGATGTGGTTTATTTAGCGGTTTGTTCTTGCAGAATGTGTTACGTAGGCAAGACCAACAGATATTTCACAGACAGAATAAGAGAGTCTATATATATATATATATATATATATATATATATATATATATATATATATATATGATATAAAGAAAGGGCATCTTAATAATGCATTAGCCAAGCATATACACATTTCTGGACATACACATGCATTCAAGTTTTTAGTTAAGGAGGGAGTAACAGCTGGTTATAGAGGGGGGGATATAGAGAATAAAGCTGAGGTATCTGAAGCAAAATGTATAATCAAACTGTGGGGTGATGCTGGTTTTGGCCTCAGTGATAAGGCACCGCTTAAACTCCTCTTGAAGGACAGACCTTTGTATAAATAAAATTATATGACTTGACACAATATAAATATGTATGTGGGTCTATTATACGTGAAAGAAATTTCAGAAAGCCGAAACCCATATTGCCGAGACCATATGTTTGACTCCTGAAATTTAGAATATGCCAAAAAAATAAATAAATAAAAGCAAAACACTACATTATTTTAAAGCTGCCCCCCCATAACCCCTTAACTTTAATATACCAACTCTGAGATTGCACTACAGTGCGGCGCAATGAGGAACTGTCCATTCAGAACGTTCAAAATTTCAAAAGTCGAACATGTGGTCTCGGCCATATGGGCGTCGGCTTTTTGGAATTTCGAACATCTCTAGGGGACCCATATAAATATATGTATATATATATATATATATATATATATATATATATATATATATATATTTATATATATATATATATATATATATATATATATATATATATATTTATATATCTATATTTATATTTATATATAAATATACAGAATATGTTGTGCTATTACTTTAAATGCCAATGGAGAGAATAATGTATTCAGAGGGAATTTTTCTGATTGGTTATTGGTCCAATACTGTGTATTATTTAAAGCATATGTATGAGTTAAAACCTTTGAGCAACTGATGAAGCAGTTTCTCAACTGTGAATGCTTATGTGGTAATTTTAATAGAATTTTTATACCGGTTTACCTTCATATTGTCGATCACATATGATCGACCGGCTACATCGTCGAACTGTTTCCGTGAAACCAGAACCGCAAAACTTTTAAAAAGTCGAATAAATGTTGAATTTTAACATTTCTGGCTGCGGCACACCTCCAAGCCAGTGCTATCATGGGTTAAAAAGGGGGTGAGATTTTGCCATTCGGATATGTGGAATTCGACGTTCGGGACGTTCGCACTTCTGTATTCGCGGAAGCGGGGTCGACCATAGTGAGATCAGCGTTTTGAAGGTAAACCTTTTATACCACCTCATTGCTTGATTCACTTTTATAACTTTTTAGACATATTCCTTGGTTTTAAGTGAATCATTTATCCTTAGTGCCACAATAATTGTTAGTCTGCCATCTTTCCAGATTGTTCAGTGCTACTTTTTTTCCTTATAGAAACTTGGGAGGAAATGTAAGGAAGCAAAATACAAGACTGCACAGGATATGTAGGAAAAAACAATGTGCAAACTAGAACAACTGGTAACAAGTCCAAGTAAACTCTTACAGGCCAGAGCAGACTGCAGACAGTCACCTAAAGATGAAGGAAAAAAGATTTTACAGAAAAGGCCTAAGGAAAACTTCACTTGCACACAGTAATCACTGTCCTGCTACAACTATAGCACAGTGAGCTCAGAATAAATTAATGCAGCTAATCTCAGTATAGAACAAATAGAAAAAGTGACCAATGAAAATCAAGTATAAATTCAATCAGTTTGCACACTGCTACTTATAAACAGCAGCAATTAAGGTAGACTCACTACAAGAACCACTAATGTCTCAAGAAGACACCACACTAAGACAGAAACAAGCTAATTGCAAACAGTGAAAACAATGATCTAAATGGATAAAATCAGATAAAACAGATTAAATTCAGCAAAAAGATAAAAAAAGAACTTTCTTAAGCTATTTCTCGTGTAACAAGTGTTCAGACCAATTTTTAAACTTATCATGCTGAATCAGATAAGCACAGCTTTCCAGATTCTTTGTTAAAAGACAAAAGAAGGTCTCAGCTGATCTCAGTATATATAAAACAGTAAAATGTAAAAGGTCAATGGAAAGCAGCTATAAATTCACCTAATTAGTTCCTGGCTAAGAAGAAATAGGATCAATTAACAAGAACCATTAATGTCTGAAGGTGTCTCCCGTACTAGGCTAGTTCATGCCTATGCTAACGAGTACTTCAGTAATTTCATTTGAAGGACCATGCATATCATTGGCACAGGCCTCTCTCCACACACATTCAGACATGCATACACACACACACACACACACACACACACACACACACACACACACACACACACACACACACACACCCCCAATCCCTCCCACGAACTCACCCCATCCCTCCCATATGTCATGGACATCCCTCCCATCACCCACATGCACTCTCTCACAAACAAACATATACATGAACACACACACACACACACACACACACACACACACACACACACACACACACACACACACACACACACACACGTATGCACAGAAACACAAGGATACACACAAATCAACAATCTTTATCCCCCACCCAACCACACACCCCTACTGGTAATATCCAGGTAGAAATACACTCTCTCACACACACACACACACACACACACACACACACACACACACACACACACACACACACACACACACACACACACACACACACACACACACACACACACACTCATCTGACTCTATTTATAACACAGTCTGCAGGTACACATACTACAAACACACATACCCACACAGCCCCACTAAGGAAATGCGATCTAAATAAACTCGAGACCTGCTACAACAAAATTGCCAAATTTGCCACCGGGGCATCCTACCACGGTCACCACTGTCTCTCACTTACTGAACTAGGCTGGCTAGAACTCCCTCATCTCCTTCAATGGTATCAACTCACACTCGCCCACAAACTGGTTAACCATCCTCTAAAGGTCTCATCCCTCCAGTATCTACTCCAACCCTATCTCACCATCAGACCACTACGATCCAGCAACAAAAATCAATTACAGGTTACTAGATCAATAACACTGCTGGAGAAGCACTATTCCCCAGTGCTATAGCCAAATTATGGACCCCCTCCCATAATAACCTCTCTACCATCATGCACCCACTTCAAAGCTTTACTTAAAGCACACCTAAAAATATGCTGGCTATGCCCTTGTAACTCTCCCCTCTAATTTCTCCCACTCCATCTACCCTCTACCTCTCTTCCACCCCACAAACTACCTTTGATTACAGCAAGCTCTGATACTTCCATGCCTATCTACTTATTATATGGCAGTAACTTCTTATTGTAACAATTGTTAATATCTGCTATGACTTCGTGGATAGAACAGATGCTAGTTATCTACTGAATGTACTATGTTCTTCATCTGTAACTATGTTTGTAATATTTTAATTGCAAGGATTCTTAATCTGTAACTATGCCTGTAATATTTGTGGAGCTTTTCTCCCTGGGCCTCCGCTGAAAATGGACCTATGTCCAGTCGGACATTCCTGGTCAACAAATGTAAATAAATAAATAAATAATAATTACAGCATCACTGAATGTCACTCCACTGAACTGCAACAGGGTCTCAGTCTTTTGGCAATGTTAATTTACACAGCGGAGGGATAACTTGACAGTGTAATGGGTAGCATCAGACACCACTGTCTCTCACTTACTGAACTAGGCTGGCTAGAACTCCCTCACCTCCTAGGATGCCCCAGTGGCACCAACTGATTATGGCTTATAAAATCCTCTATAATCCGGACAATACTCCTACACTTAAAAATATTATCACCCCCTATAACAATCCTAGACCGCTTCGATCCTCTAACAAACTACTAATTCAGACTAGCAAAATTAATAACACAGCCGGTGATTCTCTCTTTGCTAACTCTGTAAGTAGATCCTGGAACTCACTTCCAGCTGATATTACCTTACTTTCCACCTTAGGTCAATTTAAAACTAGACTCAAACAACATTTGTCACTTAACTGGCTATGTCAATGTATCAATCCTGGCTAACTCGAATGTGTAAAAATCTGTTAACCAGTTTACTGTGTAATTTAATTTAGTCCTGACTTGTGCTCAGGACTAACTTTAACCTGTGGAACTTGTTTAACTTGCTTACTTATGTAATCTCTGTAAATAATCTGTTTGTAATATGTAATGCTGGTATTATGTAATGCTGTATCTGCTTACCCTTGGAGCTTTTCTCCCTGGGCCTCCGCTGAAAATGGACATGCATCCAGTCGGACTATCCCGGTCAACAAATGTAAAATAAAATCTCTGAAAGAGGGCACGTGACCAATTATCATTAGCAACTCCCCAGGATTGCCTCATTATCCTGCAACACGACAATTGAGACAGACTTCTGCTGTGATTTTCTCACTCATGGAAGATCACTGTGGTAGATCAGTTTCTGAATCAGAAGGCTGGTAGCTTGTGGTAGGACTTACCAGCTGTCGTAACTATTTCCGAATTCCAGGGACTATCTCTGCCTTTTGAAACACACCCAAACACAAACTTACACAAACAATCTGGCTGACAATATGTTTAGCAGAATGCTTTTCCAGGCCATCAGAATATTTCATGTTATTGATTTATTTATTTTTGTTGAAGTTGGTCAAGAAAGAATAAATAAATAATACTAAGAAGGCAAAATAATATGCTTGTACTGCAGTTCTTTTTGAATTTGTCATATCCATTTCTATTTGTAGTGTGCGCTGTGAAAGCTGATATTAGTGTGATAAATAACAAAGCAGCATCACACAGAATGAGTTCCCCATGTTCTCTGCAATATGCAACAATTCTTCTTCTTTATATCTTACCATAAGCATACTTCATTTTGCAGAAATCAGTAGCATCCTCCAGCATTTTTTCCTTACACACGCACTTCTCTGACATGAGCAAATTCAGATTGGAATTGAAGATGGGAAAGAAATGAAGATAAACAAGTATCTGGTTAATGTTAAACCAAAGTAGGCCTATTTAGAAATACATGAATTGCAATTATTTATTTACTTGTTTACTAATGGAAAATGAACTAAACTAAAACAGAGCCATTTCAGTCACAACATGAATCAAAGGCAGCAAAATAAGCATGCAAAAATACATGTATACATAAGAATAACGAGTAGGACTCATTAATACATATGTTAGTAAAGTAAAACAAATGGGTAAATAATTAGTACAAAACATGTGGAATAATCTGTAACTTGTTTTACACTGATCATTGTAAAAGTTAAAGTTATTCCAATTATACAACTTGCTACATTTAGAAGCACTGGCTACAGTCCAGGAGACCAATGCTCAGTTTTCAGAATGGGCAGTTGAGGGACTAGAGTCTGGAGTTTCTCCCTGGGCCTTCACTAAAAATGGGGTCTGTCCCAGTTGGACTTTCCCAGTAAATAAATGTTAAATAATTAAATAGGTGCGGGAAGGATGGGTTTGAGCAGTCAACACCACTTTGCTCTTGATTTGAAGGAGAGAGGCTGCTTGGTCTGTGGCAATGGCAACATTTAACAGTGGTTAGGTGTATCATCCAGGAACGGCCTTAGGTCAACTGGTGCCCTAGGCAAAAGGGCTCCACGGTGCCCCCCCCTACACCACCTGATGCCCCCCATCCTGGTCTACCTACACCAAATAAATACTGGAAAAGTACCCCTGCTAGAGCAGCGCCCTAGGCAGCCGCCTAGTTGGTCTATGCCTAAGGCCGGCTATGGTATCACTTGCCTGGAACAAGGCATGCTGACTTGTGCTGTGCCAGGCAAGGGCTTCTCACTGAGTTGGGAAAACAGGAGGCGAGGGTCAGAGTATTCATGCCTTCTCTTTCCAACCATATGCAGCTAATTGGAGCCTGCAAGAAGTCTAAGAGAAATAAGAGTAGGACAATCCACAGGACTTGCAGTTAAGAGAAATAAGAGTAGGACAATCCACAGGACTTGCAGTTGTCCCGCCCCTGACCAACTGACTTTTGACAATGGGAGAATGGATGGACCATTAGGGCTTCCAGGGCAGTAGTAAGACCACAGGGCTCTAGCTTAACTTGAGGATACCTGGTCCACAGTCCTCCAGAACAAATGAGCCATCCAAGTTCAGCTAGTAGAGCCATCAGAGATAGGTCCTGCAGAGATAGGAGGGTGAGGAGCTCAGGAGAGGGGAACAAAGAAAAATAAATAAATGTAAGATCTAAATATCAACAATCAGTACATGTAAAATACAGACAACTCTGAATAAAAAAACATAATCTTCTTAGTAAAAATACAGTGAAATATGCAATGACTGTTTTTGCACTGATGAATGTAAACTTTCATGTTATTCCTGGACACAAGAAGGAAAACTTAATACCAAATTAAAATGAACATTAATAAAAATGAAAGGCATCATGTGTCTGAATTATAGCAAATATAAAAAGGAATAATTTCAGCACAGAATATGTAAAGTAACAGCAGATGAATCTCTTCATTAATAGCTAGAAAAAGTGTTTAGCTAAGACCTGAAATGATTTAATCTCAAGGTCCTTACTAATCATGGCAAATTCTTCTACACAAAATGTACTAAAACAACAGCAGTTGAAACAAACTTATGTGATGTCTAAGCCTACTTAGAGCTGTCAGCCCATTGGAATCTTAACTGATATTTTTCCATTGTTTACATTCCTTGCAAATGAAAGGAGAAACAAAGAATCATAAATTACAACTAGTGAAAAAATAAAGAAAATATTTTAAAGTACAGTAAAGCATTTGAAAAAGTTCTTTCTACAATGGGTAAATAGCATACTCTTTTTGGGAAAACTCAATGCCAAGCAGGAACAGGACCCGGAACTTGCCAAAAACGAGGCTAAGATGGTAATAGATCCAGTCTTTATTAGTCTTTATTAGACTAAAAACAGTGAGTAAAAACAATAAAAGGCAATGAAATAAGCAGTGAAACAAGCGCTTTCGCTCGGTCAGTACCGAGCTTCTTCAAAGTAAAAAATGAATGTGCTCAAATACTAGGTCTTAAATAGGTAATCGTCCGTCACATGACCTTGTTAATTCATTCCATATTAATTCAAAACCACAATCTATTGTAAAAGAAACCATGTAGACAATCGAACTACCCAGATCATGTGCATAATGTGATTTATGAACATCTTTATGAGGTTTCTAAAGGCAAAGAAAATAATGCCTTTTATAAACATCTACAAGTCTGTAGTAACATGGAATTGAAATTTATAGTTCTGGAACAGGTATTACCAGATATAAGGGACGGTAACTGGGAAGCCAGGTTAGAGTACCGAGAACTTTTCTGGCAACTCAGGTTAGATGCTGGGAGATCCCCTGGTTTAAATGAGAACATCAATATTAACAGCGTTTTGAAGTTAAGAATGGCTCGACTTTAAAGTTGATTTTTAAGTGTAGGTCTGTATTAAAACCCTAGACGACAGTTGGGATTGCCCAAAATGTATTATCTGGGTTATTTATGGTGTATAGTTTATTTTTTTATTTTTATTATTTTTTTGTTTAACTTATAGAATTAAGTTCTATATGCAGGGTACATACATATTTTTAAAGTTAGATAACGCATTAGTTGATTTAACTACATGAAGTATTGTAATAGTATTTTAATATTGGTCCACGGTTTTAGTGGTTACTATGTGTTTCACATTATGCACATGATCTGGGTAGTTTGATTGTCTACATGGTTTCTTTTACAATCGATTGTGGTTTTGAATTAATGTGGAATGAATTAACAAGGTCATGTGATGGACGATTACCTATTTAAGACCTGGTATTTGAGCACATTAATTTTTTAATTTTTTGCTTTGAAGAAGCTTGGTATTGACTGAGCGAAAGCGCTTGTTTCACTGCTTGTTTCATTGCCTTTTATTGTTTTTACTCACTGTTTTTAGTCTAATAAAGACTAATAAAGACTGGATCTATTACCATCTTAGCCTCGTTTTTGGCAAGTTCCGGGTCCTGTTCCTGCTTGGCATTGAGTTTTCTTGGTTTTTGCTTTTTATTTATTTCATACTCTTTTTGAGGTTACACAGTGATATTCTCTTTTATGGAAACATAGACTTAAATGTCAAGTCTTGCATTATATACAAAAAGCTATATTTTTCAGTTATTTCACTAAGTGATGAGCATCTGGGTTATAAGGACACTCTTCCCTATCACTATTGTTGTATTTGAACATAACTGGAGAATTGTAATAATTTGAAATGTTGGGATCTGCTAGAAAGACCAAACTTACATATATTAAGTCTGAGACACCATTTCTTGGGATATTTCCTTTTCCCTGAGGTATGGCGATGTCAGAGTTGGTATATATAAGTTGTTCAGCATGGGGCTTGCCCCCCCCGAAAAAAAAAGTTTAAAGGAGAAGAGAGATTTTTGAGATTCACACTTCTCTGTGTTTTTTTTATTTTGCTTGTCTGACTTGGTAAATCCCTCGCATCTGGGGTGATGGGGTTTGTACCCCTGCAAAAAAAAACTAGTTTAAAGGATTAAAGAGATGTTCAATATTTGCTGATCTCCTGGTTCTGCAGTCTGTTTTCAGTATTTCAAGTTTGGCACTAACAAACCTTGGCATTTCAATACAGAGTCGACCACCATCTGTTTACAGTATTAACTTTTTTCTTCAGCAGTGAAAATTTACACTGCCAAATTATTTTTCTAAATCACTTGATAGAATCAATCGGGCGCCAGTAGCATTTCCAGGAAGAGTACAAGGATAATGAGCATGCAGCTCTGCCAGCTGTCCCGCCTCCATGCTGAGGCTCCTGCTAGCAGAAAATCTCAGGTGTAGGGAGGTCTATGAATCAGAAAGGCTTACCTCAAAGGGGAAAATGGCCATGTTGAGGCTCCCCCCTCACATTAAGCCTTTCTGAATGTCATCCTGTGGTAATTCCAATGTTTTTTCAAAGCCATATTATTTCAAGAAGCTCTTCAAATACTCATCAGCATTAACAATACTCCAGTAAAATAAAAGCTCTGTATAAACAGGAACAGCAAAGGTTCAAGAACAGAAACAGTGATATACAAATCATAGTAATGAAAGATGGACTGACCATATTCCATAATGTCACTCTAATCACTCTACAAGAAATGCACTTAGTTTTACTTGGTTGAAGCTAGACAGTAAAAAAATGGCACCAGTAAGTTGTCTCATATTCACATTACTAAATATATGTTAAGGGTCAGACTACAGTCATAGTTCTGCATTTTCTGAAGCCCTGTTGATGTTCATACAAAATATATTTATCCACATGTTCTGTAATCCTTCTTCAACAAGTTTTTTCAAGGACTCTTACAAGAAGTGTTGACAGAAAAACATGTATGACCACATAGATGAATGAGGTTGTAGAAACTAGAAAGAGGACCTATTCACTTGAAGGACTAGTACTACAAATGAAGGCACAATAGTTTCATAAGTCTGAATATTAAACTTACAGCCTACTGGACTTTTAGGGGATTTACTGCTATAATTCCAGATTAATATTTTGTTGTTAGCATATAAAATCTCAAAATTATTTTTGAAGAAAGTTAATGGCTAACTACTAATTACAAGAGAAAGCTCATTCTGTAATTGTGGTGGACATTATACATGTTTATCGATCAATCTTTTTCTGTTTGTGATATTTATTTTGCATTAAATTCTTCAAATCCATATGAGTTAACTCAGTGATATTTTTCTGGCATTGACTCTTAGAACTAAATGAGATACTGTCCTAGAAGCAGGTATTGGTCATCTCTAGTTAACCTATATGAATACTGAATATAATGACAGTTCCTGAAGATTTTTCATGTAGTTCAACATTTCCAAATATACATTTTTTCTAGTAAGGAATTATATATTTTGAAGTTATTTCAGGAGTGTTGTTCAAAGGCTACAGAATGCAGCAATTCAATAATTGGTCAGATTAAGGAGGTATAAACTGAGACAGTGATTGGTCTGAATTGTTTAGATTCACAGGTTCATAGGTAAGTAATAGGCTAACTTCATCATGTATACATTTTCAGCCCTGTGACTGTCATATGCTCACTAAGTTTACAGTGTTGTGAAACTGTCCTACCTATATCGGTGATAAGGTTTAAGAAGATACATGATGAGGGCAGGGCAGTAATAGAACACAAGAAGCTGTTCAGTTTTGTAACAAGCACCTTCCACAAATATAAAAAAATACTCATGTCTTTGATTCTGTTTATGGGAACTTTGTAGAAGAATAAGAAGTTATGTACCTACCATAATGTTCCATGTTAGTTGTCTTCTTCTCGCCTTCTTTCTTGCAGGTTGGGTTCGGAGCCGATCCTCAGCTCCGACTCAGCCATCTTCTAAAGCTCGAGAGCTATCTACTGGCTCGAGGCCTCCCCATATCCCACAATGCCTGGCGCTAGATCCCCAGATCTCGTTTGGTAGACCTAACTACAGACAAATATAAGGACACCTGTCCTAACAGCATATGTTTAGCTACAGAGCTAAAAGGTTGAGGGAACAAACCAGATAAGACACAGCCAGCTAAAAGGAACTCAGAGGGCAACTCTTCTCGGTCTGTTAGGATAGGGGGATTGAGGGTGGGACGCAAGAAAGAAGGCGAGAAGAAGACAACTAACATGGAACTTTATGGTAGGTACATAACTTCTTAATGTTAAGTTGTCTATCTCGCCTTCATTCTTGCTGGTTGGGACAGTGTCCCTAGCACCTCAGTCCTGGGTGGCTCATCGGAACAGACTCTTCAGCACAGTGGAACCAAAATCAGCTCTGCTCCTAGAGGCCACATCCAACTTATAATGAGAAATAAATGTATGGGGAGTGGCCCATGTAGCTGCCGCACAAATGGCTTCCATTGGCAATCTTGCCTGAAAAGCTACAGAAGTAGCTAAAGCCCTAGTAGAGTGGCCTTTTGGTTTAGCAGTGAGCTGTTTGTTCCTCAATTGATAAATCAAAGTAATAATAGAAGTCAACCACCTAGATAGAGTTACTTTAGACACTGGCAGACCTTGTTTACCTTCAGCATAGGACAGGAAGAGCTGATCTGATTTTCTAATTTGTTTAGTCCTATGCAAGTAGAAACGTAATTGTCTATGAACATCCAACTGATATAATTTATGTTCAGCTTTGTTGGAATAATTTGGGAAGAAGACCAGAAGATCAGTGGACTGGTCCAGATTACTCTCAGAAGGTACCTTAGGAAAGAAGGAGGGATTAGTCCTGAGGGAAACTCTGTCATTATGGAAAACTAAATAAGGAGGGCGAACACAAAGGGCTTGGAGTTCGGAAACTCTTCTGGCTGAGGTAATTGCCACAAGAAAGAGGGTTTTCCAAGAAAGAAACTTTAAGGAACATGAAGCTGCGGGTTCAAAGGGTGGCAATATTAGGGAAGCTAAGATCAAATTAAGATCCCATGGAGGCGGGGGATCTCTTGGGCCTGAGAAAAGTAGTCCCTTTGAGAAAAGCTTTGCAAAGCTTATGGGACATGATACTAGTTTCAGACAGGCCTGTATGAAAATTTGAAATTGCGGCTAACTGAACTCTAATGGTGGCAGAAGAGGACCCAGCCTGAAAAAGTTCCGCTAAGAAATCTAAAATGTGGTGGACCGAGGCTGAAAAGGGATCTATGTTTTTAGACTCTGCCCAGCAAGAGAAACGTTTTCACTTATTAGCATAAGTTTTCCTGGTGGTAGATTTGTGCAAAGATAAGATGATTTCACGCACCGACTGGGAAATGTCCAGAAGCCTGGCTAAGGTTGGAAGTGGAGCAACCAAGCAGTGAGGTTGAGAGACTGCAGGGATTGGTGTAGCCCGCTTGACTGATGGATCAGGAGGTCTGGTACTGTGTCCAGGGTCCAGGGCTGCTCTAAGAGGTGATGATGCAGGAACGGAAACCAAATTTGTCGAGGCCAGTATGGGGCAATGAGGATCATCTTGCATCCCAGTGCGGTAGCTTCTGTATTAGTTTGGGAATCAGGGGAAATGGAGGGAATGCATAAAGAAGTCCCTGAGGTCAATCGTGGATTAGAGTGTCTCTGGGAGGGTATCCGGGAAGAGGGAAGAGAGAAAAGAAACTGTCGCACTTGCTGTTGAAGGGGGTGGCGAAAAGGTCGCAGCAAGTCTGACCCCATTTGCGGAAGATTTGGTCTGCCACTGTCAAATTGAGAGACCACTCGTGAGGCATGAGAATTGCTCTGCTCAGCCTGTCCGCTATAACATTGGACTTCCCAGGGATGTGCATTGCTATCAGAAACCGCTGGGAAGAGATCACCCATTGCCAGAGTCTGAGTGCTTCTCGACATAGGGGGTAGGACTTGGTTCCGCCCTGCTTGTTGATGTACCACACTACCGACATATTGTCTGTCTGAATTGCAATGGTCCCGGTGAGAAGAGAGTTCTGAAGAGCTTGCGACGCTAAAAGCACAGCTCTCATCTCCAAGACATTGATATGCAGATGGTACTCGTGGGGTTGCCATGTGCCTTGGACTGTTCTGCCCTGAAAGTGCCCCCCCCCCACCCGATCAGGGAGGCATCCGCGATCACCGTGGCTACTGGAGGAGGAAGAACAAATGGTCTGCCCTGGGGTACTGATGGGGAAACCATCCACCAAGCAAGCTGGTCTTTGCATGTCTGTGTAATCATAATCATGTGAGACACTGGAAGTTGTAGAAATGACCATTGGGAGAAAAGCAACCACTGAAGAATCCTCATATGAAAACAAGCCAGGGGGACTAGTATGATCACTGCTGCCATGAGGCCCAATGTCTTTAGGATGAATCTGGCCTGAATTTTCTTGCATCCTAATAACAACTGTACATGTCGGCGAATATCTAATACTCTGTGTAATGGAAGTCTCGCTGACATGTCTTTTGTACTTAAACTTGCACCTATAAAGGTTATAGACTGACAAGGCGACAATGCAGACTTTTCAAAATTTATTGTGATACCTAGCTTGGAGCAAGTTTGGATGGTGTAGTTCCTGGCTCGTGGCAGCTGATGTCTGGTGGTAGCAGTAAGGAGCCAGTCGTCTATATAGGGAAACACCTGGAATCCTTGCCATCTCAGGTGAGAGGTAACTACTGCCATACATTTGGTGAACACCCTGGGGGCTGTGGTGAGACCAAAGGGCAGAACTCGGAACTGATAATGACTGGCTTCCAGCCGGAAGTGGAGGAATCTTCTGGAGCACCTGTCTATTTTGATATGGTAGTACGCATCTTGAAGATCTATGGAGCACATCCAATTGTCCTGACCCAAAAAGGGTAGAATGGACTGAAGCGTGACCATCCAGAACTTCGTTCTTTGTGCAGACCTGTTTAGTCTGCTGAGATCCAAAATGGGTCTCCAGTCCCCTGTCTTTTTTGGTACCAAAAAAAACCTTGAGTAAATTCTGGATCCTTGCTGGTCTGCTGAGACTCGTTGGATGGCTCTTTTTTGTAGCAGTTTTGAGATCTCTTGGATGGCTTGTTCCCTTAGACTGGGTGAACATCTGGAAGGGATTTGTTTGACCATAAGGGGGTATGAATGAAGGGAATTCTGTAACCTCCGGATATGATAGACTGTACCCATCTGTCTTGAGTTATGTCTTGCCAGGCTTTTGGGTACAGCGATAATCTTCCCCCAAGTGCCTCCAAAGGCGGGCAGCTGGGCAGCCCCTCAGGGATGCTGGAAGGGCTTGTCAGAGAAGGAATCTCTGCTGCCCTGATTTTGCGGGCCCCCTCTGCCTCGAGGGCAGCGTCTATTGTTGTTCCCTCCTCTGCCCCTGGAGGGAAACTCACCATGTGTGTCAGGCACGGCTCCCTGGGGTTTCCAGAACCACATTTTGCCACTTTTCTGACCTTTGGGGTATGGTCTAGAAGGAGTGGAAAAACGGACGCCCACAGCAGAGAGAGTCTTGCCTTTCTGCTCACACCTGGTAAGGGTATCCTTCACCTGTGGTCCAAAAAGAGCAGAACCATCAAAAGGGGTATTAGTGAAAGATGCCTTATAGGGGTCCGCAAAGTTACATAACCGCATCCAAGCATGCCTTCTCAAGGCCACACCTGTGCCTGCAGCTCTACTCACCCCATTAGACGCATAAGAAATGAGCCACATGGAGGAGTTCACTATCGAATTAAGAGTCGCCAGCTGGAAGGTAATCTTATCCTGGGCCCCCACAGCTGATGGATCTTGAAGGGTATCTCCTAGCTCCTTAAGGAGATCCCTTTGAAGGCATGTAAAATGGCACAAATAGTTCAGCGACCACATGGAAAAGGTCGCTGAGGAAAACATCCGCTTCCCGTATCTGTCCATCGTCCCAGACTTCTTATTAGGGGGATGGACAGACAAAGAAGTCATAGCCAACTCCTTTTTCATGGCCGCTGCTACCACCATAGCATCAACAGGGACACCCTTTGTCAAAAATTGTTTGTCTTGTGGTGCTGTGATGGATTTCTTGGGCCTTCGGGGAGTTGTTTCCACTGTGTCTGGGGATGACCATGCCTTTCGAGCCACCACTGCCATCAGTGGATCGAAAGGCGGAGAAACCCAGGAGGTGGAGGGGCGAGAACCAAACGCGTCCAGATATACCGACTCATCCTCAGAAGGGTTAAGGGTAGTCCAGTTCCCCCTCTACCTAAGCATCTCAAGGATGTCTGAGAAGGAGACATCTTCAGAGGGGGACCTCAGGGACCCTTCCAAATCCTCTAAGTCGGTATCCAAAGTGACAGACTCAGGGGACTCAACATGCTTCCTCTTACATTTCCTCTTTCGAGGGGGCTCCTCTGAATGATCAGGGGAGGTCTCGGAATAGGAGGATGTGCCCACTGGGGCAACCTGGAGCGCTTGTTCCTCCCCGCTTGGGGTCTGGAGGAGGGGCAGAGGCAGACGCAGGCATCATGGGGGAGGAGCCGAAGAGGCTGATTGTAGGGCTGACTGAGGGGCCAGCACACTGCTCATGACCTCGAAGGCACCCCTTCCTGGCAGAGAAGAAGGCTCAGGCTCCGAAGAGACCGGAACCCTCCCTGGCACTGAGAGGGATGGCGCTGAGGCCGATGTAGGAGCCGAGCTCACCTGCGCTGAAGCTCTGAGAGGGAGAACGGGGTTGGACAAGAGTCCGATACCACTCGCCCCCTCGGAACCGATGAGGGAGTCTCGGCGCCCAGATCCCTCCAAGGACGGCGCCATGGAAGTGATCGGAGCCGAAGGAACTGAAAGGGTAGGTATCGGCGTTGATGGTTCCACGATCCGAACCCCAACCAGCTCCGGCTCCGAACTCAAGGGGTGAGTCAGAGGAGGAACTACTGTAGAAACGGGCAGAGCCGAACCCTGATGAGAGGGGCTGGATAGCATTTTAGCCAGGGCCTGCGATTTCAGAAGTCTGCTCACCATTCTCTCCAAGTCATGGTCAGACAGTCCCGAAGACCGAGAAGAGTGAGATCGGTGACTTCGCTCGACTGTAACAGAGGCGACCCCGGAGCCGAGCGAATCGACTCTAGGGATGGGGACCTAGAACACTTTCGGCTCCCTGAAGGTTCCGACACCAAGATCGAAGCCGACTGAGAGGCAGGTACTTTGGTTTTGTCCAGAACCGAAGTCGAAGCAGACGCCACACCCGACGACAGCTCCGAGCTGGGAGCCGACGGCTTCAATGGCATGGAGGGTTTCCCTGGCTGAGTCTTAGCAGGTGACCCTTCAGGTTTTAGTAATCCTCTAAGGATTAACTTATTCCTACGCTCCTGCAGGACTCTTGGACTAAAGGCGTGACACACCGAACAAGAGTCCTGCAGGTGTAGGGTGCCCAAGCAGTAGACACAAGAAGTGTGACCATCTGTCAGAGACATTTTCTGACAGCATGAGTCACACTTCTTGAATCGATACCTTAGTATCTTTGGACATCCTGTAAAAAGAGAAATCACAGGAAAAAAAGGCCAACAGTACAACAGTAGGTAACAAGTATAAAGAACCGTACACACAAAAAATAAACAGTTACCACACCTTAACAACACACACTATAACTATAATATATATATATATATATATATATATATATATACATATATATATATATATATATATATATATATACTATAAAAGTAAAGTACTACAACTATTTCTACCTGAAAACACTACAAAAGGTATTTTAGAGAACAAGGGTTAGCCTCTAACTAAAACGGCTACCTTGAAGAGAGAAAAAGAGAGGGGGGAGGGGAAAACTCTCTAACAGTAATAACGAGTTTTCTAAGGGGATGGGATAGATCTAAAACTACACAGAGACAAAAAGTACTAAACTACTATAATATGAACTAAACGCTAGCAAAAGCAACCTCATAGCAGAAGCGGCAAACGAGATCTGGGGATCTAGCACCAGACATTGTGGGATATGGGGAGGCCTCGAGCCAGTAAATAGCTCTCGAGCTTTAGAAGATGGCCGAGTCAGAGCCGAGGATTGGCTCCGAACCCAACCAGCAAGAATGAAGGCAAGACAGACAACTTAACATTGATAGTTATCTATCATTGTTTAATATGATTGTACTTATTATTAAAAACAATTTACACATGGATCCCAAATTAGTATTTTGTACAGTTTATAATGGTGAGAGGAATGTTTATTATGGAAGATTATGACATCTTGGTTATAGCTGTTTGGCTGTCTAAGAGACTGAGCACATGTATATAAGCCAATGGGTCAGCAATACTTGCTAGTGCTTTTTATTTGCAAAATTTTATAGATTACACAACAGCAGCTCCATTTCCTAGTTTCTGATTGGGAAAATGTCTTATTTCTGTTTAAGTGTATTTTTAAGCAGGTCATGGGAAAAAGATTGGCAACTGCATGCATAAAATATTAGTGCCATTAGAGATGGAATGTATATGCACTGCTGCCAGCCCTCTTCCCCACACCCCTGCACATGCACACACACACACACACACACACACACACACACACACACACACACACACACACACACACACACACACACACACACACAGATCAACAGTTTACAGTTTAAAAGTGACAGTCATACATTAAACAGCACATATTCTCTCTTAGTCATATCCATAAATAAATATAAATACACATAGTAGAATGTGTCCCCAAAAAATAAATAAGCAAGTAGTAATGGCTGACAGAGTGAGCATTGTCAGAGAAATAATGGACCACCCTGGAAGGCCCATTATTACCCTGATAATGTCCACCTGAATGGGAATTACTGTGCTTAGCTAATGGGCTATCTGTTAAATTGTTTTGTATTTTTTATTATATACAATTTTTTATTTTCATATTTTTTATGTAAAATAGTTCCTCCTCCTAATGTTTCAAGCTTGCTGTAGCACATGTAATTGTTGGATGAAGTATTTTACATTCAATATATAAGTTATGCAAGTATTTAATGTGTAAATCTAATGCAAGAGACTCCCATTTCTTCAGATAGTGAAAGTTCCTAAAGTTTTACTTCATATATAACAGTAGAATTATCTATACAACACAATATAACCTGCCAAATGCCAGTAGTAGTGTAAACGTAGATTATGTGGACCATGTGTTGTAAACATGTACTCAGTGACTATCTAACTAGCTCCGATGCTTTACAGATATGCAAAAGCCTGTGAGTCATATTCCAGAGATGAACTGTAAACAGCCTGAAGCACATACATAAACTATTTAATGCAAGTAAAGAAGGGGGTCATCTCAAAATGAACTCTGTTCTGATTCTTGAAACCAGGGCACCTTCATCTACAATGTATTGTATAAACAAATATAATGATTGTTTTCCTGTGGCTGGACAAAGATTGACTCATTGAGCCTTTTGCTTGAAATTCAACCTGCCGAGGATTGAAGCTCCCACACAGGAAATCACTGCTGGCAAGTTGTGCGGCAGTAATGCCATTTTTGTTGAAATTTCACCTTCTTCCAGTTCGTGTGATCATGTGGTTGGCAGATATGAGTTCAGGGGTGTGAGGGGTGCAGGAGGGCTTGCCCACCTGCAAGAACACTTAAAAAAAATTTTTTTGGTCATTTTTTCAGGGAATGCTGATCCTCGGCAGGTTTATCACTGTCCACTCATAGTGGTAACTGTAAAAATACCTTCTCTCAGTGCATGCTGGTAATCCCAGGAGGATGAAAGCACCAGTTAGAGAAACATGCACTTTTCAGCCAAAAACAGTATATGTCATTAAAACAAATAATGTATATCACTCACAGTGACAACTTCATTACAAAAAAAACAAAAAACTTGCAATTCTACTAAACCATCAATCTCACCTTTTCTAAGCAAACTAGGATATATTTTCACTTAAAATTAAACCAATTAGTTTGTCTCATAAATATTCCTGAGCCTTTGTATGCTGTTTCAAATCTCTTTTTTTATCTTTCCATTTTATAACTTAAAACTCACACTAACATACATCACAACATTTCCAATAGAAATTATTTTGGGGAGGGCTACAAATAATGATAATAATTTAGGTATAGTAATAATTAAGGCTGTGAAGCCCCAACACTGGCCCAGTAATCAAGGAGCTTCAATCCTCACCACTGGCAACACTGGGGAACATACACATTGAGAGGATGACAAGTACGCACACGGTAAAGTACAATTTCCCTTAAGAGCACACAGTGATCATAGTTTCTCCCGCAATCTTCAACGTCCCACTGGCACAGCTACAGACTTGAGATCTCAGCTGAGTGGCTAAACCAAGATCTCCAGTACCCTCTCTGTGCAACCAGTGCTTCGTGTCCCTCCCCAAGTAGCTGACACACACACTCTTTGAGATTTGATTTATATACAAACACACACACACACACACACACACACACACACACACACACACACACACACACACACACACACACACACACACACACACACACACACACACACACACACACACACACACACACACACACACTCCTGGGAAAGGCTGGCACAGATTTACCAGCTATGCCACCTTCTGCCCACACTATAAGGTAGTTCCAACTGCCACCAGCCACTCTTTCTCAGCTACTTTAAGGCCCATAACAAAGGGTGTCCAATCCTACTTGTAATGTTAGTATTAATGCAAATGGTAGTTTGACCAAGCACCAGGCTATTAGGAGTAGCCTATGCAATGTCACCAAATAGACATGCAAGTACTCTGAGAGCTTAAATATCTCTAAACTGACCAGCCACAATTGAAAGGTTTAAATATATTTAATAATAAATAATAAAAGAACAAGACAATACTCAGTAAGTAATCAGATACATCACAGTTCAAAATCACAGGCAATATTTAAAACATTGCAGGACAGTCTCAAATAAATAAACATCGAATCTATACTTTACTATATTCCTGCCAGAATCTAAAAGCATTACTATGCCCTAAAAACTTAATTACAGTAAGGCAAGTGCAGAGGTGAGTGGATATTCTTGCTAGGTCAAAGACAAAATACAAAATGCGCTGTTTCTCTCAGAGAGTTCTTAAATTAATATCAAATATTACAGCTGGGTTAGCTTGGATGACATCACTTTTTGTCACTTGACTTCAGTTCCCAAGCTAAATTCCGAATATCAGAAACTACCAACATTTACCATCTCTCTGTAAAAATACATAGCCTTCAGATGTTTGCAACTGCTAGAGGACATAAAACAATAAAACACTTACAAAACAACACAGAGAGTCCTCTAATGTAGACATTCTGTCTCTTGTTCACTGAAACTGAAAGATAACTTTTATAGCACAATTGTAAAACAATTTAATTTCAACTATTTTATTGACATTTTACAAGTTAACCCTCTATATTCTAGTTTCCACTGTTAAAAATATACACATTCACACAGCTACAATAGTGTATATACATTTCTATTTTAATCCAGCAGGGTGCACTGTGGTCACACATGTAGGCTCAGTACTGTACAAACCCTGTACAACACACACTTCTGTACCAGCAGGTTAATATACACATAACACATAGTTCTAATACATTTGTAAGACAAGCATATGAATCATGTTGATATTCACAAATGACATATGATTATTTACAATGTTCTAGATAGCTGGGCTGGCAGTATTTCCCTTTGTCACACTACTACTCCCCCCCCGAAAACTCAAGCTATTTTTTCAAGTGACCCTTGAGAAACATTGCTTGAGAGGGTGAGCCTATCTGGGAATACCTTACCCCATTCCCTGTCTTAACAGCCCATCTGCCTTGGCATTACTAACCCCGCTGTGGTGCTGCACTGTCATATCATATGCCTACAACCCTAGGCTCCACCTTAGTAACTTGGCATTTTGCTGGCTGGCTTGATGTAGCCATGTTAAGGGATTGTGGTCTGTAACTATAGTGAATTTCCTTCTATACAGATAAGGCTGAAGTTTCTGCAGTGCCCTCACTTTAACTAGACATTCATTTTTTACAGCTGCATAGCATTCCTCCCTGGGTTTGGAACCTACACCTGAGATATACCACTGGGTGCTCTTCTCCCTCTGAAGAGACCTGGCTGAGTACAGCCCCCACCCCATGATTTGAAGCATCTACCTGCACAACAAATTCTTTGCTATAATCTGGACTAACTAACACAGATGGGGCATCTCAAAGCTCCTTTAAGCTTCTGGAATGCCTGCTCACATGCTGGGGTCCACACCACCTTATCTGACTTGTTTTTCCTTGTCAGGTCTGTGAGGGTAGCAGCTGTGGTACTATAATTGGGGACAAACTTTCTGTAGCACCCTGCTGTCCCTAAGAATGCTCTCACCTGCTTTTTGGTAACAGGGGCAGGCCATGCCTGAATGGCTACCACTTTGGCAGGTTCTGGCCTGATCTTACCACTCCCCACTCTATGTCCCAGGTTGGAGACCCATGCCATACCCACCTGACACTTATTGGGCTTAATGGTCAACCCTGCCCTCCGTAGTTTGCCCAGCACCTCTCTGACATGCTCAAGGTGCTCTTTCCAGGAACGGCTATACATGGCAATATCATCCAGGTAAACAAGGGCAAAATCCTTCTACTCCAGCTAGGATATGATCTTCCAGCCTCTGGAAAGTTGCTGGGGTATTTTTTAACCCAAAGGGCATCTTTGTGAATCCATACAACCCAAACGAGGAGTCACAAAGGCTGACCTCTCTCTAGTGCTGGGAGTCAAGGGCACCTGCCAGTAACCCTTGATAGGATCACTAGTGATAAGATACTTAGCCCCACCCAGTTGTTCTAGGCTTCATCTGTCCTAGGCATGGGGTAAGCATCTAACTCTGTGTGACTATTTAAATTCCTGTAGACCACACAGAAACTGTTGCTGCCATCTTTCTTTGGTACCAGCACCACTGGGGAGGTCCAAAGACTGCTGGACTCCTGGATTTCCCCTAGTTCCAACATTTCCTGTATCTCCTCTTTCAGGGTCTGTTTGACTCTCTCAGGCACCCTATAAGGGGCCTGAATAATAGGCCTTTGAGATCCTGTATCCACATGGTGCTGCACCAGGTGGTTGCACCCTGGCTTCCCAGTGAACATGTCCCCAAACTCCTGTAACACTGCTTGGACTTCTCGAACCTGAGTAGGGGATAGCTGCTGGGACACTGCTACTGCTTCCACTAAGGTGTCAGTCTGAGCCTCACTGAGGAGATCAGTCACCAGATCTCCCTCAGACTTCTCCTGCCAAACACTGCAAATACTCAGCACAAGGGCCTCCCTATCATGGTAAGGTTTCATCATGTTAACATAGTACAATTTATGCCCCTGTCTCCTGCCTAGCAGTTCTACTATGTAGTTAACATCATTGACCTTCCTTACCACCTTGAAGGGTCCCTCCTAGGCTGCCTGCAGCTTGTTGCGTCTGACAGGAATGAGAACCATTACCTGCTGCCCCACAGCATACTCTCTAGCTCGAGCATTCCTGTCATACCAGACCTTTTTCTGCTGTTGGGCTTCTGCCAGAGTCTCCTGGGCCAAGCCCATGAGCTCCCTGAGCCTTGTCTGCAGTTTAGAACATATGCCACAACAGACTCCTTGTGGGATTCACACTCACTCTCCCATTCATCTTGAATCAAATCTAGAGATTCCCTCACCCTATGCCCATACAGCAACTCAAAGGGTGAAAAACCTGTGGATTCCTGGGGCACTTCTCTGTAAGCAAACAATAGATGGGGCAAATATTTGCCCCACTCCCTTTTGAACTGGTCTGCAAATGCCCATAGCATGGCCTTGAGTGTAGAGTTTAACCTCTCAACAAGATCATTAGTCTGGGGATGGTAGGGTGTGGTCTTTAGGTGCTTCACCCCACAGTGCTTTCACAGACACACCAGTAGTGAAACTGGCACCTCTGTCAGTCAGTATTTATTTTGGGAAACCTACCCGGCTGAAAATCTCTAACAAAGCATTTGCCACCTTTTCTGCCTCAATGGAGGACAATGCCACTGTCTCAGGGTATCTGGTGGCAAAATCTACTACCACTAAGATATACTTCTTTCCTGTAGAACTTGGGGTACTCAGAGGCCCCACAATATCCATAACTACCCTCTGAAATGGCTCCTCAATCACAGGCAAAAGCATCAAAGGCACTTTCACCTTGTCTCCTGCCTTGCCTTCCTTTTGGCACTGCTCACAGGTCCTGCAGTACCCTGTTACATCTCTGGAAATCCCAGGCCAATAAAAGTTCTGCATAATACGTCTCTTTGTATGTTTTATGTCCATATGACCTGCAAAGGGAACATCATGGGCTATGGCTAGAAGTACCAGACAGTAGGCTCTGGGCACTGCCAACTGCTATATTCTCTCACCCTCTAGTCCTCCCTTAGGGGTCCACTCTCTATACAGTAACCCTTTGTCTGTGTATACAGATGCCCCCTTCCCTTGAGAATCAGCTGCCTCACTAGCTACCTCCCTTAGGCCTTGTAATGTAGGGTCTGAGTGCTGAGCCTGTCTCAACTCTCTCTTTTTAACCCTTCCCAGCTCCCCTTCCACAGGCAGTCTGGCATCCTCTGAAAGTGGTGCCTCACTGTCAGCCTGGGTAGTACTACTCACCTCTGCCCTTGCAGTCACTCTGTCCAAGTGAACATCAGTACCCACAAGCAGGTGTGGCTCACCTTAAATCTCACTGCTACAGGGTAACACCCTCCCTGTAGTAACCACCTCACCAGTCTTGGCTGCAAGTGTGTGGTCTGTCTAGGTCTCTCCAGGCTACCAGACCTACATGCTTGTCTCCAAGCCTGACTGCATGTAACTGTATGCAAACAAGGTACTGCATTATCAAAATCATTCCCTATCAGGACATCTGCAGGGATATCCTCAAACATACCTACTTGCTGGTTTCCTTTTCTACCCTCCCAGTTAAGGTGAACCCTAGCCAAAAGTATTGGGAATGGGGTCGGTCCTAAAGCTCTGACTGGAATAGACTGCCCAGGCAAGTAGTGCTTCTCTTTAACTATTACAGGCATCTCAATGGTTAGGTCAGAGGCTATGTTTCTCTTAGCAATGGCCTCTTTCCCATTTACTAAGATAGGCTATAACCTCTTGTGGTAGTTTGGTACCCTTTTTCCCTCGAGACAACTTACTGCTGGCATTTTGTCATTCCTACTTACTGACTCTCCCATGTTTTGCTCCTCACCTTGACTCTGTGGAAATCTATATGCTACATGGCCCCATTGGTTGCATTTAAAACACTTAACTCTTGGTCCTGGACGTGTACCTGGACAGGTGGCTTCCCCTGCTACTAGCGGACTCTGTTGGGGTAGTTTACGCTGCCCACCAAGGGTTCCCTTAGACCCATGAGCAGGATTGGATATCCCTTTCTTGTGCAGTGATGCCCTGCTTACTAGGTATAGGTCTCCCTTCTTCCTCAACTCATCTGCAGTATTGCATTGTCTATCTGCTAACCGGATTCTCATGTCTTCAGGCAAAGTGCTAAGGGCTTGTTCCCTCAACAAAACATCCGCCAGCCCTTCAAAAGTGGTGACCTGACATCAACTCACCCACCTATGAAAATAAGTGCTTAGTTCAGCAATATATTCAGACACACTTTCATCTGCCTTGCGTCTATGCTCACAAAACTTTTTCCTTTAAACCTCAAGTGTTAACTTAAAACATTCTAACAGGCAATTTTGTTACAGTATTATAATTTAAGCAATCAGTATCAAACAATTTAGAAATAGCAGTTACAGCTTTACCATAGAGTAAGGGGGTTAGGAACCGTACCCATAACCCTTGGTCAACATTATACTGTTTACATACACTTTCAAACATATGAATGAAACTATCAAAATTATCCCCCTCTGTAAATTGTAGAAGATCTTTGCTGCTTCTGGGGTTTGGTTGCTCCCTTCCCCATTACCTCCATGACCCTGGTGAAAAGTCAGCATCTCCTTCTCATGTTGCCTTTGCCTTTCATTCTCCTCAGCTTCCAGATGTCTCAGTTTCTCATTTTCCTCAGCCTACAGACGTCTCAGTCTCTCTGCTGCTTCTATTTCCAAATGCATGGCCTCCAGTTCAAGTCTCTTTAACTCCACATGGATTTTTAAGTCTTCTGTGGAAAGGATGAACTGTCCATTTTCTGAGAGTTGTACATCTCCAAGGCCACCCTGGATGTCCTCCTGATTGCTGGTCTGTGATGCAGCTATGCCCAAGGCTGCAATCACTTCAGCTTTAGTCAGGTTAGCATGCACCAGTACTTTAGCCTGGCACATCTCAGCCGACTGGCTCCTTGTCAGCTTGCCATACTCCTCTGCTGACATGCTTTCCTACTCTCTCTGACTAATTAAGCTAACAAAAAATAAAACAATTGTAATATGAAACTATGAATGTTCACTGTGTGGCTGATTGACTGTACAAACACCTTCAGTGACCACTATTTACAGGCTACAGGAATTCAATATCCACTCCACTGCAAGCCAATTAATATGTGATGTGGATATCCCACCACTGCCCACCAATTAATTTGTGATGCCCCAACACTGGCCCAGTAATCAAGGGGCCTCAGTCCTCACCACTGGCAACAGTGGGGAACGTACACACTGGTAAGATGACAAGTACACACACAGTAAAGTGCAATTTCCCTTAAGAGCACACAGAGATCACAGTCAATCTGGGGCTGGTTTCTCCCTCTTTCTCCAGATTCCCAATAAGACTCCCCACTGGCACAGCTATAGAGATGAGATCTCAGCTGAGTGGCCAAACCAAGATCTCCCATGCCCTCTCTGTCCAACCAGTGCTTTGTGTTTCTGCCCAAGTAGCTGACACACACACTCTTTGAGATTTGATTTATATATAAACACACACACACACACACACACACACACACACACACACACACGCGGAGACACATACTCCTGGGAAAGGCTGGCACAGGTTTACTAGCTATGTCCCCTTCTGTCCAGACTATAAAGTAGTTCTGACTGCCACCAGCCACTCTTTCTCAGCTACTTTAAGGCCCTTAACAAAGGGTGTCCAATCCTACGGTGCAATTTTACTATTAATCCAAATGGTAGTTTGACCAAGCACCAAGCTATTGGAGTGGCCTGTACAGTGTCACCAAATAGACATGCAAGTACTCTAAGAGCTTAAATATCTCTAAACTGATCAGCCAGAATTGAAAGGTTTAAATATATTTAATAATAAATAATAAAAGAACAAGAGAATACTCAGTAAATAATCAGTTACATCAGAGTTCAAAATCACAGGAAATATTTAAAACAACATTGCAGGACAATCTCAAATAAATAAAGAAAACATCTAAGCTATACTTTACTATATTCCTATCTGAATCTAAAAGGGTTACTGTGACCTATAAAATTACTTACAGCAAAGCAAGTGCAGAGGTGAGTGGGTGTCCTTGCTAGGTCTAAGACAAAATACGAAATGCACTGTTTCTCTCTCTCAGAGAGTTCTTATGTTAATATCCAATATTACTGCTGGATTAGCTTGAATGACATCACTTTTTGTCACCTGACTTTATAGGTTCATAGGTAGATTCATAGGTAGGTACTAGGCTATCGGCCCTAGGGCCCATACAAGCCTAGCCAAAAAATGTACCCTGGCTTTTGCCACCCAAGAAAATTATTTTCCTGTGCCCCTGCTGAGCAGAGCCACAGAAGTGATCCCCGGGGTGAATTTCCCATTTCCCATCCAATCATCAAGATTTTTCTTGAAGAGTGCTAATGAGGAGCTCTGTTTGACATAGATAGGTAGTCTGTTCCAGAGTATGGGAAGTCTCTGGGACAGGAATCTATCCCTCCAGCATGTTCTGTTTATTGTGGTGACAAGGTTTAGGACCCTAGAGAGTGTAGCTCGGAGGGATTGGGATTTCTTTAAGTGGAGCATGTCCAACAGCTCTGGGTTTGACATAGCTTTGTATG
Organism: Protopterus annectens; assembly: GCF_019279795.1. NCBI lineage: Eukaryota > Metazoa > Chordata > Ceratodontiformes > Protopteridae > Protopterus > Protopterus annectens. The sequence goes on from NC_056740.1 coordinate 143,918,347, forward strand.
TTAGGCAGAGATTGCCCCTGAGTAGGCGATATGCGATGGAGTAAAGCTGTAGTTTTTTGAGATGGTCTGCATAGGACATATGTTTGAGGCCAGTAATCCTCTTTGTGAGGTATTTCTGTGGTCTTTCCAGTTGTTGTAGATGTCTTGTGGGGTACATATCAAAAGGGGCGTTGTACTCTATAATGGGTCTAATGAGTGATGAGTAGAGGGGAACAATGACCTCTTTTTTTCTGGATGAGAATCCTTTTGTGATGAGATGAGCCACGTAGAAGGATTTCCTGACCACTGTGGCGATGAGATTATCAAAGGAGAGACTACTGTCCACCTGTGTCCCAAGGTCACATCACATTTTCGGCATTAAGTAGACTACCAGCTATGTGGTAGTTCATGGGTACAGAGTTTTTACCAAAGGGGATGACAATACACTTTTTGGCATTGAGCTTCAGGCCATGGCTTTGACACCAGGTATCTGTCTCAGTGAGGCCCTTTTGTAGTTTGTCCACATCGTTAGGAGTTTCAGTTATGGCTCCTAGTTTGCAGTCATCTGCAAACATTGTTAGCCAAAGACCCTCTGTGTTGGCCTGCACTTCAGAGAAGTAGATACCAAACAGGAGAGGACCCAGGACTGAACCCTGTGGTACTCCACTTGTCACTGGTCTGATGTCGGATTTGGAATCCGCTACTTTCATTGTGTGGGTTCTGTCCATGAGCCAGTTGGCAATCCATCTTGTGACATAGGGATTTATACCTAGTTTAGTGAGCTTATCTATAATTCCAGAGTGGGGGACGGTGTTGAAAGCCTTGGCGAGATCTAGATAAGCTGTGTGAAGCATTTTACCCTCATCTATGGCTTTGGTGACTGCTTCAAAGAAATCGATCAGGTTCAGGAGACATGATTTGCCTTTTACATATCCAAACTGGATAGGGTCCAAAGTTTGGAGATTACCAATGTCTTTGTTTATGAGTTCCACAATGATACGTTCCATGGCCTTGCAGACCAGGCTCGTCAGCCTAATGGGGCAGTAGCTCCCGGGGTCCGTCGTGGCTCCCCCTTTGTGGAGTGGGATAACCGTCGTGATGCACCATTCAGTGGGTACAACGCCTGAGGTGAGGCTATGATTGAACATGGTACTTAGGTAGGGTGCCAGTTCATTCTGTAGTTCGTGTAGAACGCAGCCTGGGATATTGTCAGGTCCCATGGATGCTGTGTTCTTGGCTTTGGAGAGTGTGTTTTTTACCTGTGCAGCCGTGATTATAGGAACTTTGCATTCTTCTGGTATAGAGATGATGGGGCCTCTAGGGGGTGAGAGGGGGGTAAAGTTAGCACTGAGCCTATCTGCTAGGATGCTGGCAAAATCAGTTGGTTCTGTATATTTAGTGACATTGTGCTGTAACTCAGAGCAGATCTGAGTGTTCCCATTTAGATTCTTGACATAGCTATAGAATGCATTGTGACTGTCTTTAGAGTCAGTGGCAATTTTGTTTTCGTAACTAGCTTTGGAGGATTTTATGAGGGATCTCAGCTTCTTACTGAGATTGACCAGGGAGTTCCTCCAGTCATGGGATTTTACTCTTTTTTGCAACAGTTTCTTTCTTCTGCTGTAAAGTTTGTTTATGGCAGAGGACCACCAGATTGGCTTCCTTTTTTTGGAGGATAACATCTTGGTTCTATTAGGGATAGCATGATCCATGCACTCGTGTAAGTGCTTATAAAGTGCATTTGTGTAGGATTCGGCAGTCATACCTCTACTGTCCGTCTGCATGGGTGTCATGAAGTTTACCACTTCTGTCTTAAGAAGTGTGAAGTTGGCTTTGGAGAAGTTTTGTACGATGGTTTCCCTAGTTGGGGGTGGAGGTGGGATGTGGGTGTCTAGGCTGATAAGCTTGTGGTCGGACCTGACCAACGAGGAATTGACCTCTGGTATGGAACACCAATTTCCCATGTTGGTAATGACCAGGTCTAGGATATTGCTGCTTCTGGTGGGGGTGTGAATAAGTTGATCCTAGGCATTGGAATTTATGAATTCTAGAAAACGTTGAGCAAAAGAGTTGGCACATGAATAGTTTTCCCAGTTAATGGTGGGGTAGTTGAAATCGCCCATTATTAGGGTGTTGGGTTGTTCCCTAATACTTTCCAGTGTATCAAGAAATGAGGAGTGTGAATCCTGGGGCATGGTGGGGGCTCTGTAGCAAGCTACAATTTGGACTGTGGTCTTGCCCAGAGTTAGTTGCACTTGGATAATCTCGGATGCATTATGCTGTGCAACTAGCCTGGAGGTGTGGATATCCTTAATGAATATGGACACGCCTCCGCCTTTAGTGCTTCTTTCTGGGTTAGGTGGCCGAAAGGTGTGGTATGAATTGAAGCCTGGTAATGCAGGAGTGCTCCCTGGAGCTTTGAACCAGGTCTCTGTCACTGCACAGATGTCAATGTTCTCCATTTTAAGGAGTGCCTCGAGTGAGTGCATTTTGAGGTTTAGACTTCTAGCATTGAGTAGCATTACCTTCAGATTTTGCTTGCTTATACCTGTTATGGTGGTGAATTTGTCATTTGAACCTTGCCTAAAAAAGGCACTATAGGGGTGGCAGGAGCCTTAGCCAGTATCCGGAATCCTAAGGGCGACAGGTGCAGGCCATCTCTGGCAAAGCATCGTGGACTGTCGATCATGTTGTCCCAGGCAGACAAATACTGGATCCCCTTAGAATGACACCAGAAGCTTAGCCAATTGTTGAAGTCAATCATTTTGTCCTTGTACTGTGGTATCATTCTGGGTGATGGCAGGATGCTACTCAGGGTTAGGGTCATAGTTCCCAAGCTAAACCCCCAGTGCCAGCAACTACCAACATTTAACATCTCTCCGTGAAAATACATAGCCTTCAGATGTTTGCAACTGCTAGAGGATATAAAACAATAAAACACTTAACAAAACAACACAGAGAGTCCTCTAGTGTAGACATCATGTCTCCTGTTCACTGAAACTGAAAGATAACGTTTATAGCACAATCGTAAAACAATTTAATTTCAACTATTTTATTGAAGTTTTGCAAGTTAACCCTCTATGTTCTAGTTTCCACTGTTAAAAATATGCACATTCACACAGCTACAATAGTGTATATACATTTCTGTTTTAATCCAGCAGGGTGCACTGTGGTCACACATCTAGGCTCAGTACTGTATCAACCCTGTTCAAGACACACTTCTGTACCAGCAGTTAATATACATGTAACATATAGTGTTAATACATTTGTAAGACAAGTATATGAATCATGTTGATATTCACAAATGACAAAATTCCAGACAGCTGGTCTGGCAGTATTTCCATTTGTCACAAAGTAAATAGTAGATTGCTTTTCTTTTCTGCACATCACCAGAGGAAGGAAGGAAGGAATGAATAAAGAAATACATACATACCTCCATTTCCTACAAAATCAGTATGAGCCACTGCATAACAGCAATTCACAGAAACACTTCACAACTAGGTATGGTTTTATTTATTTATTTATTTTTATGGCCTGGTCTGAGGAACTCTTTCTGCCATGAGTTGGGCCAAATGCAATAGTAAATATATATATCATTTACAGCATGCATGAAGAACAAAAACTACTCATTCCTGTTCATGTATTTGGCTTACTTGCTATCCAACTTCACTTCTGCATTTAAAACAGCAGAAGTAACTCTCTTCCCATGCATTTTTTTAGCTGTTATAGTGCTTGCCTTGACATCCTTGTTGGGTGCCTCATCTACACTTTTATTATCTTGTGGCTATAATATATAACTTTAGACACACAGCACAAGCAATTGAATATGTGAGCTCATTTTGATTCAAGTTTTATTCCATCAGAATTTTTTTTACCTTTTACAGGACTACATTAAATCTTACTCTATTCCAGAAAATATACTGCATCATTTATTTCATGTGATTTATTTATTGATCACTGCCGAATTCTGAGAGGCAGGAAAGGATTGCAGATGTCTACTTACATGTTATTTTCCAGGTAACCTAGCTACTTTTTGCAAGAGTTCAAGGACATCCTCATTGGCTTAGTACTTGACCATCCTTGGTGGACAGATAATTTCAATACATGGGTAATTGATGACTGTTGATCTAGCCACAGAATTCTTCAATATTTTACAGATGCATAGTTTTACTCAAGTTGTTTTGACTGCTACCCATAAGTCTGCTATCATGGATCTGCTGGTGGAGGTATTTTATTGATTTGACTATCAGTTTTTCTACCTCAAGTCTGATCTTCCACAGAAGCTTTTACCTACTACTGTGTTGGTTTCACACAGGGATTTATGTACCACAACAAGTAGCATTTTTATTTCCTTGATAGACCACCACCTTGAAGGGATCAGTGTAGCTGATCCTGTTTCATTGTTTGTGACCTACACTACGTCCATTATGGGAGCTTTGGATTAACTGTCTCCAATACAAGTTTGCTGTAAATCTACTGTGTGACATGAGATATGTTATGATCTTGAACTTCATGCACTATGTAGAGCTGTGCTTACGCATGAATGGTAGAGTTCTTCAGTTTTGGTGGACACACTTAGGTTAGTTGCCCATTTTGTGGCTCATCAAACACAGATCTCTTGTAATAAGGCAATTATCATGTCCATTGAGATTGCTGCCATACAAGGTAATCTGGCTGTGCTCTTATGAATAGTGGGTATGCTGTTCAGCTCAGTATGCCTTATCTTTTATGGGTATTTTATTTCTCTGAAGGTCTGAAAGCTGCACAATTTTGTTTTTTATATAAAGTTGCAAAGCTCAGACAATCTTTCTCCCATGATAGGACTATGAGTAACTGAATAGATTCATATATGGGATATCCTGCATTTTGCTGTGCAGAGCTTAGATATGAGGACTATAATATTAGGAAGTTACAAGCATAGTTTCTGCTGTCATTTACACACTGTGAGTTTGGTGTTGGGCCTATGTGACTACATGGCTGGTTATAGTTTGCTTCATATGAATAGCTCCATTTATCAGATTAAAAGTCTAAAATTAAAAACTGTCACATAATAAGCACTATTTATTTAAACCACAAGAAATACATGTGTCATATTGTTGCATAATAGTTTTGAATTTTTGATTATATTTTGTTATGGTCACTTCAGCTGCGCTATTTGGTGTATTTACCAAATTGTTCGATCATCTGTGGAAAATGGATTTTCCACTGGTTTTGAAAGAGGTTTTACATACTCTTTTTCTCAAAAAGCATTATCTTGACTTATCTGGAAAATTGCTACTGTATGTTAATCCCTCCTTTTTTCAGTAAGGTAACAGAAAAGGTGGTTTACATTCAGATGTATTATTTGTTAACAATCCATGAGCCCCTTGATCCATATTCATTCTACTTTTAGATTTAAACACACTACAGCGGCTTCTCTTAGGTGGAGTTTTTAATGACCTTCTTAAAGCAAGAGATGAATGCATATATTCTACGCGGACTCTTTTTGATCCTACAGTAGACGTTGACATTGTCGATCATGCCAGCTTAACTGAGTGCCTCTGGCCTCACTGAAGGCTTTTCTTCCACCATATTAAACTGCTTTGCCTTTTGCCTGTCAAGTCACACTCAGCTCATTAGGAGTTAATTTCATCAGTTGTTATGTGCTGACTTGTGTGGTTCCCCGGGGTTGAGGAAGACACTGCTATTGTTTTTGTAATGTATACCTGTCACATTTGTCATACAAGGTAAAGGTATTTGTTACCAGTGTTATATGAAAGATAACCTGTTACACCTAGACTGTGCTTGATGTCACTGTCTTAGCTGACTTTCTGGATTCCATTCTCCAATGGATGACAACAGAGTGAAGCTTGGCAATACAGAGACAGAGACAGAGGTGATATTAGTGTACGGCATGCCCTTTGCAGGCTCTTTTCCTTTAACATCTTTTTTTTTCATGGGGAGAGGAGTAGATTAGAGTTTGTTTCTTTTGTAAGTGGTCTGGGTTTGATTAGTGATGACAAGCTGGAAGTTAAGCAAAGGCAATGGTTTCCTCTCCAGTCCAGCTGGTGAATCTGGGAATTTTGAGGCAATGTTACAACTGTCTCATGTACACGGACAACCCTCTCCTCCTCCAAACAGGTTCAAATATATGTGAGAGATGCAACTATTTAGCCAAACTGGAGGCTGAGCTCTCTCATCTCAAAACTGGTATAACCAGTCAGGAGGAGAAGGTAACCTCACACAACACAATTCCAGTATCACATAGTCCCACCACATCAGCGAATCAAACACATAAATACACAAAAACATACTCGGAGGCTCTAAATAAAAATCTACCTAAGCAACAGAGACCTCCAAAGCAGACATCCAAGCAAACGCTACCTCAAAACAAAACACACACAACACATAACCCACAAAGTCAGTGTGCCAAGCAGCCACAGCCCTTAAGGCTGAATAACACACCTGATACTCTTGTAATAGGTGACTCTATTGTCAGACACACTGACGTCCCGCTCACCAGGCTGAATAAAGAGAAGGTCACGGTGAGCTGCCTGTCGGGTGCTAGGATCCGCCACATAACGCAAGCACTCAGGTCACTCCAAAGCAAATACAAATATGACTCAGTCATTGTACATGCTGGTGTGAATGACCTGAGACATACCTCCCTGGACTACATGAAAAGAGACATAAAGGAGCTCTCTGATCATGTAGCCCAGGCTGGTATGACCCTGACCTTGAGCAGCATCTTACCCTCACCTAGAATGATGCCACAGTACAAAGACAAAATGATAGATTTTAACAATTGGCTAAAATTTTGGTGTCATTCAAAGGGGACCCAGTGTCTGTCAGCCTGGGATGACATGCTCGACAAGCCACGTTGCTTTGCTAGGGACGGCTTGCATCTGTCACCACTGGGCTTTCGGATATTGGCAAAGGCTCTTGCCACCCCCATAGTGCCTTTTTTAGGCAAGGCTCAAAAGTCAAACCCACCTCCATAGACAGCACAAGGAACAAGAAACTAAGGTTAATGCTGCTAAATGCCAGAAGTCTTAACCTCAAGATGCATGCACTCGAAGCTCTCCTCAGTATGGAGAACATCGATATCTGTGCAGTGACAGAAACCTGGTTCAAGGCTCCAGAGAGCACCCCAGCACTACTAGGCTATACCTCATATCATGCTTTTCGGCCCCAAAACCCGGACCGAACCACAAAAGGAGGGGGAGTTTCCATATTTATCAAGGATATCCACAACTCCAGGTTAGTGGCATTGCACAAAGTATCGGAGACCATCCATGTGCAACTAACAGTGGGCAAGACTGCTTTTCAGTTTATAGCATCCTACAGACCACCCTCTCAAAGTCAGGAATCCCACTCGCGTTTCCTGAAAACATTGGAGAACATGAAGATCTCTCCGAACACCATTATATTGGGCGACTTCAACTACCCAAACATTGACTGGGAGCACTACTCAAGCCCCAGCACCTTAGCCCAAAGGTTCCTGGAAATTATAAACTCAAATGCTATGGAACAACTAGTCACCACTCCCACAAGAGGTGACAACATACTAGACCTGATCATTACCAACATGGGGACTCTATGCTCCACACCAGAAGTATATCCCTCATTGGTAAGATCAGACCATAAATTAATTTCACTGGATGTCCACATCCCGACCCCACCCCAGCCCAGAAAACCACAGTGAAAAACTTCTCAAAAGCGAACTTCTCACTTCTCAAAACCGAAGTGGAATCCTTCAAGGCCCCAGGGCCAGTGGAAACTATGGCCCAAACTGCAGAATCCTATATAAATGCATTCTACGGACATCTCCAGGAATGCATGGATCATGATATCCCAAACAAAACCAAGACCCAATCATCCAAAGGCAGGCGTCCAGTCTGGTGGACCCCTGCCATAAATAAACTGTACAACAGAAGGAGGAAGCTACTACATGATAGAGCAAAATCCCTAATAGGGAAGGCATCTCTGATCAGTACTAGCAAAAAATTACGATCCCTCATAAAATCCTCCAAGGCCAGCTTCGAGAGAAAAATTGCACAGGACACCAAAGACAATCATAAGGCTTTTTTCAGTTATGTTAGAAACCTGGGATGCAACTCCCAGACTTGTTCTGAGTTGATTCTAAACGACAAAAAATACACTGAACCCACAGATATCGCCAATATCCTGGCAGACAGGTTCAGTGCAAACTTCTCCACCCCCTTCCCCCTGAAAGAGCAAGTATCTATCCCGGCAGAGGGCTGCCTCCCAAACATCTCTGATGCTCAGGTGAAGGCTGCCCTCTCCAAAGCAAAAAACACATGGGACCAGATGGCGTCCCAGGTTGCGTCCTACATAAACTCCAAGAGGAACTAATCCCTCAAATAAAACAGCTATACAATCTCAGCCTCACTACAGGATATGTGCCCACAGAATGGCGTACAGCAACAGTGGTCCCACTCCACAAAGGTGGAGCCTCTACAGACCCTGGAAACTATTGCCCTATAAGCCTGACTAGCTTAGTCTGCAAGGCTATGGAGAGGATCATCATGGAGATCATAAACAAAGACATTGGGGACCTACAGACATTAGATCCTACCCAGTTCGGCTTTGTCAAGGGCAGATCCTGCCTTTTGAACCTGGTTGACTTCTTTGAAACAGTCACCAAAGCCATAGATGAAGGGAAGGTAGTCCACACAGCCTATCTGGACCTTGCAAAGGCATTTGACACAATACCCCACTCGGGCATCATAGATAAGCTATCCAGCTTAAATATAAACCCCTATGTCACAAGATGGGTCGCAAACTGGCTCAAAGACAGAACCCACAGAGTGAGAGTTGCTGGAGCTATGTCAGACTCGAAACCGGTCACAAGTGGCATCCCACAGGGTTCTGTCCTGGGACCACTCTTGTTCGGTATATACTTTTCTGAGGTACAGGCAAACGTGGGAGGACTATGGCTCACCAAGTTCGCAGACGACTGCAAACTGGGCACCATAATCAACTCTCCAGCTGACACAAACATCCTTCAAAAAGGTCTCACAGAGACAGATAACTGGTGCCAGCACCATGGTTTAAAGCTAAATGCCAAAAAATGTATAGTCATGCCCTTTGGCAAAAACAATGTGCCCACAAATTACCACATAGGCGGAAACCCATTAAGTACAGAGAAAGTTATTAGGGACCTGGGGACCCAAGTTGATAGCAATCTCTCCTTTGAAAACCACATTGCCAAAGTGGTTAGAAAGACCTTCTACATAGCCCACCTCATCACGAAAGGTTTCACATCTAAATCAAGAGAGGTAATCGTGCCCCTTTATTCATCCCTCATCAGGCCCATCATAGAATACAATGCCCCTTTTGGGATGTACCTTACCTGACACTTGCAGCAATTAGAAAGACCCCAAAAGTATCTCACATAGAGGATCAAGGGTCTCAAACAGATGCCATATGCTGCTCGGTTAAAAAAACTCCAGCTCTACTCAGTTGCATACCGCCTACTTCGAGGCGATCTATGCCTGACATACAAAGCTATGTCAAATCCAAAATTAACGGACATGCTCCACCTCAGTAAATATAAATCCCTTAGAGCCACACGCTCGAGGGACTTGAACCTCAGCACAGAAATAAATAGAACTTGCTGGAGGGACAGGTTCATAACCCAGAGGCTCCCTTCGCTCTGGAATAGAATTCCAGTTCATGTGAGGCATAGCACCTCACTGAATCGCTTCAAGAAGAATCTAGATAAGTGGATGGGGGATCGTAGGTTTGTCCCAGGGATTACTCCCGTGTCACTATTAGACAGAGGCACAGTAAACTAAACCTTAAAAAGGGCACAGTATACTCAAATCAAGGGGTGGCGTAAGCCATACAGAATCGGGCTAGGCTTATAATTGCCCCAGGGCAGATAGCCTAGTATGAACCTATGAACCTATTATTAGACATCGTATTTACTTGTAAAAAATATTATCTGAACGAAGCACTTGATATCACCTTTGGAACTTATAATGGTGATTCATGTGCTAGCCCCTTTCCCCTTAATTTCTACAATGCCCCTTATCGCAGGCTTATGGATGGAAACCTTGCCCAACTGCATCAAGTGCAGAATTCTGGAGAGAAGCTTCTGATTTATGCTTACTGCTCCATACATAATACTTCTGAATGCAGGACCTGTACTGGTTGCTAGGCACTAAGAAGTCTGTATTAAAGACCTTAGTACTAACTTTCTAAGCCCTATACAGTCTAGATCCTAATTATTTGAAAGAGCTGCTGGTGTGTTATACAAGAGTGAGATCACTCACATAGTAAGATGAAGGACTGCTCGCTACTTGCTGGACTCATTTAGAGATGTCTGGGAAGCATTTATTAGCATTCCTTGCTTTAGTATTGTGGAATCAACTACCTTCCCTGATTCAGACAGCCACTACTGAGGCTTATTTCCAAAAGTTAATTATTAGGGCAGTATCCTGAAAATTTCAGGATATGGACTCAAGGTGCCAAAAGGCTCTATATTGGGTCCCTTTTTTCAACATATATATCCATGATTTACCAGTTGCATCAGACATCTTTTTGACTGCATGCAGATGATTTAAAATTGGGTAACTTGGTGGCAATTAGAAAAGACAAGGAAGCTCTTCAACAATGTTTGGCTAGTTTAGTGGCATGGTCTTATAAAAACAATATCATGATAAATGACAGCACAACAAAAACTATGACTTTTGGCAAATCTAGATGGAACAGTGTGTATTCAATAAAGGGATTCAATAAAGGGATGGATAATTGAAGAAGACAATGTTTTTAAGGATTTAGGTGCCTGGGTGGACACAACACTAGATTTTGATTACCAATTCATAACTTGCATTCATTTCTTAGTTTTCTTTGAGATGCGTGATTAGCAGCTGGTATTCTGCTGCAGTTCCGTGGCAAATTATATTTCAGAGAATCCTTGCTTACTGTGTTTGCTAATTACATTTCAACTAGTTAATATTTTATCATGTGACACAAATGTTATTAAGACCAACTAGGAAGGAAGATAAATTGCACATTTATTTAGATTACATTTACTAATATGCTAATACATTATCAGAATAACCTTCTGAAATTATTACTTTTGCTGGTATCCTGCTCTCTTTCTGGCATTGAGACCGACTGTTCACACACAGAGAAGGAGAATTCCAGCACAATAGGACTGAAATCAAGTTACTAATATGGTAGTCACAAACTGAGCCCAGGCAATGAAGTTAATATCATATCTATTGCCTCTTATTATTTTTCTAGTACTTTAAGCACTGCTTACAGCATAAAACAAAGTTTTTTTCTGCTGCACATCTGACTATTATATTAGCATTGTATCATATCAGGTCAGTTACGTTGTAAAATATCATTCATAGCTTATTATGAATCATGAGTAGGATTCAGAAAGATAACCCTTCACTTTCAGAAACTGCTGCGGTCAAAAGTTGCAGTTTCTGTAATTGTGGGAAATGCAATTTAGAGACACATTAGCCACAATGAGGAAATAACTCATTACAGGCTTATTTGCATGTATCTGAATTGTATGGTGCTATCACTAGTGATAGCCAACACTTTCTTGTGTTAATCACTTCTGGCAGCCTATGCATTCCATTCTCACAGACACCCCCTCATTCATTCTCCCACACACATGAACACACACACACACACACACACACACACACACACACACACACACACACACACACACACACACAGAGTGGCGGTTCATTCTACTGGGCTGCAGGACTACAGCACCCCCCAGCTGAAAACCAGAAAAATCCCAGAACTCACGCATACATGCGTGGAAACTCAAATCTGGACTGCTGTTTAACCACTCCGGATTAAGAAGAAGGCAGCAGCCTTAGAGATGCCCCAGAAGACTATGTGGTTACAGCATAGACTGGAAGGGGATCGGACTGCAAAGTCTGCAGTCTGTGCATGCTCGGAATGCATAGAGGAGTGCACGCATGCATGCTCAGTGCCGAGAACAGGCTTATGGAGGAAACAGGATTACTGGCTGCTTTTTGAGGCAACAGCTGGATTACTGGCTGCTTTTGGAGGCAACAGCTGGCTACAAACAGGACTACTGGCTGCTTTTAATTAAGCTTGACAAACTGGATCTCCAGGTACTGTGTGTGTGTGTGTGTGTGTGTGTGTGTGTGTGTGTGTGTGTGTGTGTGTGTGTGTGTGTGTGTGTGTAATGCCCCAGTTAACTATAACTGGTGGCTATACAGAGTAACTCAGGTTCAAACCCTCAACCTTGGGTTCAGGTAGCAAAATCTGAATTCCTTACCCACCACCACTTGTGAAAAACATTCAGATTTTTGCCTCACATTTTTGTTCTGTTCCTCATAAAATCTGTGGTTTTAGAGTTTTCTGGATTTTCAAACATTTGAATTTCAGACTTTATATTCTTCAGTAAGTACATGGTAACACAAAACATTTGATTCTAGCAATTTTCTAAGTTTATAAGATCAATATTTGAAATGTGTCCCTATTTTACAGGGCTGTATTCCCCCATTTTTGACTTTGTGCAGGTTTTTTTGTGCTAAGAGGTTGAGAGATATGGTGAGAACTGAATTCACTGAATATGTTTGGGGGCTGTATTTCCCCATTATTGGCTTTGTTGAGGTGCTTTGTGCTAAGAGGTTGAGAGCTATGGTGAGAAATGAATTCACTAAATGATAGCTATTTAAGTTTCAGTCTTCTTGTTTTTCAAGAAACAGCCTATTTGTTACAGTGGTATGTTGCTCTGACTGTAGTGTACATGGTTCTGGGTTTAAGACTTGTCAGTGAAATGCATGGTGATAGCACAGCATTTTATTCTAGCAACTTTCCAAGGTTATACAAGCAATGCTTAAAACTTGTCCTCGGTTTTTGGGCTCCCCCCCCAATAAATTGTGGCTTTTTCCAGATTTCTTGTGCTCATGTGCTGCAAAGTTGAGAGATACAGTTGAGTGTCGAATGGATTTTACAAGGAGCTAAGAGCTTCTGGAGAAGAGAAGTTTAGTGCTGCTTATGCTGATTCTGCTTACACTGTTAATAGCACAACAGGTAGTGTACTTTATTTTGATGCAGAAGGCTGTGGGTTCTGCTCCCATAGTATGTAGATGCATTGCTGACACTGTACTGTGTTGTACTTTTAAAGGGGGGTGGATGCTGGAGTCATGAGAATGTACTCTTTGCTGGAGATACCTAGTAACTATCAACTTGTTATCAGTTTGCCATCCATTCCCTATTGCAATATTACTAACACATCATTTTTTTAATGTAACATGGGCAATTTATTCCTCAAGGGCAACAGGCACTTTATTTGTAGATGAAACAATGAAATGTAAAGTTGTTTGCTAGCAGCAACCTCTTCATTAGTTACAGATCTTTTTAATGTGGAATTATTTAGATGACTTTTACTTCTGCAGAGACTGTGCATATTTACTGATACTTGTGGACTGTAGAAGTTTGAGCACACTTTTATGATGGAAATGTTCTGACTTGTGCAGTTTTGTCATTAATGGTGCATGCATTTTGTTTCATTGTTTACTGGAAATTGTTCAAAATAATAAATTTAAAATGTCCTCTAACAACTGTTCTGTATTATATAAGGAATATAATGTAATACAATCAGGAAGGTGTATCAAAGAACACATATATGTTTCATGTGGAAGGGGCCTATGATTTGAAAACAGCTCAAAGTTAATGTTTATCTGCCACTGGCCAGATGTATTTGCTTTGAATGTGGGTTTCAATGCTGATTCAATGAATGTGAGTTTCAAGGGCAGAGAAGTTTTAATGCTAAATCTATTTTCATTGTGAGACTGCATTGCTTTCTTTAGCAGATGTCTATTAGTGTTTGTGCTGTAAAATGTAAAATAAAACTTTTAAATGAAAGCCAAATCATCGTAGAAGTAAAGCAGTATGCACATTACAGTGTTTATGGTAAATGGGGTGAAATAGCAAAGTAATGGGACATTGAATGGCTGCAGGGAAGGCCCCATTTGACCATGATTTTGTGAGGGGGGGGAAGGCAGCAAACTTAAAGACATCCCCGGCTGAACTATACCTCTCAACTGTCCAGATTTTCACAGAATGAATAGATTTTTGCTTCTTATTTTTGGTTTGTTCCTCATAAAATTTGTGGTTTTCTGGCAAATCATTTAGGAATGAAGTCACTAAATAATAACAGGCATTGAGTTTCAGACTTCATAACCTTCAGAAAAATTAATGCTAAAGCAAGACCTGTTATTCTATCAACTGTCTAAGTTTATACAACAATTTTTAGTACTGTCTGTATGTTCCCCCAATATATTTTGGCCTTGCCCAGATTTCCTGCGTTAAGAGGTTGAGAGGTACACACAAATAAATCACTTTATAGAATTAAGTATATCCAAACCTCTCAACTGTCCCTGACTTTGGGTCAAAATGTTGCTCTCCCCCCTAATAATCACTCCACAAAATGGCAATTTTGGAAGAAAATATGGAGGGTTTAAAATTACAATTGAACCAAGAAGTAATCCAAACCACAGACAAGGAACAGGGTACGCCAACTTCTCAGGAAGGATGCTGCTACAAGAATTCACTAAAAGCTGTTTATTTAACTTCAGATAGCAAGTAAAAAACGTATAATACCACCAATACTGTTAAACACTACAGAGCAGCAACACTACAGAGTGCTTTTCGTTCTAAAAATGCTAGAACTTCATCAGACAACAACCAGCATTAAAACAAGCTTATTTATAAAGCTGATACATAACAGATTGGTTGATTAGCACTAATTAAAACTGCAATTAAACACCATAGTTAAAATTCCTTAACTACAACCTACAATAAAAAACTGTGTCCTGTGTTTAAACACAAGAAGTATTCTGTTAATAGTATCTATTTTTAAACAAATAGAACACATCAGAATTCCTTTTAAAAGAAATAAGTTGAATTCTACAAATTTATGCATTCTGAGAGATGTTGTTAATATTCAGAATGACCACAAATATTACAAGACAGTACCAAACTAGCAATCCTTTAGTTATAACTATGTTACCTAACACTTCCCTTTAAATTAAGTATATTTTTTAAAATAATGTGTTGTGTGATGTGTTTGGTAACTACCTCAGTAAGTTCTTCAGTTTTAAAATACAAGCAATTGAACAAGCTTCGTTTATTCCTGGCTCCCTGCATGCTGCTAACCTTAATTGCCATGCTAACTCTTTTTTCTCTAACTCTAGTTTCAAAAAAAGTTCATTAACAAGTTTATTTTCTTCTCTATACTTGGCAATACTATCTATAACCATAAATGTAAAAGAATGTCCAGTGTTAGTATCACAATGCCTAGCCAATGCATTCAAATCTTTTTTCTTTTTTATTATTGCATAGACATGTTCATAAATTCTGTCCTTTAGACATCTGTCCATTTTTCCTACATAAAATGTCGGACATTGTTTGCATTGAGCTAGGTAAACTACTCCTTTAGATGTACATGAAAAGGATCCCTTGACCTCATAGCTCACTGACCTGATAGTAAATGAATTTGATGAATCTATTACTTTACAGTGTTTACAAGCACCACATTTTTCTATTTACCTTCCCTTTTGTATTATGTGATTTTGTTTCAAGTAGTTGCTTTAAATTTGTGCCCCTTTTATATGTTATTACTGGGTCAAAATTTAGAATACTGGAGATACTTTTGTCTATTGATAAGTAACTCCAGTACTTTCTCACTATCTTGCCTATGGTTTGTGCTTCTGGACAGTATGTAAAAGTAAATGCTATTCTAAAAGCATTTTGGTTGTTGGTTTCCCTAGTTGAATCAGTCAGTTGTTGACTGACATTTTACTTCTACACTGTCAATGTCCATGATTAATTCGTTGTTAGTTTGTAGAGGCAGCAGAGGGTTATAGAAGCCTGTTTTCCTTTTCTCCCTAACTTCCTGAAATATGTTGTTTAAAAATGTTTCAGGGTACTCCCTCCTCTGGAACATCTGATATAACAGTTTACATTCGTCTTCAAAATCCTCCTGCAATGTTGTCATCCTTGCCGCCCTTACAAGTTGGCCTTTGACCACTGCCTTTTTCTGGTGGAGGGGGTGCATACTAGTAAAATGCAAGAAGTTGTTTGAATAAGTTATCTTCCTGAATATTTTAGATACATATGATGACCTATACTTCCTTAAGTCCACATCTAGAAAATTAGTCCTGCTTGTCTGAAAGTTGGAGGTAAAGGCCAAAAACGAAGTAGTTGTATTTAAAAACTTCACAAAGTTTTCAGCCTCATTTTTGTTCCCTTTAAAAAGGATAAAGATGTCGTCGAGGAACCTTCTGTACAGATGTATTTGTTTAAACCAATCACTCTTAAAAATACAGTTGGTTTCCCAATGGGCTAGTACCAGGTTTGCAAAACTTGACCCCACAGGTGATCCCATTGCAACTCCAATTTTCTGAACAAACAGCCTATCTTCAAAGGCCACAAAGTTGTTTTTTAAAATAACATCCAGAAGTTGTTCTATCAATAGAGCTTCATTAGTGTTTGCACCTTTTGAGCTGATGTAATCTACTACCCATTCAATTCCCAGTTCATGGGGTATACAAGAGTAAAGGTTTACAATGTCTACTGTTAAAAAGTTGATACTCTCATCAAATTCTAGGTTTTCAAGTTGGTCAAGTAAAGCCCACGAATCTTTTAAAATTTGAACTTCCAAGTTAACATATTTCTTCAGTAGGTTGTCCACTAATTTAGCACAAGCATATGTTATGGACTGCCTCGCGTCTACTAAGGCCCTAAATGGAGGGTTGGTCATACTCTTGTGTAACTTTGGAATTCCAAAAATCTTAGGGATTTTTGGTGCCAACATTGACAAGTAAGTATGTTGCTCTAAGGTGATGAGGCCATCAGTAAAAAGGTCACTGATATACATCTTGATTTTACTGTATGCTTGATTTAGTTCGTTTCTACTGATAGGGGCATATGTTTCGCTCTCTAGAAGTTTGAACATAGTGTTAGAATAATCGTGTTTATAAAACACTACCAAACCCCCTCCCTTGTCAGGCTTCATGAATCTAAGTGACAAGTTCCTTAGCAGTTCTAGTAAGGTTTTCTCTTCAGCAGATACATTAGATGAATTTTGATTAGTATGCCTTAACATGTCCCTGAATTCATTTTCACATAAAAACTCAAACATATTCAGGGTATGGTTCAGCTTTTAGTGAATTCTTGTAGCAGCATCCTTCCTGAGAAGTTGGCGTACCCTGTTCCTTGTCTAGGGTTTAAAATTAAGAAATAATTGTAATGATCAGAGTTATGGATTACTTTTATTTCAGAAATGCATGTAGATTCTCTTATTTTGTCAGCTGCTGAGCTTAACAGTACTAATATTAAAAAGTGTCCCTTCTTTGATAGGTTCCCAACTATATTGTGTGGCTATTTTATATTTTTGCATCACATTTTTGGTCCATTTTTCATAAATCGTGGTTTTCCGGCAAATTACTGGCAAATCACTAAAGATTGAAGTTAGAAAATAATGACAGACATTTGAGTTTCAGATATCATACCCTTCAGAAAATTCATACTAATGCAAGACCTACTTCATTGTCTTTCTAAGTTTATAAGAGCAATATTTAAAAATTCTCCTTATTTTTGGGCCTTTGTCCCACTTCTATTTATGGCTTTGTCCAGATTTCTTGCTCTCAGGTTGAGAGGTATGACAAATGTGTCAGGGCCATCACCATCAGCCAGAGACATTTCAAATTGTGATACGCTTGTTGCAACCTACTCCCCCATGTAGTGACTCTGGATGTGTCCATGCAAGGCAAGGAGCAGTTATGCAGTGTAAGTGTGCAGAGTATCTCTCCCCATCCAAGGTAGACACAAGTACTACAGTGGTTTTTCATCTGTCCTTGATTTTTCAGAATGTTCTGGTTTTCTGTCATATTTTTATACTGTTGATTTATGCTTATTATTATTCAGAAAATGCATGTTATTACAGTGCCTGTTGCTCTGTGTTTAAGTAGCAATGCTTTAATGACCATCAGGTAAGCTTGTCTGAGATTGTAAGATGCATGTAAGCTTTAATAAGCATACTGTTAAAGAATTACCAACATTGAAAGACCGTTTATTGTTGCCATGCAGAGAATATTTACATAATTAGATAACGTATAAGTCTTAGGTACTGAAATGCATATGACAGTATTTGTAATAAAGGACATAATTACAGTATTTTCAGAAGCTCACTACATTTGTTGGAGACTTGCAGTCACCTTTGCAGGCTTCATCAGTACACTAAACAGAATACCAATCTATCATGTGTGGTCCATAACCTATGCAGTAATCCTTTGAGCACTTTATCTTGAGCTTGTTTCTTGTTTGCTGTTCATTTTTTGCTTTGATCATGTTTTCCCCAAGAAACAAGTAGATAGTTGTCAGGCAGCAGGTCTTTTTTTGGATAAGAAATATTTTTACAAGTGGGGGTATCACAGAAATTGCTACTTTCAGCATGTTACCTGGCACTTTTATAAAGCTGAATATAAATTATAATTAGAGCTGCAGTGCAAGGAGAAGTGGTTTGAGTTGAGTGCTGCTTGTTTTTTTATACTGGATTTTGATTGGCATTCCAGTAATGTATTTAAAAAGTAATTTATTTTTTCATGTCTCACAACCTTTTTGTTTCCATCTAGATATTAAGTAAGCTGTCATGTAGCCAATGGATTGAAATATTATTTTCTTCTACACTTCATTTTGTTTTGATTGGACTCTCATAATTATGGTTTGGCACCCAGGGCAGTGTATTTAATTAAAGTCTCAGTCTTTGTGGTTTTGAGCATAGCCCCACCCCTTTCTAGTCGGCCACACCCCCAACCAACTGGCCTCACCCATTCAATTGTCTCCTGCAGCCTCCCTTTGATTTGAGGTTACCAGCCGTCACTGCACACACACACACACACACACACACACACACACACACACACACACACACACACACACACACACACACACACACACACTGACATGCCTCTTACCTGTCTCTGAGTTTACAGGACATCCCCTATTTTTCCCCTGTCCCTTGTAAATCAAGGATGATTGCAGTCTATCATTAATGCCAGACATTACAGGTTTAATTCCTCTTATTGTTCGGAAACTGCATCATCATGCTACACCTGCTGCTCGATTAAGTAACTCTAAGCAATAATTACAAATTCTTCCTTTTGTCATCTAGGGTTCCTCCTGGCTTTGTCTGGACATCCTGAGCACAGCTGTTGACAGGTATGGCAGTCCTTAATTTTCATATATGTAGAAATAATCACGCTCCAAACTCTTAGCACAGAAAATAGCTCATTAACAAATCAGACCTTTAACTCTTTGCACTAACAGAAGACTTAATATAGTTACACGTTCCATCATGATGCATTTTCTGAACAATTGTCTTATTGTTCAGAAAATATAATCTAATGCAAAACCTGTTAGAATATTAAGACTTCCACTGGCACAAAGGACTAAAGCTCTGACTTGTTAATGAGTTGTATTCTGTACCAAGGGTATGAGGTTTGAAACATTTTTATTCCTTCAAAAAACATGTTCTATTACCTTGGTAAGTGGCTTAGGGTAAAATGTAAGAGCGTCCCTGATGTCTAGTTGTCCCTCCGCCACATGTGCTACATTCTTCATGCTGCAAAACTTATTCTATTAAACCCACTTATCCCCTAACTAACTAACCATATTGTAACCACTGGCAGACACACACACACACACACACACACACACACACACACACACACACACACACACACACACACACACACACACTGATCTAAGACCACTCATCCCCTCTGCTTAAACTCAAACAAGCATACACGCACATGTGCCCTCCCCAGACTATCTGTCCACTAATACCCTGGCACTTGTCTCTTATGAAATATTATCCATTGAAAATAAAGGATGCATGCAAACTTTTAGCTGAATTAATTTGTTCAGTCAGCAATGGTGATTTATGCAGCTTAGAAATTCTCTGAATCTTTCAGCTGCATGAATCCCTTATCGCAAACATTTCTAGAGGACAGTGCATGACTAATTAACATAAGCTGCTCACCTAGAATGATTCATTAGCATGTAGCATGAGCGGGGAGATGGTCCACTGAGGTTATTCTACATACCATGTTAAATCACTGAGTGGGGTCTGTATCCAAATCAGAAAGGGCTACCAACAGGGGAAAAATAGCCGTAGTAAGGCTTACAACTGGCAGTAGGACCTTCTGAATCCCAGGGCATCTCTCCATAAGTAATAGCTGAATAATCTTGATTAACTTCACCACACATTCTTAATAACAGAATTAAAAAATATACATTCTGACAGTATTGTTATCCAACACAAACAAACTCCACTTTAGAGATACAAATGCCGAATATCATCTCTGAGTTTTCTATTAATGATTAAGAATTTTAGGTGTCTTTATCAACTTACCAGGGTGTCTTAGTGCAGAGAAACCTTGCTCATCTTCCCAGCTCCAGTCATCTTTACTCTCATTTATTGTGATGTGGATGAGGTCAGGAATTCTGCCTCCTACTGGAATATTGAAGAACTGTTCTTGGGGTTCATAACTGCAAGGAAAATGACAAGCAAACTGTTGAAGAAGGAAAACAATAACAAATAAAATAGTTAATCTCTAATCTGGTCACTGCGCATGTTTTTGCATCTAAAGACTATCCCGAATGGTTAGGCTTTGATCCAGGGGAATACAACCTAACCTCTCAGGGGTCATCCAATGTCTTTACTGACCTTTTAAGACGAGTACTTACTAAGAGTATTGACAGGTATCATTTACAGATAGCAAGCAAGACTTTTACATTCCACACTTTTTTCTTCTTTTCTTTCCACTTCTGACATCCTAATACTATTACATGCATTTATCAATACATGCTAGATCATTTACCAAGTCTTAAATTATCATAACTTGGGTAATATCTGAATTTACTTAAGAGATGTTTGTTTTCCTGTCTACACAAATTTCAAAATCAAAATTTGTAGTTTCTCTCAAGGGGGGGCAAACTCTTACTATTACAAGCCATTGTACAGATGCCCCAAGTACATCAGATCACATAATAAACTAATGTTGCCTAATATATGAGTGACACTGCTAGCTTAAGAAAATTATTACTTTTAGCATATCACAGGTTATAGATGACTGTTATATGCTATCTGTAATGTATACATGCAAAGTAATAGTTCTTTCTTAAATAATGCCATTTACATAATAGCAATATGCAGTGAGGGACATGACTAATTCATATTTCTACCTTTTATGAGGAGGGGTCTCTAGTTTATTTGACAGACCTTGTGAATAAACATTGCTCCCACCATATGCAAAATAAGCATTACCCACACCCTGCCATGGTCTATGGTTTAAACATCCCTTTCTTCTTTTAATATTAAAACAGTCATATAAGAAGCCATTCTGATACAGGTATACTAGTGAAACTCAAAAAGGAAAGCAAAACAAAAAAAGAAGTTATGTACTCACCATAATGTTCCATGTTTGTTGTCCATCTCGCCACTCATTCTTACTGGTTGGGTTCAGAGCCGATCCTTGGATCTGACTCGCCACATACTATAGCTCGAAGTCTTTCACTTGGCTCGTGGCTGAACACCTATCCCATCATGCAGTGTGTGATTCCCCAGATCTTGTTTGTTGCTAACCATAGCCATATGTGTACACTAGTCCTATAACAAAGGATATTTAAAAGGGAAGAAAGTCATAGAAGCTCCTTGTCCAAGGATGTAATTCTTCTAGGTTCTCTAGAAGCCTTAGGCTGGGGGAAGGTGAGAGGGATTGTAAGAATGAATGGCGAGATGGACAACAAACATGGAACATTATGGTGAGTACATAACTTCTTTATGTTATGTTGTCCTATCTTGCCTTCATGCTTACTGGTTGGGACAGCATCCCTAGCACCATATTCGCTGGGTGGCTCATGGGAGTACACTTTTCAGCACAGTGGAACCAAAAGGAGGTCCTGTCCCTGGAGGCCAAATCCACTTTGTAACGAGTGATAAAGGTGTGGGGACTTGCCCACGTAGCAGCAGCACAAATACTGTCCATTGACAGTCTAGCTAGATAAGCAGATGACGTTGCCATGGCCCTAGTAGAGTGACCCTTGACTTTGAATGGTAGTTATCTGTTATTAGAACTGTAAATAAAGGTAATACAATTTGACAGCCAGTTAGAGAGCGAGACTTTAGAGACTGGCATGTCTTTTTTGACTTCTGAAAAAGAAACAAGCAATTGATCAGACTTCTGGAAATCTTTGGTTCTATGTAAATAGAAGCAAAGTTGTCTATGCACATCTAACTGGTGTAGCTTGTATTCTGCTTTGTTGCCATGATTAGGGAAAACACTGGCAGCTCAACAGATTGATTTAAGCTATTTTGTGAACACACCTTAGGTAAAAAGGATGGGTTTGTTCAGAGAGATACTCTATTCTTATGGAAGATCAAATAATGAGGTCTGATTGATAAAGCTTGCAATTCCAAAACTCTTCTTGCAGAGGTAATAGCAACTAAGAAAACTGTTTTCCTAGACAGAAATTTGAGGTCACAAGTTGATGGGAGTTCAAATTGGAGTAAGGTCAGATATGTTAGAACAAAATTCAAGTCCCATGGCAAGACTGGTTCTTTAATGGGAGGTCTTAATAAGCAGGTACCTTTTAAGAACGCTTTACATAATCTGTGTGACATCAAGTTCGAAGTTCCATCACTTATATGAAAATTTGAGATTGCAGCTAACTGCACCTTAATAGTAGCTGCCACTGAACCTTGTTGAAAAAGGTCTGACAGGAACTCAAGAATACAAGTGAGCAGGGCAGAAAAGGGGTCAATGTTTTTACTCTGTGCCCAGTATGAGAACCTTTTCCATTTACTAGAATATAGTTTCCTAGTTGTAGCCTTGTGCGAGGATACCAAGATGTGTTTAACTATTGGCATAAAACTGTGAAGCCTGGCTATGTTGGGAACTGGAGCAGTGATGCTGTCAAATTGAGGGTTTGAAGGGAGGTGTGGAGAATTCTCGACATATGAGTCATAAGGTCTGGAACTGGGTCCAGAGTCCACCATTCCTCCTGAAGGTGAGGGCAGAGGAAGGGAAACCAAATCTGATGAGGCCAGTATTGAGCAATGAAAATTATCCTGATTCCCAATGAGTAGGCTTTCTGAATGACCTTGGGTATTAGGCAAAATGGGGGAAATGCATAAAGTAGTCCCAAGGGCCAATCGTGGATAAGTGCATCCCTTGGTGACTCACCCAGAGGAAGGATTAGGGCAAAGTAGCTGCTGCATTTGGCATTCATGGGAGTGGCAAATAGATAGCAGCAAGGCTGGCCCCATTTGTGGAATATCCCTTCCGCTATCTCTTTCTTTAGGGACCACTCGTGAGGCAACAATATTGCTCTAATGAGCCTGTCCTCTATCACACTGGACTTCCCCTGGATGTGCGTTGCTATCAGAAAGCATTGGGAAGAGATTGCCCATTGCCATACTCTGAGAGCCTCCTGGCAAAGGGGGTAAGACTTAGTTCCTCCTTGCTTGTTTATGTACCAAACCACTGACATATTGTCTGACTGAATTGCAATTGTTCCTAGTGGAAGAGAGTCCTGAAGTGCTTGCAACTCCAAGAGCACTGCTCTCATCTCTAGAACATTGATGTTTATTTATTTATTTTTATTTTACATTTATTTTACATTTGTTGACCGGGCTAGTCCAGCTAGATACATATCCATTTTCAGCAGAGGCCCGGGGAGAAAATACAAAACAATGTTTGACGTTAATCAAATAAAAACAGTAAATAAATTCAAAGTTTAACAAATAGAAGTACTATATACAATTAAGCTATTTTATGCAAAAAATAACATATTGAAGTAAGTAGTTGGGTAAAAAATAAGTAAAATGTACAGTACAGGAACACACTAGAAAGAGGAGTGTTAACATAAGATACTAGAGTGACAAAGAGAGATATTAAGATATAAGAGAGAGTCCAAATTAGTTGAAAGACAAGTTATGCTTCTGGATTCCAGTATGCAGGTAGATTATGCAGACATTAAGATTTAGAAATTAGTGAGAAGACAAGAGATGTTAGTCTGGGTTAAGACAGGTGCATAGCCAATGTGTTTTAAGGTAGGATTTAAGCCTGATTTTGAATTGTGTAAGTGATGGTAGTGAGGTTAGGTCACTGGGAAGAGAGTTCCAGGATTTACCAACGGTGTTAGAGAATAGAGAGTCCCCTGCCTTGTTGTTGGCTTTGTGTGTTAGTACTAGCATTTTAGTAGCTGGTATTAAGGTTACTGTAGGGAGTGATAAGGTTGGTAAGAATTGGTGTGTTACTAGGCTG
Organism: Protopterus annectens; assembly: GCF_019279795.1. NCBI lineage: Eukaryota > Metazoa > Chordata > Ceratodontiformes > Protopteridae > Protopterus > Protopterus annectens. Next base: position 143,942,676 of record NC_056740.1, read on the forward strand.
ATACAGGATTTTATAGGCAAATATTAATTGATTAAGTAGAAGTAGGTTAGGTAACTCTAGCCAACCAAGATTTTTATAATTAATACAGTGGTGGGTCCTAAATGTAGAGCCAGTTGCAAATCTTGCAATATTGTTGTAGGAGACTACTAGTTTGTTCATATTGTTTTTTGAGAGGTTAGTATATATAGGGGAGGCATAGAGGAGGGTAGAGATTAAGTGGGTCTGGGCAATAGTAGATCTTGCTAGTGGGGTAAGAAAGGATTTGATTCTATATAGTGAGCCTAGTTTTTTGTTAACTGTTTTTATGGTATTGTTTATGTGGGCTTCAAAGTTAAGGTTATTGTTAATTAGTACCCCCTAGGAGTTTTGTGTTAGAGTCAGGGGATATGATAGTTACGTTGTTAGAAGTGACAGTAAAGTTTAGAGGTGTGTGTCTATAGGTGGGAGTAAAAAGTAGAAGTTTGTTTTTTTTAGGATTTAGGATAAGACATTGATGTTGTAGCCAATCCTCAACTGTGTTAAACACTTTTTGGGTAAGAGATTGCAGGTCTGCTGGATTTGGGGCTGTGCAGATTAATGTGGAGTCATCAGCATATTGTATTAAGGAGGCCTGAGGAATGACAGTGTACAGGTCGTTGATGAAGACAGAGAATAGAAGTGGTCCAAGTATAGAACCTTGGGGGACACCTAGTGAGATGGGGAGATGGGGAGATAGGTTGTTCCCCCACATGACTGCTTGTTACCTATTGCTTAAGTGGGATTCAAACCATTGTATAGAAAGAGTATCAAGGGGCAAGTTTTTCAGTGTGTTAATGAGAAGTTTGTGGTTAACCATGTCGAAGGCTTTGGAGAGATCAATAAAGAGGGCTGAGGATAGAGTGTTGTTATTGCGATTTTTATTTATACAGTTGGAGAAGGATAAGAGGGCAGTAGTAGTACTGTGAAATGGCCTGAAACCGTGTTGGCAGCTAGCTAGCAAGTTGTTGTCTATAAGGTGTTTTAACAGTTGCATATGAATGCATTTCTCCATGATTTTGGCCAAAGGAGAAAGTATGGCAATAGGTCTGTAATTGGATAGATCCCTAGAGTTTCCACCCTTATGAAGGGGGATAATATGTGCAATCTTCCATGTGATAGGAATTGCACCTTGATGTGCAAATGGGTCTTGTGTTCCTGCCATGTCCCTTGGACTAACCTCCCCAGATAATGCCCCCCCAACCCTATCTGGGAGGTGTCCGTCATCACTGTAGCCAGAGGTTGTTGTGGGGTAAAGGGTTGACCTAACGTGACATGACTGGAAAGGAGCTACCATCTTAGATCCTTCTTGCATGACTCTGTAATTCTGATCTGGTGAAACATGGGAAGTTCTTGTAAGGACCACTGAGGAAACAGGAGCCACTGAAGAATTCTCATGTGTATCCTGGCTAACGGGACTAGGGTTTCACTGCTGCTATTGTTCCTAGGACTTTCAGGACTGTTTTCACTGTTACTTTTGTCTTTGGCAGGAGATCAGTAATCTGTTGTTTGAGTACAAAAACCAAACCCTTTCTGCGGGTAACTTTGCCATTATAGAAATGGTGTCTAATTCTGCTCCTATAAAGGTAATATGCTGGTATGGCAGCAAGGCAGATTTCCCTGAATTTATTGCTATCCCTAATTGAGAACAAATTTGTAAGGTTTGGTCTCTTGACTGCTGTAGTAGATGCTTGGTGTGGCAGTCAGGAGCCAATTGTCTAGGTATGGAAACACCTGGATTCCTAGCTGTCTCAAGTGAGCCGTAACTACTGCCATGCATTTGGTGAACACTCTGGTGCTGTAGTGAGACCAAAGGGCAAAGCTCGGAATTGGTAATGACTGGCTCCCAGCTGGAAGCATAAGTGACTCCTTGATGGTCTGTCCATTTTTATGTGGTAGGATGCATCTTGGAGGTCTATTAAGCACATCCAATCGTCTTTCCCTAAAAAGGGAAGACTTGATTTCAGTGTCACCATTCAGAAAGTACAGTTGTGTACGCTTACCATAAATGTAGATGTTCGAGTGTATTCATTGTTACAGTCCTCACATATGGGTTATCCAGCTCCCAGTAGCCCTCAGTCGGCCCGAATACCAAAGTCCTTGGTATATGACATCGGCTGCCTCCTGTTGTAAAAATGATGTCAGCACAACAGGTATAAAGGGAGGCAGCCGACGCCATTTCCTCAGTTTTTCTTGCCTTAACTGTCAGGAGCCCCCAAAAGAAGGCTAATCCAGGAATGGTAGCACCCTGGACATGTCATATAAAAAATAAAAATCCATAGTCTGTGCCTTAGGAAAAAGGGGGGAATGGAGGGTGGGAAACCAGGACTGCAACAGTGAATATAATCGAACATCTACATTTATGGTAAGTGTACACAACTGTACTATGTTCTTCGTGTTTCACTGTTGCAGTGCTCACATATAGTTTGATTTCCAAAGCCCAGTAAGAAGACAAAGGGGGGGAGGAAGGATCACAGATTAAGGGTTGGTAAGGAGGCCCTGCAAAACTGCAGAGGAAAAACCAGCCCTGGATTTAGAAAACAAAGGCAGATTGTAATGCTTTGTGAAAGTATGGACAGAAGACCAAGTAGCTGCTTCTAGAATGTCCTTAGTAGGCACACCTCTCAGAAAGGTTGCAGAGGTATAGGCTGCTCTAGTAGAATGGGTCCTAATACCCTGAGGGGGAACCTTCCCATGCTGCAGGTAACAAAAATGTATACAATGAGCAATCCATTTGGAGATGGTTTGTTTTGAAATAGCTTTACCCTGAGTCCCAGGAGCAAAACTAACCAATAACTGTTCAGTTTTTTGAAAGGATTTAGTCCTGTCTAACTAAGTAAAATCTCAGCTGTCTATGCACATCAAGAGAGTGCAGAATCCTTTCCCCTTTATTTTGGGGATTGTTGAAAAATGTAGGCAGGTGAATAGACTGGTTAAGGGTTAAACTGGAAACTACCTTAGGCATAAAGGAGGGATTGGTTCTCAGAGAAACCCGATCTGAGTGAAAAATAAAGAAAGGTTCTACTGCCATTAAGGTTGCAGCTCCGATACCCTTCTAGCTGAAGTAATAGCTGAAAGGAAAGCAGTCTTCCAGGATAGAAACTTCAAATTTGCAGAGGCAGCTGGTTCAAAGGGAGGCAGAGTAAGTTTTTCCAGGACAAAATTAAGATCCCAAGCAGGAGTAGGAGCTCTTCTGGGAGGTCTAAGATTAGTAGCTCCCCTCAGGAACTGTTTCATCAAGGGGTGAGAAAAAAATGGGTTGCTCAAAAGAACAATGAGCCGGAATTGCTGAAGCGTGAATTTTGATTGAAGAAAAAGAAAGTCCACCCTTAAGCAATCCTGCTAGGTAGTCAAGAATGAGTGAAAGAGAAGGATGAAAAGAGTCTTCTCCTTTAGCTAGCATCCAAGAACAAAATCTGTTCCATTTATCTGCATAGGACTTTCTTGTGCTATGCCTCCTGGCCTCATGAAGAACTTCAACCACCTGTTGGGAAAGATTTAAGGTATCAGCCAGGCAGTTAAATGCAGAGTTTAAAGATGAGGATGAAGGAACTTTCCCCCTCCCTGAACCAACAGATGTGGTACTAGGGGAAGATGCCAAGGCTGAGCCTGGGAAAGGCTGCGAAGGAGGGGATACCAATGCTACCTGGGCCAATCTGGAGCTATCAGAATAGCCTTTGGTTTTTCATCCCTTATCTTTAGCAGCACTCTGGGAAGAAGAGGCAGAGGAGGGAATGCATAAACTGAGAGATGTGTCCATGGGAAGGACAACGCATCCACCCTCCAAGCTTTGTTGTGAAACTTCCTGGTGCAGAAGGTTGGAAGGAGATGATTGGTGCGAGAGGAGAAAAGATCCACTTGTGGGGTGCCCCAATGATGAGTGATGTGATGGAAAATGTCCCTGTTCAGTTGCCACTCATGAGGATTCAGAACGTGTCTGCTCAAATGATACGTCAAGGAGTTTAGCCTCCCTGGAAGATAGTGAGCTATTAGATGTAAGCCCATGGATGCTGCTATGGACCATAGTCTCATGCTTTGTCTGCACAAGGGGTAAGAGTGAGTCCCCCCTTGCTTGTTGATGTACCACATGACTATGGTATTGTCTGTCCTGATAATCAGAGTCCCAGGGTAGAGTAGGTCCTTGAAAGCCAGCAAGGTCTGCTGCACTGCCATCAATTATTTTAAGTTTATGTACAGATGTATCTGCTGGGTGCTCCAAGTCCCCTGTATGTCCCTGCCCTCCAGATGAGCCCCCCATGCAACATCTGAGGCATCTGTGGTGAGTGTCTGGCTGGCAGGCAGTGGGCAGAAAGGCAGACCCTTGTTCTGAGAACAGGCTGTCGCCCACCAGAGGAACTCCATTTGTAGACAGGGAAACAGGGGAATAATCAAGTCTAAGTCCTGTGTGTGCTGACACCAAAGATTCTTGAGGTACCATTGAAGTTTTCTCATATGCAGCTTTGCATATAGGATCATTAAAATACATGAAGCCATGAACTCCAGTGCTTGCAGGAATTGCCTTGCAGAGAGCTGGGTCATGCTTGCCAAGTTCATGAAGTAAGCGGAAAGATCTTCTTGCTTCTATTGAAGGAGTAATACCATCTGGATGGCTGTATTCAGACTTGCTCCCAGGAAAACAATCTCCCTTGAAGGAATCAACTTTGACTTCTTTCGTTGAGAGTGTAACCTAAAGAGGTGAGAATGTTCTTCATGAAATCCAAATCCTTTTCTAGTTGTTCTGGGGAGTTTGCTTGAATGAGACAGTCATCCAGGTAAGGATAAATATGAATGTTTCTCTGCCTGCAAAAAGAAATGGCTGGAGCCAGGCACTTTGTAAAAACTCTGGGAGCAGTAGACAAGCCAAAGGGCAATGCAAAGAATTGAAAGTGTTGCTCCCCAGCCCTGAAGCGAAGGAACTGCCTGCAACCTTTCCTTATTGGGATGTGCTGATAAGCCTCCTTGAGATCCAAAGTTACCAGCCATGAATCCTTGCCCAGCATTGGTAGTAATTGTTGAAGGGTGAGCATCTTGAATTTGGGAACCACCAGAAAAGTGTTTAGAATGGATAGATCCAGAATAGGGCGCCAGGTGTCCCCTTTCTTGGGTACCAGAAAAAGCCTTGAATAAAAACCTAGGTCTGCCTGATTTGCAGGAACTGGCTCTATGGCCTCCATAGTCAGTAGAGAAGAAATTTGAGTTTTTACCTCTGCCTTGAGAGTTTTGGGTATGTCTGGGTACCCTTGTAAAAAGGGGAAGGTGTGAAAGTAAAACTTGTAACCTTGGTTTACTATATTGAGCACCCATTTGTCATCTGTGATGGTAGACCATACCTCTGCGAACCTGGCCAACCTTTCCCCCAAAGGAAACCCAGGGTCTGCAGAGTTAAGCACAAGAAGGCCAGAGTCATTGAGAATGCTTGCTTTGGGAAGCTGGCTTAGAACTCCCCGATTTCGCTGAAGAAGAATGCCATTGTTTAGCCCTTTGAGGGGCAGAAGCCTGCCCTCTGGAAGATCTGAAACCCCTAGGCCTAGAGTGACCCTGCTTGCCAGGATCAGGGAAAGACCATTTCTTGGAAGGAAAATGCCTACTAAAGGGAGGAGGCTGAACCTGGAGGAAATCTTTTACAGCTTGCATAGATTTTGCCTTATCCTCCAACATTTTCAGTACCTCCTCAGCCTTATTACCAAAATGATTGTCCTTGTGCAAAGGAACATCCAGCAATTTAGACTTAACTGGTTCAGAAAGAGGCTGTTCCCTGAGCCATGCATGCCTTCTAATTACAGAACCAGTGGCTGCTGCTCTGCAGGAAGCCTCCAAAGTGTCAAAATCACAATGAAGTGAATGCTTATTAACTAAAGTGGCAGCATTCAGTAAGTCTTGTAAATCTTTGTTTTCCGTCATGGAAGGAATATCTCTAAGTTTAGCCTTAATAGCCTTCAATGTATGCTGCTGATACTTAAGCATGTGAAAAAGACAATTCACGGATCTAATGGCAAGAGTTGCAGAAGTATAGACTTTTTTACCCCACCTGTCCAAAGCCCTAGATTCCTTATCAAAAGGCACAGGGTTTCTAGCAATAGTAGCCTTAACACCCTTGGGGCCTTCAGAAATAATTTCTGGATCAACAGTAGGGTTTCTAAAAAGGAATTGATGAGATTCAGGAACCTTGTAATATCTATCCGGTTTTCTGGGGGCAGGATGAACAGAATTAGGAGTTAAAGAATTTTCCATGAAAACATCATCCACAACTTCCAAAACTGGAGGTATAGCCAGAGGTTTATGCTGTGGCAAATCTAAACATTTCCTGATTCTTTTCTTAGACTGTGGAAAATCCAGACATTCCCATTTAAAATGCTCTCTAAGAGTATTAAGTATCCCCAAAGGAAAACTCTTCTGGAGAGGAGGCAGAAGGGATAGAGTCCTCAGCATCAGAATCCTCAAAGCCAAACGAAAGTTGAGAATTTCCTTCTTCACCAGCAGACATACTGGAAATCTCAGAATCTGAGACAGACAAAACATCAGGAGATAATTCCCTAGCCCTCTTTGAAGGTGGGGGCGGGGGATGAGAGCCCCTAATCACGGAAAGAAGATCACCAGCCATCTTAACCAACTGGGACTGAGGTACAGGAGGGGAGGCCGACATCTGCTTGTGAGTAGATTTGCGGCTAGAAGGTTTACTAGCAATCCAGAGGGACTCAGGAGGTCTAGCAACTGCAGAAGTCTGAGCTATGGTAGTCGGTCTGGTTCTGGTCTCATGTCGAAAAGAAGAGGCGTCAGAAGCCGGTGCCTGCAAAGCGGCTCTCGACCCATCTGAAGCAGCGACAGGCAGAGGGTCTGAAGATGAAATAGCAGCCTGCGGCATGTAGGACTCCGTAAAGGTCTTGGCAGAGGCTTGCGGCTGAAAATCTGTGGACTGCAAGGGCTGCGAAAGTGTTTCACTGACTACCGCTGTGCTGACGACCAATTTCATTGGTGCGTTGTCAGTAGATTTAACCCTAGGCCTGTCGTGGTCCTTGTCTTTGCATTTCCTAGGAATATCCAAAGTCGGGAGACCAGAAGATGCCATACTGACGAACTTAGGCCAGACTCCGAAATGCTTATACAAAATCTTAGCTCTATGGCGTATGGTACGCGGGTTAAAGGAAGCACAGAGATCCCAGTTAGGGACGTCATGCTCAAGGCCCAAACAAGTTATACAATAGGAATGGAAATCACGGTGAGGAATCTGTTTTCCACAGGCAAGACAGTTATTAACTTTATCTGCAGGCGTCTACAACTTGGTAGTCAGAAAAAGAAGGTAAACGGCCAACCGGCAGAAGTGCGAATTGCATCTGCTTCGGGCTCTGAGGCAAGAAAGACTGAGGAAATGGTGTTGGCTGCTCTCTTTATACCTGACGTGCTGACATCAGTTTTACAACCGGCGGCAGCTGACGTCATATATCAAGGACTCTGGTATTCGAGCCGACTGAAGGCTACCGGGAGCCAGATAACCCATATGTGAGGACTGCAACAGTGAAACACGAAGAACATGTTGGACTTCTTTACGGATTTGTTTAGTTTGTTGAGATCCAATATGGGTCTCCAGTCCCATTCTTTTCGACACTAAAAAGAATCTTGAGTAAGTTCTGAATCCTGTTAGGTCTGCGGACACTTCTTGGAAGACTCTTTTGTCTAGCAACTTTTGAATTTCTATAGTTGCTTGTTCCCTTTGACTGGGTGGCACATCCAGGATTCTTCTGATTTGTGGGACAGGAAGGCAAAAGGGAATGGAATAACCTCTGGATATTATACTTTGTACCCACTTGACACTTGTGATAGCTCACCAGGCTTCTGGGTACAAAGATAACCGCCCCCAACTGCCTCCAGAGTAGGACAAATGGGCCTCCTTTCAGGAGTGCTGGAAGGGTCGGCCGCAAAAGGAATCACGGTCACCCTGGTTTTGCGGAATCCCTCTGCCTCATGGATGATGTCTCCCATTACTGCCTCCGCCTCTGCCCCTGAGGAAGGATTCACCTGGTGTGTCCTGAAAAACTCCCTGGGATTTTTTGAACCACATTTTCCCACCCATCTGACCCTTAGGATAGGGTCTGGATGGTATGGAAAAACATACTCCAATAGAAGAGAGAGTTTTTCCTTCCTGCTTGCATCTGGTGAGTGTGTCTTTGACTTTTGGTCTAAAGAGTGAGGAATCGTCGAAAGGGGCATTGACAAAGGTAGACTTAATGGGTTCCACAAAGTTACATGAGTGCATCCAGGAGTGTCTCTTTAGGGAAACTCCTGAACCCGCTGACCTGCTTGCTCCATCCACTGCATAGGAGATCAGCCTCATGGAGGAATTAACTATGGAATTTAAGGTGGATAGCTGAGAGGTCACACTGTCTGAAACCCCTGCAGCTAGTGAACCTTGGAGTGTATCTCCTAATTCCTTCAGGAGATCTCTTTGTAGCCTACTGAAGTGCATAAGGTAGTTCAGTGATCTAAGGGTAAAAGTCACTGAAGAGATAATACGTTTCCCATATCTGTCCATCATTCGAGACTCCTTGTTCGGTGGATGGACAGCTGAGGATGTTTCGGAGAGATCCTTCTTGATGGCTGCTGCCACCAACATAACATCTTCAGGACGTCTTGAGTAAGAAAGTCTTTCTCTGATGGACCTGTTAGAAATTTATTTGGCCTGCAAGGGACTGGTTCCATTGTGTCTGGTGACTCCCATGCCTTTCAACTAACCAATTCCATTAGTTCATCAAAAGGCAGAGACACCCAGGAGGCTGAAGGTTGAGATCCGAAGGCCTTCATGTACACTGACTCCTCATCAGAAGGGTTGATGGGCTTCCAGCCACCTCTCTGTTTCAGGATTTCTAAGATAACTGCAAAAGGGATATCTTCAGAGGGTGACCGTGGGGACCCTTCTGACTCCTTGAGGTCAATGTTTGAGGTGATTGACTCATCCGGATGAATCCAGATGCTTCCTCTTACATGTTCTCTTTCGAGAAGCCTCCTCAGAAGGGTATTCTGGGGAGGTCTTGGAAGAGTGTGATTCACCAAATGGGGCTCCCTGAGGCCCTGAATCTCTGCTGTCCTGAGGATGGGGTGGTGCCGAGACAGAAGCTGGTGCCTTAGGGGAAGACTACCAGTACCCTTGTGTAGAGCTGTTGGCGGGGACAGCACACTCCTCATCAGCTCAAAAGCAGGTCCCCCTGGCTCTGAGGATGCCCCCAGTTCCAAAGAAGTAGAAGGAATCCTTGGCTCCAATGAGACCGGCTCCGAGCTCGATGTAGGAGCCAAGCTCACCTGTGCCAATGCCCTGAGAGGTAAGCTCAGAACTGAAGAGACTCAGGTCCAAGTGTCTCTCCAGGAACTGAATGGACAGCTTCAGCTCCTAGACACCCCGGAAGGCACTAAGGGTGTCAGAGCAGACAATGGTTCCAAAATCTCCTGGATGAGTCTCAGGACCTGAAGAATCTACAGCAAATGGTACATGACACTCCATCTTCGAAGATCCACCTTGGCTCGGAGGAGGAATCGACGTGGATGAAAGAGTCAGGTGGCTCTGGAACCGGCTGGGTCAGAGCTGAAAATAATTTAGCATGTGCCGGCAACTTCAATAGTCTGCGCATCACCCTATCCACATCATCATCCGATAGGCTTCTACAGGACCTGGAGGAAAGGGTAGGTGAGCGAGATCTTTCCAATATGGGGAAATCTTAAGGTAGGGGAGACCGGTAATAATTCAGTGGATGGCTCCAGAAGCTAGTCTGTCTCAGCTCCGAAAGCTGTGGAGCCAAAGGACTTGACTTGTCCAATTCCAAGATCTCTCTCAGTTCCAAAACCTGTGGAGCCGAAGAGATTGATTTTTCTGAAGAAATTTTTGATATTTTCTCTGGTGGTTCTGAATAACCAGATGAGGAAGAAGAAGAGGGTCTCTTGGAAGGTTTGTCACTTTTTGAAGAAGGAGACTTAGGCTTAGGGGAGGTACTCTGACTTTCTAAAGCTTCAGAGAATGGAGTTTTCAGTAGCCCTCTGACTATTAATTTATTCTTTCTCTCTTGCAGTACTCGTGAACTGAAAGAATGACAGAAGGTACATGACTCCTGAAGGTGAATGGCCCCTAAGCAATAAACACAAATGCTATGACCATCAGTTAAAGACATTTTCTGTGAACATATTTGATACTTTTTAAAGCCAGACAGCTTTGGTTCCTTCTTTCTACTTTCCTTAGACGTTATGAGAAGGAAGCACAGACTACAAAAACACTATAAATTGAAAGCACAAACTACCAAAAAAAATTATAAGTTGAAATAACACACAAATATGTCAAGCCTAAACAGCACTCTATAAAAATGTAAACTCACAGCATATCTATTTAAATATATAGAGGAAAGCCTAGTTCTGCCCTCTAACTTAAACATGCACTAAGCCCCCTAACTTAAATGGGCCTAGCACGGCTACTAAAGAAAGAAATACATATTTAAAGAAAGATTAGCTATGCCCTCTAATTTAAACAGGAATTTGGCCCTCTAACTTAAATGAGCCAAGTATCGCTAATAAGAAAAAGGCACACACTAGAAAAAGGACCCACTAAAGATTTTACGACAGGATAGGGAAGAATATAGGCCTGCGACAAAAGGCGATGGCCTACTAAGCAGCAATCATGGTACTATATTGTGTAAACAGCACACGCAACACCAGAAAGAAAAACTATCTATATAAAACAGCTATATCTAACTAAAAACAATAACAGTTAAGAAAAAATACGAAACATATAAAATTTCCAAAGACTTAGCCACGGCCAAGATGAAGAACCTCTGATCCTGCTAAGTGGAAAATGAGATCTGAGGAATCACACGCTGCACGATGGGATAGGTGTTCACCCACGAGCCAAGTGAAAGACTTTGAGCTATAGTATATGGCCGAGTCAAACCCAACTAGTAAGAATAAATGCGAGATAGAACAGCATAACATGAAATGTTTTAAATGCATTTAAGACTAGGGCTAAGTGCTGTGACCTAAAGGAATAACCAGTAACACCCTAAAGTTTCCTCCAGGATTTTTACCTCATATTGTATTATATGTAACCATGGTTCTCCATTGTCTTGTCGTATAATATAATAATCCACTGAAGTATTATTTGTTTGAATACTATTTGTGAGAAAATACTTAAAGTTGTGTTTAAAAAGAACTGCCCTAAATTTCTTTAATTTTACCCTACATTGTATTGTTTTTTATTATTACTTGTGTATTGTACCACTGTTTATTTCTTCTGTACTTTTTTCTATGTGGAGCTTTTCTCCCGGGGCCTCTGCTGAAAAAGGACGTGTCCAGTTGGACTAACCCGGTAAATAAATGTAAAATAAAACATAAATAAATAAATATATTGTTTCTGATATAAGTCTTTAAAGAAGTCAGACACTAAATAGTTCTTCATTTAATAAATATAGTATTGGAGGATGAAGTTGTATCAATAAAAGGACTCACAAGTGAGCAAAAATTCTTGTAGCAGGGACACCTACATTTTGTTGTACTCTGCTTTATCAGGTAAATATATATTCAATATGGGGGATTATGATCGGGTTGCTGATTATAGCCTGTTTGCTTCATATCTGAGACATGGATGCCAAGATTGTCACCTTGACAGCAAAGCTCAAGAGGTGAATCATGGCATCTATGTCGAGAACATATAATTAAGGGTTATGATCAGAGATCATAATTCTTTGTTGTGCATGGAGCTTTTTATGCTCCATGTACTACTAGTTACAAACAAAAAAATGCTAAGTGTTTTGCTAGCTTTTGCTGGCTTTCAAAGCCGTAAATCACTTAGAGATTGCTGTTAGAAGGATAGTGTAACACACTCCATTTATGTTTACACTCACCTTGCAATGACTCTCAAATGTCCAGATTTTTTTAGAAGGTCCGAATTTTTGCTTTATATGTTTGGTCTGTTCCTCATAAAATCTTTTGTTTTTAAACAAATCACAGAGGATTGAAAATAATGACATACATTTGAGTTTCAGACTTTATATATTTCTGAAAATGGAGGTGCACATACATAACTGTTATTCTAGCAATGAAATCTGTTTTGAAATGCAAACTTTTTAGATGAAATTGTACTTTTATTGGATGTTTTATAACATGTGACTGTGACCATTTGTTATTTAATGAATATTGTACTTGATAGAAACCTTTTACTGACCGATGAAGCACTGGTATGGAGTGAAACTTGCATTTTGGCTTTAATTAAACTCTGGGAATTTAAATGAGCCACTGATGTTTTCTTGCTAAACATTTTGGCTTGATTTCTGCTTGAGCTACCTTTGTTTGCTAAGGTTTTAGAACTTTTAGATTAAATAATTGCTAAATAATTGCATGTCAATTAAATGACACTTTATCATTCACAGTAGAACCCTTATAAAGGAAAATTAAACAATGAAACGGAAGCTATTGGTATCACAATGCAGTCACACTGAAGTACTAGACAGAATGAAAAAAATATGTTGCTATTAAAGTGACTGTGAAAAACAGCTGGTGTTTTTGACTTGGGTCTATTGCCCTCTACAGTCCAATTGCCACCTACAACCCTTTGCTTATATATACTAATGCCAGGGCCACATGACCATGTGGAAATCAGCATTTCTATAAACTGTATTATGTCAATATGACACAATTCAATTTTGTCATAAATTAACTCTCTGCACTTCACTGCTGAAGCACTTCAGCAAAAGTTTGTTTAGACTCATCAGTCCTGAATCATTCTTTAAATCCACCTTCATTAGAAGTACATGACATGTTCCTTATATAGCTTAGTGAAGATGAAGTTCAATGTCTTCCTTTTTGTGTATATATTGTAAATATGTTAAATTAATAAAAAATTCTTAAAAAAAAAAGAACTACGTGTTCCTGAGGAACATTGGCTACAGCATTAACAATATTTTCATAACTGAAATCAGTATGTTTAAACAGTTAAAAATCTTCTCATTGATTGTTTTCAAGTTTAAAACAAAGATCAGTCATCACAAAGCACATACAGGAAAATAGGGAGTGAAACATAATTTAGAAGAAATGGAAATAACCAATATTCAACTATATAATCAAGTCACCTACAACTGAGACTACTGAGTCATGCACATTGCAGTTCAAAATACTAATGCTTCCTAGTTATCTACATGTCCGAATTTCTAGTATAGCTGGTTAAAGTAAAAAAGTGGCCTTTTTTCAAAGTATCACTACCTTGAAAAGTCTTTTTTTAATTTTTTTTTTGGGCTAATCCTATTTAAAGTCTGGTAGGGATAGAGTAAATAAGGTACTCAGCTCCCACCAATTAAGTTTCATTAAAAAATACCTTCCCTTAACCAATTTGCAAATTATGCTAGTTGTCCTTTATTATTCTAAAACATTGTTCCAAACCCCTACATTTTCTTAAAATTTGAAGCCACAGAACAATGTTAGTGTACTTTCTGGTTTTCCTCTTTAATGTAATTTTCTGTTTTTTTTCTTTCTTTTTTTGCCAAAGCCAAAACGATCACTTATCTTAACCCATCTCCAGAATTGCATGATGCAAGACTTATCCACAGGTATCAAGCTTTACCCACAAGGGAAAATACTTTTTCCAGGAGTGGGTAAATCCTGCATCACTCACACCCCTGAAATTTCTCAAAGGTATACAAGGAAAGGAGAATTACTGTGAACCCAATAAAAAAAAATGGACATGTCCTTCTTAAAGACATTAGAATTCATCACAATAACGTCACACTAACATCCATTCTGCCTTAAATAACTTTGAGATTCATCACATGACAGATCTCCACCAAACAACAAACTAGATGAGCACACACCAAAATCTTGCCTATACATATATAGCTTTTTAAAAAGTGATGCCTATAGCGACATTGCTATAAATTATAGACTTGATTTACAACTCATATGCTAACTGAATTATTCAAACCTGGTGTCACTATAGCATACAACCTTATTTGTCAACACAAGTCTTTTATATATAATAAGGTTCTCGTATCTCCACCCTGAATAATTGTAACAACTTACTCAAAAAATGTTAAATTTCTTAAAATGGACGCATGCATTTGTATATTTATACAGTGCACTAGTTACTGGTTTGTTCTTGATTGCATAAAGATGGTTGTATATCCTCTGTGACAGCTTATGACATGGCCTGCCACTGCAAAATACCTTGCAGCTTTGACAGATTGCAACATGTGCAAACAACTACGGAATTACAATCATGATGGGTATAAGATCCAAATCTTAATTCCATGTTCATAAATAAACTTACTGTGCCTACAAAACCCACAGGATACGTTCTTATAGGTTTTTGCTTCCTTGTATTGCTGTCACTCTCAAATGCCTTACATTCAAAACACAATTTCAAATAAGTACTTTCCTTATATGTCAACTCTGTCACTTCACCTGCTTTTTGTACAGCCTCGAATAGACCTTTAAAATGTAGTAGCTGTTCATAATTATTTGTCTAATGTTACCAGTATCTAAACTGTACTTCAAGGCAAATGTGCTACTGAAATCAATGCAAACTCTCTGGGCCAGATTCAATAAAGCCTACACTTAGTGTACACTGTGTACACAATATGTATTCAATAAAATTCTTATCACATTTTTTGTGCTTTCTAGTCACTCAGAAAGATTACACTAAGTGTACATGTAGTCTACACTTTGTGATAACCCTTATGAATCCCTATCAATATTTAAAGCTGCAAGAATATCAGTAGGAAAACTAAAACTAGGAGGAAGAAGGTGTGAGTTATATCTGTTTTGTCTGCTCTCTCAGAACAGTATTCACTTAGTGTACACTTAGTGTAGGCGTTATTGAATCCTGGGGTTTGTGTTTTACTAGTCTCACTGTAATCTGTGTTTAAAATATAGTTGCACACAATTTTCTTCCCTCAAAATATAGTTGCACACAAATTTCTTCCCTCAATTACTTCTGCAAAAATCTGATCCATTTTGTTACTCTCACATCCTCTGTTTATGAATCTTCTTCTTCTTTTGGCTTTTCCCGGTTAGGGGTCGCCACAGCGGATCACCTGTCTGCTCCTGATTGGCAGTGGAGTTTTATGGTGCCAAGTTGCCAGCCTGGCACCCAACCTTCCACAAAAGGCACACACACACATGCACTCATGCCTAGGGCCAATTTAGAGTGTCCAATTCACCTACAGCATGTCTTTGGGATGTGGGAGGAAACCGGAGCACCCAGAAGAAACCCACACGACCACAGGGAGGACATGCAGACTCCACACAGAAGGCACCCCAGCCGAGGATCGAACCAGAGAACCTCTTGCTGTGAGGTGGCAACGCTAACCACTGCACCACCACAGCCATCCTATCCTCTGTTCATGAATATATTCTTCAAAATTCTAAGTTCCTCAAAGAATTGTTCTTTTTTTTCAGTGTCTTTCTTGACTGTCTTGTTGCCTGCCTTTAATTGCGTGGTTTGTAACAACGTTAGGGTAGAAATTTTTGCATGCCCATGGGTATTTCTTAAATTCTTTTATGAAAAACTGACGGGCTTAAAGTTTTATTGCCTGGATCTGTTTTTATTCTCATATCTAGAAAGTTCATACTCATTCTTGACCAACTTGCTATATACTTCAGAAAGGTGGTCGAACTATTAAGCACTTTAAAAAAAAACATTTCAAGCTCCTATTCATTCCCTTGTCAAATAAAAATACTGTTAATAAAATATGTACAGAACTTAATTTACTGTCAGTACACAGATTCACAAATGTGGCGAGAATGGAGAATATTGGATTGTGCATAACTCGTAGTCATACATGCAGTGTCATGTTCTCTTACTTCACTAATAATGCTGGCCTTAGATATGTGTGAAGCTTGTTTTATTTATTTATTTTGAATTAACTTAAAAAGTTAATAGAACAACAGGCTTGATGTCACCATGCATTCTCTGAATAAGAAGAATGAAACTCTGTCATCGACTGTATTCCTCAGAGACTTGCTAACAAATCAGACAATAAAGGATGTTATATAATCAAACAGAATAACAGGTTGGCATCAACATTCATTTTTTGAACAATAAGAAGTATGATTAAGAGGGACAGGGCAAAAAATATGAGGCAAACATCAGAGATATTAAAAAGCTAATAGAACAATAGGTTTTGCATCAATGTGAATTTTCTGCAACAAACAAATATTAAACATGAAACTCTATTGTCTGATATTACTGGCCAGCTGTAATCTTCAGTGGTTTACCAGAACATCAAGCATTTTATAAAGGAAGCAACAAAAGTATAAGGCAAAATCGTAGCTGTTCTAGAAAACTGGACAGTTGCAGGAATGTTTTATGTTAGAACTTCATGTGATGCATCAGTGTTTTTTCTTAACAGTCAGTAATAAAGTTTAGAATGTCACGGTTGCAGTACACAGCTATCAGACTACACAATTGCCATAATATTCTAAGCAGCACCCAAACATACTACTCCAGTCAAGTGGTCTCTGTATTTGCCATAAGCATTACCCCTTTCCCAGTGGTCCAAAAAGCAGTTTAGAACATGTTCACCCATTTACTAGTATTATATAGCAAAGTTTTTAAAAAGTACTGCTGTGTAAGTAAACTTATCATAACAGCAGATGTTTGAATGATCACTGCTGCAGTAGCCTGAGCTATATGGATTACATCATGCAAGGATATAATAGCCGGCCAGCTTCCAAAGCTTCAGTGCACCTTCCATGTGCCCAAACTGTCAGGTAACTCAAGCTGAGCTGACTAAAAGGCAAGTTTCAGCGCAAAGCTCTTCACAGCTTTTCTGCCAACTGAGAAAGATAGGCTAAGCCCTGAAAGGACAATGTTAGAAAGAACAAAAAATAACCATACCCTGGCATAATCAACATACGAAAAGAAAAAAAACAAAAAAACAAGGGGGATAGAGGGAGATTGTGGCTACTGTAGTAGTGATCATTCGAACATCTACTCATGTCAAGTTTACTTACACAGCTATACTATGTTCATCATATTGATCACTGCTACAATAGCCTTAACTATATGTGTAGATTATCCTACCTTACTACTTTTGGGATGCGAAAGGAGAAAAGTCTAGAAGCGCCTGGAGAATGGTCCTTGCAAAGCCTGCTCTAGACATACTGCTTTATAAAAGTATGTACAGAGGACCAAGTTGCTGCTTCAAGAATTCAACCCTTTCCAAAAAGCCACAGATGAAGCCAAGACCCTGAAAGAGTAGGCCTTGACCCTGACAGGGATAGTTTTGTTCTAGTGAGTATAACAAAAGGTAATAGCTTTCAACAACCATTTTGAAGTAATCTGTTTTGACACAAGTTGTCCATTCTTCTTAACTTCACAAGAAATGAACAATTGATCCAAAGATATGAAAGATTTAGTTCTGTCAAGATAGTACCTGAGTTGTTTGTAGACATGTAAGGTATGGAGAATCCTTTCCCCCTAATTTTTTGGTTTAAGAGAGAAAACAGGGAGATGCACAGCTTGGCTTAAAGTAAACTTTGATACCATTTTAAGCATAAGACCATTAGTTCTCAAAGAACCCCTGTCCCTCTGGAAAATGAGGTAGGGTTGACTGACTATTAAGACCTGCAACTCAGACACTCTACTTGCAGAGGTCAAAGCAATCAGTAAAACTATTTTCCATGTAAAGAGCCGCAAGTCAGCCAGGTTAGCTAGTTCAAATGATACAAGTGTTATCTTCTCTAACATAGGATCCCAAGATGGAGCCACTGGTTTACTTTGAGGTCTATTATGCAAAACCCCTTTCAAAAATATTTTGATATGAGACTACACTGAAAGAGGTGGATCTTTCAGATGTACTGAAATGGCCTACAAATGTACCTTGACAGAGGAGTAAGAAAGGCCACAGGATAGTAATTCACACAAATATTCTAAACCAAAGAACACCTAGCCCTGACTTGGTGTTGGTTAGGTTATCAGTACCAACTAGAGAACCTTTTCCATTTGCTGATATATAACTTTTTAGGTGCAGATTTTCTTGCCTCCATTAGTATCTGCTGAACGTTCTCAGTAAAGTGATGCCTTAAAGGAATTAAGACCATATCATCCAGGTAGTCAACTGAAGTTAATTGATGTCTGGGTATATCAGACTTCCCTGCTCTGTTGTGAGTAGATCCAGTCTGTGAGGAAGCTTGTAGTAATTTCCCCTGGCCATTTCCAAAGTAAGGGAGAATCAGGGTTTCCTAGGCCAGAAGGGAGTCACCACAATGATATTGGGGGATTCCCTAATGAATCATTAGAAGTACCATGGATATTAGTAGAAAGGCATACATAAAAATTCCTATCCAAGGAAAAGAAAAGACATCTGTCTTCCAGGCCTTCTTGCATGCAGTCTTGGAGCACAATCCTGCCAGCTGCTTGTTCAGAGAGGAGGCAAATAAGTCTACTTGAGGAACTTCCCAAAGATGGATCAAATTTTAGAAGGATCAACAATTTGAGTTCCACTTGTGAGGGTGTACCCTTGTCCTTCTTGGCTTGTTTGCCACACAGCATTGCTCTGACAGAATGTAGGATGCTTGCAGAGTGAAATTACGCTGTGAAGCTATATCCAAACTAACATGGTGAGCCTACAAAAGGGGTATGACCTGGTTCTCCCCTGCTTGTTGATGCACCGCATGAAGATGTTATTAAAACTTGAAGAGTTCCTGGGCATAGGTGTTGGAACCATACAGCAAGGGAGAAGGAGTGCCCCCCACTTTTACAGCTGCAAGACCTGTAACATTTTAGGACCCAACGGAGGACTCATGCATGCATCGCATGCTAATGTGAATTTAAAGTTTAAACACAAAAGCGAGCAGGTTCCCAATCACATCATTACTGCTGCCAGAGTGAACCACCAAAAGCACTGCCCCATTTCTGTTTTATGAAGGCACGGTAAGCACTGCTCCATTTTATGAAAGCAAACTGCCCCATTTCTGTTGTATGAAGGCAAATTGCTCCGGTTATGTTTTATGAAGGCAAACTGCCCCATTTCTGTTTTATGAAGGATCTTCCAGGTGTGTGTGTGTGTGTGTGTGTGTGTGTGTGTGTGTGTGTGTGTGTGTGTGTGTGTGTGTGTGTGCATGTGTTTGAACTGTTTCTGTTTTATGAAGGCTCTTCCAGGTGTGTGGTGTTTGAACTGTTTCTGTTTTATGAAGGCTCTTCCAGGTGTGTGTGTGTGTGTGTGTGTGTGTGTGTGTGTGTGTGTGTGTGTGTGTGTGTGTGTGTGTGTGTGTGTGTGTATGTGTGTGTGTGTGTGTGTTTGAACTGTTTCTGTTTTATGAAGGCTCTTCCAGGTGTGTGTGTGTGTGTGTGTGTGTGTGTGTGTGTGTGTGTGTGTGTGTGTGTGGCTCTTCCATGTGCATTCTTTGCCCACACCACCACTTCTGACTCAGGGAGATTTGGCTCATACTTTTGGTTTGTTCCTCTTAAAATTTGTGTTTTTTTGGAAAAATCAGTAAGAACAGAATTAACTAAATGATGATAACCCTTTAAGTTTTAGTCTTCCTATGTTTTTTGGAAACACATGGTAACAAAAACAGTATTTTAGCAACTTTCTAAGAATATACAAGCAATATTTACAATGTGTCCCTAGTTTTGGGCCTTTGCTCCCCTCCAAATAAATTTTGGCTTTTTCCAGATTTCTTCTGCTGTGAAATTGAGACATTTAGTTGTGTTAAGTGGATGGTGCAGTGGTAGTGTTGTTGCCTCACAGCAAGAGGTTCTCTGGTGTGATTCTTGGCTGGGGTGCCTTCTGTGCAGAGTCTGTATATCCTCCCTGTGTTTGTGTGGGTTCCCTCTTGGTGCTCCACTTTCCTCCCACGTTGCAAAAACATGCATCTAGAGCATTTCTCCCTGTGTCTCTGGTGAAAATTGGCTTTGTTCCCAGTTGGATTTTCCTGGTAAACAAATGTTAAATAAAACATTTTACAAGGAGCTGAGAGCTTCAGGGGAAGAGAAGTTTAGTGCTGCTTACTCCAAGTCTGTTTGCATTGTTTGTAGCACAACAGGTAGTAGCCTTACTTTTGATGCAGAAGGCTGTGGGTTCTACTCCCAAAGTATGCAGATGGACAGCTGATAGTTTACTGTGTTGTACTTTAAAGGGAGTGGAAGCTGTAGTTCTGTGAATGTCCTCTATTTTGGAGGAGTTACCTAGTAACTATGAACCTGTTATCAGTTTGCCATCTATTTCCTATTGCAATATTACTAGCTTATCATTTTTTTATGTAACATAGGCAACTTTCTTCAAGGGCAACAGCCACTTTATTTGTAGATGAAACAATAAAATATAAAATTGTTTCCTAGCAGCAACCTCTTCATTATTTAGAGATTCCTTTAATGTGGAATTATTTAGATGACATACGTCTGCAGACATTTTGCGTATTTACTGATATTGGTGGACTGTAATGACAGAAGTATGAGTGGCCTTTGATGGTTGAAATTTTCTGAAATGGGTAGTTTTGTCATAACTGGTGAATACATTTTGTTTCATTGCTTACTAGAAGACTGTTCAAAACTACAAAATTAAAACACATTCTAACAACTGGTGCTGTATTATAGAAGGAATATAATTTAATACAATCAGGAAAGTAAATCAAAGAATGCATACATGTATGCAAGGCCCTAAAAATGTTTGAAAACAGCCCAGAGAAAAGTGTGAAAGGCTCAAAATCATGGGCAAATTTTAAGTTTTACTCTTCTTACCAAAGCAATGGATGAAGGTAAAACAGTTCACACTACATTACATTGACCTGGCCAAGCCTTGTGAAACAATCCCCAACTCAGGTGTAGTACAAAAGATGAATGATGTAAGAGCAAACACTTGCATCACTAGCTGGATTGCCAACTTGCTCACAGGATGCAGGAGATCAAAACAGGGGAAGAGACCAGTCACCAATAGGGTCCCCCAGGGTTTGGTGCTGAGACTTTTTCTGTTTGCCATATACATCTCAAAAGTAAAAGCAAATACCAAAGGGCTTTGGCCGGCTAAGTCTGAGATGACTGCAAGCTAGGAGCAGTTATTGAATCCCCAATGACTTAACCATCATGCAGGAAGGTTTGTCCCAAATAACTGGTGTCAAAATCATGACAATGCCCTCTGAGAACTGACCCAATTGTTTGGCATTTGGGAACTTGTGTGTACAGTGACCTAACCTTTGACCAACATGTGCCCATAGTCATAAGAAAGCCTTTCTATATTGCACAGCTTATAAACAAATTGATTGTGACTATATCTAGAGATGATGTTGTTCCCCTTTACAAAGCTCTCATTAGGTCAATCATTTTGTATAATTCCCACTTTGGCATGTATCTGTCCAGCCCCATGCAACAACTGGAATACCTTCAGAGATATCTTACTAAAAGGATACAAATCCTAAACAATAGGTCTTGCATGGACCACCTCTTGCATGGACCACCTCAAAGATTTATTACTATACTCAGTATCTACAGAGTGCTTAGAGGTGACATGTCTGGCATACAAGGCATCCTCCGACCTAATACAGATGGACCTACTGAACATCAGCAAGTCAAATGGCATCAGAAATACTCAGTATAGGTATCTAAACTGAATGTTGTGGATATCTATCACTGAGGCTACCACTGTTCCAGAACAGACTATCCATAAAAATAAAGCTCATCCATCCATATTCAAATGCAACTTGGATCTAAGGATGGGTAATAGAAATTGTACTCCAGGACTGCCCCTCATGCCACTAATGGATAGAGGCAGTTCCTAAATGCTGCATCCCTTACATGGGTCCCCTCAAATTATCTATGGTATAATCACAGTTATTCTCGCTAGGCTACTATACAATTATCAGCCAAGGGACATGCAAGACCAATCGGAAAATGTTAATTCAAGCATCAAAAGGGAATTGGTTAAGCTTAAAATGTCCTCCAGGTAAACCTATGTTGTGGTACTAAATAGTTATAAAAAAATTGCCTGTTTTATATCACTAAGTGCCAGTCTCACCCTCTGCCCCCCCCCCCCCAGTCTTCAACAGATTCCAGTGCCTATGGTCCTGGGGACCAAAGGGGACCATAGGTGGTTTATATATATATATATATATATATATATATATATATATATATATATATATATATATATATATATATATATAAATAATATATATAAAGAAGTTATGGACCCAGAACTTGTGAATTCTTGCTGGGGATTTCTGGGCGACAGCAGCAGAAGGGGATTTGGATTGTATATATTCTTTCTGTTGGAAGTTTTAGAACTAACTAACTGGAAGTATTCTAATTCCTCCCTATGAATAAGATATGTGTGATGGCTGTAGCAAGGATTTCTAAATTACTCTGAAATGCCAAGATGTGTGCAAAGTTGTATATATATATATAGATGTAGGTCAGCTGGTCTGATGACAACAAAGCAGAGAGTTGAGTGCCTTGATCAGGGCAAACATCTCTTTTATATTTTTGTGCATCTGTCCTTTGTGTTCCACACATTGCACTTTTATCCTTCTTGAAATTGCTCCCCAAGTAAAGACTGAAGCATCTGTGGTGACTGAATACTTTGGAGCAGAGAGTGAGAAGGGAAGACCTATATTTAGCAATATTTGCTGTCTCCACCCTGTGATGTCTCTTCTGACAAACCCCAGCACTGGGATTTGAAAAGACAAAAGATGGTGTTGGGACCAAAGAAACTTCAGATACCTTTGTGTCTTTCTTACATGGAATCTTGCTAGGGGTATCTTGAGAACCATAGATGTCAGGAGACCCAAAATCCTGTGGTATTCCCTTGCAGTGACCAAAGTCTGAGTGGAAAAACCTTAGAAATTGATCTAGATATAGATCTGTTTTTCCCATGTATGAAAAGTTCTTTGAACTGAAGTGTTTAGCTAACACCCCAGGAACACAACTTTGTGTACAAGTGTTAAAAAGCCTTTTGAATTTTCTCTTGGAATCCTAGCTTGTGTAAAAGATTTCTCATCCAAGTGAGACATTCCTGTTACTTTGAAAAAGACTCTGTAAAGATAAACAAGTCATCTAAATATGGAAAATATGGATACCCTGCTGCCTGCAATTAGCTATAACTGGAGCTAGACACTTTGTGAGCAATCTTGGTGCAATGGACAGCCCAAAGGGTAAGGCAGAGAGCTGATAATGTGATCCAGACACATCAAATCTTAAGAAATGCCTGAAGCCTGGATAAATAGGTATGTGATGGTAAGCATCTTTTAAATCTAGTGTTACCAGGAAACATGAATAAGGAAGAAGACATTACAGATTTTGAAGTGACATTATTTTGAACTTGGGCACTATCACAGACAGGTTTAGGAAAAAAGGTCCAAAACTGGTCTCCAAGCATTTTTTATACTAAAAGCATCCTTGAATAAAAGCATTTCCCATCCTGGGATGGGGGAACTGGTTTTATCACTCTGTAGGACAGACTGTGATGAAGGACAGGTAGAAATAAAAGTGCCTAATCTGGTACATCAGGAACTACTCACCTGTAAAGGAGGGATTTCCTCCCACTGCCACGGAATGATCCTCAGCCTTGAGGAATAATCGTCAGAACACATTTGTCAACCATCTATTCCCAAAAAGAGAAATGGAGAGTCAAACTTTCTGGAAGGGTAAAGGGATTGTCAGGGTGGGTGGGAGGGGCAACATTGCCCTTTAATAGTCATTCTGACTTGTTGGACTGTCCTTGTTTTTTTGGGGGGGGTCTGAATTCTTCTTGGACCCCCCCCCTTGCCATTTTTTCTTAAATGTCTATTTACATGTATTTTGTTGAGACTGTTTTTTTTTGCCAAAATTGGATGAGGGGTTAGAGAATCCTTTAGAAAAATTGGAAAAGAAGGGCTGAAAATCTTAGAGATTCCATGCATCATCTTACACCTTTCGTGATATTTTTTGATCACCTCTGCAGCAGACTAACTAAAAATAATTCTCTGGCCAAAGAATTTCAAATCTAATTTTTCACATCCTCTGGGAGGTACTGAGAATACAGACAGGCAAACCTTCTCAAAACATTATCAATGGCCATAGACCTGGCAGAAGTATCAACTGAGTCATACACATACTGAAAACACTGAGTAGTGGCTTGTACAATGGAATAAACTAAATTATTTAAAGTTAATTTTTACTCACAAGAAGAAGCTGCAATAAAGCTTTCCTCATACTTTCACAATTAGTCAGAATAAACTTTAACAGAACAGCCTGACAATACAAAATTCTAAAAACCAAAGTTACAGAAGCATATGTTTTTTTCCTCAATACTTATCAATAATCTTCCATCCTTATCAGAATGAGTAGGACTGGAATTAGCTAAATGTTTACCAGCAGTAGGATTAACTAAAACTATAGCTGCTAGATTAGATTTGGGAAGAGTGTATAAAAATTGAAAGACTGAGGAACTTAACACATCCTGTCTGTCTTTTCAGGGGCAGCAGGTTGACTATTAAGAAAATTCCAGGCAGTGATACACACATCCTCCAAAGCTGACAGAAGTGGTGGAATAGCTGAATGTTTTGGAAATTCATTCTGTAACAACTCAACATTTTCTAAGAGACTGAGAAGCCTAAGTGTTCTCCCACTGAAAACAGTGGCACATTCTGGAAAAAACTGTCAGAAAAAGAGACCCCCCCCACAGGAAAAATCAGAACCTGAGCTCTCCTCTCTCCCTGAATCAGAAATAAGAGGGAAAAATACTATCTGTCCCTTCATCTTCCTGTTTAGATTCAGAATTACAAACCTGTCCAAGAAAAGAGGTATCCCTGTTTATTTTACCAGAAAAATATTTTAAGAAGGATCAACTGCCTGAAATAAACCCTGAGCTAGGCCCAGTAAACTACTCCTGTTTAAAGAAACTGGAGGAAGAGAAGATGTATGTTTATTTTTCCATTTCTTTTTAATAGGAAAAACGAGACCAACAGTGTTATTAATAGCAACACCAACTCCCCCAGCAATGGGTACAACATTCTGACAAAACAGGGAAGTGTTCCCTGTTCCCATTCCCCAGACCAACACGAGTTGCTCTCCATTTACCCCTGGGGGACCCCAACAGCTGGAGAGGACTTGACTCACCCTGGTCCACAGTCCACAGTGACTGTAGGTGATACACCATCAGAGGGATCTGGGATAGAAGATGAGTGGCCGGAGGAAGAAGCTATGGCCCCAGCAGAGTCACCCACCTGCAGTTGTGGAAAACTGCTTGCCTGCTGTGGTGGTAAAGGCTGTTTGTTTAACTTCTTCTTTTTGTGGCTAGAAGAAGAGCTACCTGCAGGACTTGAAGTTTGTTCCACGGTCAAGTCAAAAATGGAGTCTCTTCTTGGAAAACTAAGCAGCAAAACGCGGTAAAAATTAAATGTCACTTCTTTACTTAAAAACACAGTAAAAAGCAATTTGATACACTTCGCCAACCCCACAAGATAAAATGAACACAATTTATCCATAGAAAAAATGGTTTTCAATTACTTTAAACAACTTTTAAACTGATTATAAAACATGCACTCCCATTTAAAAGTACAGTTAAATCTCATGAAATCCATTAAAACACAAACTCTTAACTTAAAAATAACTTTCCTAGACAGGAAAGTACAATAAAACAAGCAATTTGTTAATGTAGAAGTTTTTTTTTTCCCAAAGGGAACTTATCTGCCCAGCAAAGGAACAGCATAAGATGACTATCAAGCCTCGAAAGCCCAGAGAGGACCATTCTCTTCAACAGCAGGAAAGCTCTGAAATGTCTGGGTATGTGGAAGGTGCCCTGAATATTTGAAATCTGTCTGGCTGTTATATCCTATGCAGGCTATAACCAATATAGCTAAGCCTACTGCAGCAGTAATCAATATGATGAATATCTGGAAATTATTAATTTTTCTGGACTTTGAGGCATCTGAAGTGAGTTCATTTCTGCAAGAAAGTACATGAAGGCCTTTGTTTACATGGCTTTCTTTATAACTTCAGTTCCATATATCATACTTCACATGTGAAAGGTACAGTGTACTCTTAGGTACATACGGGATCAAGGTTCTCATAATTTCAACCACATTATACCCCTCAAAAAGAGATATTGTCACAGTTCCGATGGAACAGCAATACTATCAACCTGTTTCAAAGAAAGCAAATTAACTGCCCATTTTAATTTCACACTATTAACAGATATAACACTAATTAAGTCTGGAGAGTACCATCCAGAAATTCTCAATCCAAGGTGTCTTGGATCATACAAATATGTCACAATATAATAGCACCAAAAATATATGGGCAGTATAGCTGGCTTAGAAGGCATTTGTTTCCCTGTAGTGAAGACTAATCCTAATTCATACAGACTACACTACAGTAATGTGGGTTTGAACAAACAGGGAGGCACACAGGTGTTACAGCTGTGTGACAGGCCTTTAAAGATCTGGCAGTGGCTGTTCCAAGAGGGCATTTCCAGGTCATCTCAAATTCACAGCAGGCTCATTCAACAGGATAATTTTGGCGGCATACAAAAGGAGTCCAAATAAGACAGTGTTCAGTACCAAAGCTTTGGAAAAGAGATCTCCACATGTATATTTCTCTGCGACACCTCAAAATGGTCAGCTTTCAAATGTTTTCTCAAGGTTTCCATGGGATACAGTGTGAAGGATAGAATCTTCTCCCTTCTCATGAGGCCACAGCCTATAATGTACCCTTCTCCTAATGCTTCTGATTCAGAAAAGCAAAGCAAGACAAAACAAGGCTTATCCTTAGAGCTCCAAACTGGCAAAGTAGGCCTTAGATATCAGGGCTACAGGAGACAGTATCCTAGTCTCTCTGGAGACTACCAATGAAATAGAATTTTGTTTAAGTAAGGGGAAGAATTCTATACCTAAACCAAATCTCATTGAAGCATTTTGATTGATTGCTTTTCCTAGCTTGTATGTGTGACTCTCCTATAGGAGTCACACAAGTGACTCCTGTATCTGAATGCGTTAGTATTTTTAATACATGTATTAAAAGAAAGACAACACACCTAGTGCAGTAGATCATAATTTGATGCTAGATTACTTGCATTTACTATATTAGTCAGGCTTAGCATACTCCTCCATTTATATTCATGTAGTAGCCTTTTCGGCAATGTTTCTAGAAAATGTTGCACTTCAAACCACCAAAGACCTTCTCCTAATAATGACCAAACCAGCTAGAAGTGAAATGGAGTACTCAGAATCCAAATCTCAAAAGAGATGAAATACCAAAATCACATCTTGACTTTGAAAATCTTATCTTAAATGCAACATATTACAGATCTGCTGTTGTACAACTTTATAAATCTGTAGTCACAGACAGGCAACTCAAATATTCTTTTAGTTCAAAAAACAAAGCTGAACATTATTGTCACAACCTTCTTAAAGACAACAAGCTCAAAACTGAAGAATGAACTTGCACTCTGTACCTTTCTGTTCATTCTACTAAGGGCATTATTGTATTGTAGTACTCCACACACAGATGTGCAGTAACAAGGCTGACCCAAAACCCACCCACTATCCAAGACCTGGTGACATGTACAAATGTGTAATGAGTATTCTTGGAGCTGTTCTTACCAGCCTCACGAATATTCATCATTTATTCACATTGGAATGTTCAAGTTTTAAAATTCATTTTAAAGGAATTTAAAGGAACAGCACTATAACTGGTAGTAATAGTCTACTGAAGGAACAGCACTATAAGTACATTACATTTAAGGGAACAGCAATATTACTATGAACTTACTACTGAAATAAATTTACGCTCTAACTGCTTTGTCTAGTGAGCTAAAACAACTTTTATAACAGTAAAAATACATTTCAACTGGCACATTAATAAAAAATAAATAAATAAAGGGGAGGGTGAATCACAGCAAAATATCCTAATTCTCCTTGTCAGAATCAATGTTCAATGTGTCCATGTGATTTCCAGGCCGCAGTTCAGGATAATTTATGAGCAACAACGTATGCCTTATAGCCATACTTAAGGCAGTTGTTCCTCCTCTGCCAGAATCCCAAATTATTTTAAGAATAATATCACTAAGGCCAAGGAAGAAGTGATTTCATTTAGTAATTATCATTGAATTGTAGACATTTCATTGTAAAAAAGCAGCAAATCCTTCAGTAGCTCCTGACCAGTTGTCTGATAACAGGATCCAACTGTCAAAATCTAATGTATGCACAATGTCATTGGCAAATCTGCATATCAGTCAATCATGCATCATTTGCAATATGACATAATGGGCATTTAGTATGTCAGTCACACAGTACACACCCACTTCTGCACAATCTGACCATGTGGGGTACTACAATAGAATAATGCCCTACCTAAGAAAGTATCACCCTTACTCAGCGGCACTAAAGCAAAGGATGGTAAATGCCCACTTCTGTGAGATCAGAGTACAGTGGAGCAGTGCTTCTCCGTAGCCCCTACAACAATCTGAAGAAAAGTGAACAATACTTATTTATTCTGGACCCCAAAACAACACCTTGCCTCTTCAGCCAGGATATCAACTGATCTCTGGTAAGTTTTTGTTACCTTGTATTCCTACTCAAAATACATAGCGGGTTGCAGATTTGTTATTATACAATCCCTTCACTTAGTCACATTGTATTTTTTTACATTTTACAGGAACTATGCTGAAGGCTGTTCAACCTGAGCCTTTGGCTTTTTTTAACTTGCCTCATATCCTTGGATATATAAAGAAATCATGTTATAATGACTGCATGCCTTATTGCCTCTATGGACCTACTCAAAAGTATATTTTTTTCTTACCTCATCATGTGTGTTTTTGGAAGAAATATTTGCCAAAATCATTTGTCCTGGGAAGTCGCTGGAAATGGTCCTTATTGTGGAACTGTTCATTAATCCATTTAATAACTGCAAAAAACGCATCATTTTTTCTCCAAATTAAAATATCTGGTTTATACATGCTGAAACTCTACAGGAAGATTTCATGACTCATCTTCACATTTTATAACAAAAAAAAAAAAAAATACTTTCAAATTCTAACCTAACGCCACCCTCCTTCACACATACACAAGCACACACCGGACTGCTACTGTGTTATTAGCCCAAATTCAGGCTGTACAATGGAGTAAAGGAGTACTTAGCTTTCCTAAAAACTAAGCATTCCTCTTTGTCAAGGATGTGTGACTGAAGAGTGAGTGTATTAGTGTGATTGGATGCAGGGCGGTTTAATTCTGCAACAAATGTTTTTTCAGTTTTGATTTATTGTATTTATTAAAGCTCTGTAATTCTGTGTTCTTTACCACTTACCTGTTCTATTGTTATAGCTTTGAAGTTTCAATCATGTTGATTTTTGTTATTTTATTTGCAT
This sequence comes from Protopterus annectens, assembly GCF_019279795.1. NCBI lineage: Eukaryota > Metazoa > Chordata > Ceratodontiformes > Protopteridae > Protopterus > Protopterus annectens. The sequence continues at coordinate 143,971,988 of NC_056740.1, forward strand.
TTAATATTTTAGTGCCAGTCTTAGCAAATCCATGTTTAGAGGCAAAAGTTTACTAAGGAGTACTACTGCATCAGACTGGAATTTGAATTTAGTCTTCACCTTGGAAATGATAACCTTTATCCATTTCAGCCAATTCATTCAGCTAACAAAGTTTTATCCTGGGAGACTTTGCTTTTGCTAGTAGCAACAGGATCATAGGATCATAGGAGATTACTAGGCTACTGACCTGCAGGTCATTTTAAGCCTAGCCATTTCAACCGTAGAGGTACTAGTCAATACCCAAGACTGCATTTAGTGATGACTGCCCATGTCCAGGAGGGTTGTGGGTGCTATGCTCGATAAGAATTCATGGTGCCCCATCTACTCATCCATGTCATAGAGGTGCTCTGTTTCACATTAATTGGTAGCCTGTTCCAAAGATGTGGCAGTCACTGGGAGATAAATCTGTCCCTCCAGCATGTCCTATTTAAGTCACAGGCCATATTTAAGTTCCTGGAATGGGTAGCCATAGACCCATTTGATTTATGGATATACAGTAAGTTCATTAGGTTTGGGTCTTGGGTTGCTCTGTAGGCATAAGTCTCTCCTAAGAAGTCGATATGATATGGAGTATAGTGTTATGATTTTTAGTCGATCCATGTAAGGCACATGCTGAAGACCCTTGAGCTTCTTTGTTAGAAACCTCTGAGGTCTCTCTAATTGCTGTAGATGTGAACAGGGCATTACACTCAATTATGGGCCAGATAATTGCTGACTATACGGGGGTTATAAATTCTTTTGCTCTCATGGCAATGCCTTTACTAATCAAGTGAGCTATGTGGAAAGCTTTCTTTACAACGGTAGACATGTGGTAGTAGAAGTTAAGGTTGCTGTGATCCCAGGTCCCTTACCACTTTGTGGATACTTATGGTATTGTCATTGATGTGATAGTGTGATGGGACATTGTTTGTGCAGAAGGAAATGATGATGTATTTCTTTGCATTCAGTTTGAGACTGCGCCTAATACACTAGTTGTTGGTCTGTGTGAGACCATCCTGGAGTATACCTACATCATTTGGGGATTCGATGATTGCATTTAGTTTGCAGTCATTTGCATACTTGGTCAGCCAAAACCCTTTAGTTTTGACCTGAACCTCTGAGAAGTATATACCAAACAGTAGGAGGCCCAGCACTGACCCCTGTGGCACCTCACTGGTAACAGGTTTGCTGGTTGATGTGGAGTCACCCACTTTGATAGTGTATGTCCGCTTTGTCAGCCAGTTGGCAACCCATCCTACAACAAAGGGGTTTGCATTCAGTTTGCTAAGTTTATCAGTAATGCCTGAATGTGGGATTATGTTGAAAGCCTCTGCCAAGCCGAGGTATGCTGTGTGCACAGATTTGCCCTCATCAATGGCCTTGGTCACACTTTCAAAGAAATATACCAGTTTTAACAGGCAAGATCTGCCCTTCAAAAAGCCAAACTGGGTAGGGTCACCTATATCTTTTTTATGAGGTCCAAAATGATATATTCCATGGCCTTACAGATGAGGCTGGTCAGGCTTATGGGTCTGTAACTCCCAGGTCTGTTGCTAGGCCACCTCTGTGGAGGAGAATAACTGTAGCTGTTCTCCATTCTGCAGGAACAAACCATGTGGTTAGGCTGTGATTGAAAAGGTTACTTAAGCGGTGTTGCTAGTTCATGTTTTAGCCTGTTTAGAAGACAGCTTGGGATGTCATCTGGTCTCATGGAGGCTGTGTTCTTTGCCTTGGACAGAGCATTGAGGACCTGCTCTTCATATATGTAAGGTGGGGGGAAGTTTGGGGGAGGGATTGTTGTAAATTAGGAGGAGATAAGGAAGTGAAATTTCCGCCAAACCTATCTGGTAGCAGGTTTGCTATCTCTGTGGGGTCAGTGTGTGTGATACCATTGACCACCAGTTCTGCACAAGCTTGGGTCCTGTAGCTCAGAGTGTAAAGTGTGTGTGCTTGTATCTTTAAGAAGCATGCGAAGCTGTATGTGCATCCATATAACCCCCACATGTGCACAGCCTTAGTGCCATTTTGAAAGAGCAGCTAGGGAGTGAGCATGCATGACCACAGTCATTAATTGTATATAAGTTACTTAAGTTACAGTCTATAGTCAGCAAAAGTAATGTGTTTGTATATAATAAAGCTGTTTGAACAGAACCCATGAAGATTTGTTTATTTATGTCCTAACACAAAAGCAACATGGTGTCAGAACTAGGATGGAGGAGAGAAGAATATTCTTAGCCATGAGATATAAAGACAACAGCGAAGGTAAAACTGAGAGAAAAGAGCACAAACATAGCCAGAAATAATCAAAGCTAATGAGAAATAAAACAAATTATTTACTCGATGCGAAAGCCAATAAAGGGGCATTACAAGGGCACAAACCGCATTACCAGGCAAGCATACAAAAAGTTTGTTAACTAAAGAAAATGCTTAAGATAAAAGTATTTGATGAAACGATTAACTGTAAAGCAAAATGAGTATTTTTAAAGAAGAAAACGAGTATGGTTAAAGCAAAGCAAGTGTATTTGAGACAAAGTTGGGCATGTTTAGAGTGAAACAAGCACAAGAAAAGCATGTTGGGCATGAAAAGGGCTTAAACGAGCAAAACGATTACAATAAGAAAAGAAAAGGACACATTAAGCAAAATAAAGCAAGGCGACTGCATGTGTTTGGGCAAAGTGCTGTGTTTGGGAATAACTATGACTTCGTATTGTATCAAGGGTGTAACTAAAGTTATTTGAAGTATCTCAGAGTGTGTAAAAGGGCTTATAGTGTGTGCTTATTACTGTGCATGTATTTTGAAGAGTTCATTGTGTGCAAAGTGCAACTATTTCATTCAATCCAGTTAAAGTATAGCTATTTTGAAAAAGTTCTTGTGCTGGGTGCCTGTTCACAACGTGCTGCCATTACAGAGTGCTTCTTGTACTGTAAAGAGTTGCCTAGCAAGGTACTGCCATTTTGGGGTAATTTCAGTTTGCTGTATGCAGTTACTTCGGAAGATATTGAATTTTGGGCAATAGATGTTTGATTTATTTGCATTGTGCAGTTGCTAGACATGTTTCTTACACTGATAAGAGGTGTTTTCTTGCAAAAGACGACATTACAAGAGTATTACAGTGCTCGTGAGTTATTCAGTTGCATCTTAAAGTTCTCGAATATTTCTAAAAGTGATGATTTTAACAAGTGACAGTGCATGGCTGTAGCATTTCTCCCTTTATCGAAAAAATTCTGAAAGTATAACAAGTGATGATAAATGACTTTAGCATTTCTGCCTTTACCGATAAAATTCACAAGTGATGATAAATTACTTTAGCATTTCTGCCTTTACCGATAATCTGAAAACATTGAAAAGTATCGAAAAGTTATTTTGCAAAGTTCGGTAAAGTATCGAGACGTTATTTCGCAAAGTTCAGTAAAGTATCGAAACATTATTTTGCAAAGTTCAGTAAAGTATCGAAAAGCCAGAGAAGTTTATTTTACATAGTCCAGTTATTCTAATATACTACAAGTTTATTTATTCGCACAATTCTGACATGTCCAATAAGAATATAAGTTCACAGCATGAAGACATTCAATAAGTTCTGTTTATGTCAGAAAGTTCTGCATATGTGTATATGTCTATATTCATGTCTATTTGCAAAAAAAAAAAAAACCTTCACTGGTATGTGTTAATACGGCAGACGGATTTTGAAAACCCCTATCAATTGTGTTTGATCAGAATATTGCAGAGAAATGGTGAATATTTGAGCAAGAGTATAATATTTTCATACAAGCAGCTTATGCAGATAGAGATGCACACACCAGTGCATTCATTTTGCTAAACCTAGCAGGGGCTGAGGCCATAGAAAGACAGCATTCATTTGTGTATGCAACAGCAGTAAATGAAGGAGAAGGTGCAGACTGCCATATTGTTTACAAGCTGAATCAAGGGAAGATACCGAGTGTTTGAAGTGCAAGTTTAGAGAAATGTGCAACCCCCAGATGAATGTTATGTTATAGAGGCATTGGTTTTACACAAGAGATCAGAAACCAGAGGAAACAATTGACTTTAGAAACAGAACTAAGACATGTCAGTTTGGTGACCTAAAAGATAGGCTGATAAAAGACAGGCTTGTATGTGGTATTAATAGTGCTGCCATGAAAAAGATTTTACTTTGTGACAATGATTTAATGTTGAGCACGAGGTGACAGAAAAACATACAAGTAAGCTTGCAAATGACAATAGCATGGGTTCAGTTGGCTTCAGAGCACATGTAGACAGTATGCAACATGTGACAAACAAGAACAGGCCTAAGCACGTGGCAGCTACAGGATTTCCAAAGAAACCACAAGGTTTTCCTGAAAGTTCCAGGAAAAGTGCACGCTCCAGCACCAGCTCAGTGCAACACAAACGTGAATCAGCAAAACCCAAATCTAGCTTTATTGTTAACCGTCGCAAGTGTGGTGTGAATCATGAGTCTAAAAGAGAGAAGTGCTTAGCATTTGGTCAGCAATGTCACAAGTGCAAATAAATGAAACCATTTCCAAAAGTGTTGAAAACCAAGTAAGCCTCACGCAATTGTAAAGAAAGGTCACACAAAAAAGCAAGTTGGTCTAGTAGAGCTAGACAGTCAGCTTTCTTTGTAGATGGTGTATCAGTGCTTGGTGAAAGAGTTGATGCAGTAAACTTATTGACAAGAAGTGAAGTGTTTTGTACAGTCCGGATTAATGGAAAATCCATAAAGCTCAAAGTAGACACTGGGTCAAAGTCTAATGTTACATCAGCGGACACATTTGCAAAAGTGCAAACTAATGAAAAACTCAATGTAACCAGTAGTGCGGGACTTGTTGCTTATGGAGGTGAAGAAATTCAAACCAAAGGTTCAGTGATACTTTCAAGTTATTTGGCCAAGAACTGTTACAACTTGGTATTCTACGTAGTCTGAAGGCCAGTGCAATCCTTATTGGGTCTCAAAGATAGTTTAAGTATGAATCTGCTTTCTTTTGCTAAAGATGTTCATCATATTAGTGCATTTCTGAGTTCCAATTTCTCTGAAGACATTTTCTCAAAGTATGCTGATATTTTCGATGACAAATTGGGCAAGCTTCCAGTTGCATATTCCATGAAGTTAGACCCAGAGATCACTCCAGTAGTCAGACCAGCAAGAAGAGTTCTGATAGCTATGCAAGATAAAATAAAAGCTCAGTTGCATAAAATGGTGTAGCAAGGTGTGATTTGTCCAGTCACAGAGCCACCTGAATGGGTATCATCCATGGCAGCTGCTTGCAAGAAAGGCTCAGATGAAATCAGAATATGCATTGACCCAAGAGATTTGAACAAAACATTAAAAAGACCGTATCATCCAATGCACAAAGTTGAAGAAGTTGTAGCTCTAATACAGAATGCCACTGCATTTTTCTGTTTTGGATGCAAAGAGTTCATTTTGGCAAGTGATGCTGGATCGCAAATCTTCATTTCTAACTACTTTTGGTACCCCATTTGGAAGATACAGATTCCTAAGGATGCCATTTGGAATAAATTCTGCAAGTGAAGTTTTTCAGCGTGCAATGGAACAAATTTTTTTCGGGTTATCCTTGTGCCATGATAGTAGATGATCTGTTGGTTGGAGGCAATGGTGAAGCAGAGCATGACAGAAACTCAAGAAAGTTCTAGATAGAGCAAGTGAAGTGAACTTAAAGCTCAATCCTCTGAAGTGCAAATTCAAACTTCCAGAAGTTACGTATGTAGGACATTTGCTTACAAGTACAGGCTTGAGACCTGACCCAACCAAGCAAACAGCTATTCTAGAGATGTTAGTGCCAGACACTGTACAAAGTTTACAGCGTTTTCTGGGCATGGTCAACTATTTAGGCAAATTTATACCAGACTTCAGTGAGTTAACAGTATCTTTAAGAGAGCTAACATGCAAATATATTGCATGGTCATGGTTGGAACATCATCAGAAGGCATTTGAAGACCTTAAGCAGAAAATTGCCACCCCACCTATGTTAAGATACTATGATGTGAACAAACCATTTATTCTTTCCTGTGATGCTTCAAAATTTGGCCTAGGCACAGTCATACATCAAGAGGGCAGACCAGTAGCCTATGCATCTAGAGGACTAACCCGAACTGAGATGCAATATGCTCAAATTGAGAAAGAGCTTTTAGCTATAGTACTTGCATGCTCCAAGTTTTATGATTAAATTTATGGTCAAGCTATTCGATTGAAACTGATCATCAACCTCTAGTTACTATTCTAAAGACGCCTATGCATTCTGCTCCAGTGAGATTACAAAGAATGATGCTCAAATTGCAAAAGTACAATTTCAGATTGGTCTACACTAAAGGCAAGTTGCTTTATCTGGCTGATACCTTATCCAGATCTCCTAGAAATACAACAGAACAGCTTGATGCAGACTTTTGACTTTGATGTGATGTCAGTGCATAATTTTTCCACCACTAGACTTGATGAGTTAAGAGATCACACTCAGACTGATCCAATTTCACAGATGTTCAATCATTATATTAATATCAGATGGCCGTCAAAGCAATCTAGTGTATCACCTGAGCTGCAAGCAAATTTTCCTTACAGAGATGACTTGTTGATGGAAGATGGCATTATTTTCAAAGGTCCTAAAATTGTTGTTCTTGCCTCCTTACAACAAGAATATATTTAAATTTTGCATCGTGGTCATCCAGGATCCACATCCACTAAAAGAAGAGCAAGAGAATTGGTATTTTGGCCTTCATTATCAAAAGACATTGATAGAGTTCCTTCTTCTTGTTCAATATGCAACAGGACTAGACTGCATTTGCAAAGAGAACTGCTTCAGCTAAATCCAATTCCTGGACTACCTTGGTCTACGGTAGCAAATGATATCTTTGAGTGAAACAATCAACACTACTTAATTTTGGTAGACTCTTATTCAAATTGGTTTGAGATTGATCTGCTAACAAACTTATCCTCAGCTACAGTTATTATCAAGTTGAAACGTCATTTCTCAGTTCATGGTAGTCCATACAAACTTTTTTCTGACAATGGGTTTCAATTCACTAGCCAGTTTTCTCAGAAATTTTCAAAAGAATGGAACTTTGTATATATCACTAGTAGTCCTGAATATCCTCAGTCCAATGGTCTAGCTGAATGAGCAGTACAGAGTGCAAAGCAGTTACTTGAAAGGTCAAAGTGTGACAGTGCCGATGTATTCTTGAATTTACTTAATCTCAGAAACATACCCTGTGACGATATTCTTGGCTCACCTGCTCAAAGACTACTTTCCAAGCATACTAGAACTATGCTACCTATTTCCTCAAGTGTGTTGCAGCCTAAACCCAAGAACAATAAAACCATCAAGGCTCAATTGTTTAAGAAGCGTAATAACCTGAAATCTAGTTATGACAGATCAAGCAGATTACTTCATCTGTTGAGGGAAGGAGAGATGGTACGAATCCAGACAACGAAAGGTTTTGATCGAATAGGAGAGATTACAGGCATCTGTGCAGAGCCGATATCTTACCTGTTAAATTCCGAAGAAGTGGAGTATAGGAGGAATCACAAACATCTTCTTCCTGTATCAGAACCATCATCATCATTGCAATCACAACATTGTATCTGTGATGCAAACTCTAAATCAAAGAATGAGTCAGACACTGTTTCTAGACCAGAATGTGTTCAAAAGTATGATTCTGTTCCAGAAAATGATTTGAACATTCCACAGGTCAACCATTTTACAGAAACTGTCCCAGTTGCTAAATCTAATTCCCAGTTTTATGTCACACGATATGGAGGAGTGTCTAAACCAAGTGTGAAATATACAGCAAAGTGGACATGATTACACATACCTATATGTTTAACATTGTATAATGCATATCTATAGATCACCTGTGATTTCTGCATGTCAAACAGTCTTATAACAACTGTATGGTCTATTTCTCAAAGAGGGAGGATATAGATCAGAGGGGAAAGAGTGTGTGTGCTTGCATCTTTAAGAAGCATGCGAGGCTGTACGTGCACATATATAACCCGCACACATGTACATTCTTAGTGACACTTTGAAAGAGCAGCTAGAGTGTGATCATACTCATTAATTGTATATAAGTTACTTAAGCTACAGTCTATAGTCAACAATAGTAATGTGTTTGTATATAATAAAGTTGTTTGAACAGAACCCACAAAGATTTGTTTATTTGTGCCCTAACACAAAAGCAACAGGTCCTACCCTTTGGGTTACATACATAGCTGTAAAAGGCCTTATGGTTATCTTTGGCAGAACTTGCTAGGTTTTTCTCAAAGGAGCTCTTGGAAGATTTGACAAGTTGTTGTATTTAAGAAATGTCCCAGAGTAGCAAGCAACGGAGAGGCAAAACACGGATATTCAAGTTAAAATAAAAACACTATATATATCAAATGAAATAAAATATTTTATTTGGTAAGCGCTTTCAGAACTTTTTCATCAGACCGTAAAAACAGAACTAAAGACCAACTACCATTTATATACTGGTCAGGTGACACTTGTTTAAATTAATTAATTAACTCTTAGAATCATACTGCTTTAGTTGCTACACGATTCTTCATAATAAATTTGTTTGTTTATATCCACATAAATAAGAATCTCTTATAAAAATTTACTTGCTTGTAGAATTTCTTAGTCTGTTCATGATTTACTTGTACTTGATGTTTGAAGCCTTTGTTTTTCCGGTATTGAAACCGGACACATAATAAAATGCAACTATCATACCTCCAAAGTGAAGCATTCTATAAAAATAATGACATTCTATCAAGACATTTAAACTCGTGCTGTATTGTAACCATAGGAATATGTTCATCATAAAATTTTCCAAACTGGGTTAATTGTAAAATAGGAGAAAAAAAAGCTATTTCCTACTACTTATCTACTGTTACATATAACTTCAAAGTGCGCATGTACTGGACCATTGATGAAATACAGGTAGCATTAGAATTCTCTCTAAGAAACATCTAACTCTTATCAAGATGAATATTCATACAAAAGTCATATATCAACTTGACATTCTATCAAAATACTTAGACTACTACTTTATGCGGCATATAAAAAATGTTTCAGAGTGAGTCAATATTGAAATAAGATAAAATAAAATAAAAAGAACTGTCTCATGCCTGCGTACGTATTATACATGTAACTTCCAATCGTGCATGTACTGAACCATCGTAAAATAGGCAGCATTGAAATTCTCTCCAGAAATAAATAGCTAACTCTTATCAAAATTAATATTCATACAAAAATCATATACCGACTTAATTATTAAACTTTGGAATACTATATATATACATGAAAAATATATACAACTACTAATACTTTGCAAGCTAAGTAATGAAAATGTATTTATTTTATTTATTTATTTTACATTTGTTAACCGGGCTGGTCCAACTGGATACATGTCCATTTTCAGTGGAGGCCCGAGGAGAAAAGCTCCACTATCTACTACATGATAATTAACAGTATATTATCAAAATACATACACATATTGCACTCATGACTGACAGTATGATACAGAATATTAGGAATTGTCATTGAGAAAAAGTACACAGTATATTATCAAAATACATACACATATTCCACTCATGACTGACAGTATGATACAGAATATTAGGAATTGGCATTGAGAAAAAGTACACAGTGAAAGGATGTACACACATACACAATACTTGGGACATTAGAAAGAGATAGAAAGAGGAAGGTAAAAGGGATAGTACTGTAAATAGAGTGAGAGACTAGATAGGGTAAATATTGCAAAAAGTAGGATATTAAAAGTAGGCCAAGTAGATTAGGGAAAAGTTACAAGATAAAGAGGGTTTGTATTAGTAATATAGGTAATACTAAAAGCATAAAGCTGGAAGAAAGAAAGAATATATGTGTAGGAGATGGCAGCCAGGGTGATCAGCTTGGGTAGTCACAAAAAGCTGGAAGAAAGAAAGAATATATGTGTAGGAGATGGCAGCCAGGGTGATCAGCTTGGGTCGTCACAGGAACAAAGCCAGTGGTTGCTTAGGTGGTGTTTTAGATTAGTTTTAAATATAGAGACAGAGGTTTGGGATGTCAGGTTTGGAGGAAGTAGGTTCCATTTTTTACCAATTGAGTTGGAGAACATAGATTCTCCTGCAGAATTCCTTGATTGAGAGGTTTGAATTAGAATTTTGCTAGAAGAGCGAAGGTTTTTTAGGTTGTTATAGGGCTTTATAAGGGTGGAGAGCATAGGAGTGTTGCCAGGGTGGTGAAGGGCTTTCTGGGCTATAGAGAGCTGATAGTATAGAATAAGGTGAGGTAGCTCTAGCCATCCAAGGTGGCGGAGGTTTTTGCAGTGGTGTGTTTTATATGGGGAGGATGTGGCAAATCTGGCAATGTTATTATAGGCTGATGCAAGTTTATTGATGTTATATTTGGATAGGTTTGTATATATAGGAGAAGCATAAAGTAGTGTGGAGATGAGATGCGTTCTGGCTATGGTAGTTCGTGCTTCAGAAGTGAGGAAGGATTTGATTCTATACAGTGAACCTAGTTTTCTATTAGTTGTTTTTATGGTTGAGTTGATATGCGAGTCAAATTTAAGTTGGTTGTCAATAGTTATGCCTAAGAGTTTGGTCGTTTCGTCTGGGGAGATAAGGGTACCATTGTTTGATGTAAGAGAGAAGTTAATAGGGGGGGATTGGTGTGTAGGTTTGAAGAGAAGCAATTTAGTTTTTTTAGGGTTTAGAAGTAAACAGTGATTAGAGAACCATTGCTCTATGGTAGAAAAAGTTTTTTGGGTAAGGAGGTGTAAGTCATCCTGGTTGGAGGCAGTACAAATGATGGTAGTATCATCAGCATATTGAATACAAGTAGATAGGGGTGACAAGGTGTAGGTCATTGATAAAGATGGAAAATAGGAGGGTCCTAGGATGGAGCCCTGGGAACCCTAGGGAGGGTGGCAGGAGTTCTGAAAGATTATTGTTCCATAGCACTGCTTGTTTCCTATTGTGAAGGTAGGAAGTAAACCAGTTAAGTGCAATACTATCGAGAGAAATGGATTTAAGTCGGTGCAGGAGTAGTTGATGGTTCACCATGTCGAAAGCCTTAGATAGGTCTACAAAGAAGGCTGATGAAGGAAGATTGTTGTTTGGTTGTGATTAATGGATTCAATAAAGGATAGTAGGGCTGTGGTGGTACTATGGTAGGGACGAAATCCATGTTGACAGTTAGCTAGCAGATTATTTTGAAGGAGGTGATTGAGTAATTGTTTATGTATACATTTCTCCATTATTTTTGCAATGGGAGAAAGAAGCAATAGGACGGTAGTTTGAGTATTCAAGGAATCCCCACCTTTGAAAAGTGGGATGATATGGGAGATTTTCCAGAGTGAAGGTATGGTACTTTCTTTTATGGTTCTGTTAATTAGTAAAGAGATTGGATATGCAACTGCTTTAGCTCCTAGCTGGAGATATTCTGCTGGGATTTTGTCGGCTGAGGGAGTGGAAGGTTTAAGTTTTTGAAGCAGGTATAGTATATATGATGTGGGTATAGGTTTGAGATGAAATGGTGGTGGGGTACAGTTAGAGGTGTCTAGTAAAGAAGGGTCAGGGTTTTGCTGGTTGGCTAGATTGAGTATAGTTGAGGTGAAGAAGTTATTAAAGGCATTAGCAGTGTTTAAGGGTGAGTCAGGGTGGGAGCCTATTGGGCTAGGAGTTTCTATTTTGCCAGGGGATAGTAGTGGTATAAATTAAATGTGTCCACATAAAGACAAATTTTTATATAAAATACTAATTAATGAATGACATACTTATTAAAAGTATGATTTAAAATATTGGAACTCACAATATGAATTTGGGTCTGAATCAGGCTCTCAAATAAAATATTTAAAATTAATCATGTATATAAATATATATATAAAATATATTCAATTCACAAAACCTAAGCCATTTGATAATAGTTCAAATGATACTTAACTATAAACTAAGGAATATGTCAATATAATTCCAGGACTCTTTAAACAGCAATGCAACTAATCATAATAAACGCTGTAATGCATTTAACGCTTTGATGTTATACTTGGAGCATATGTCTTAACCTAGTAATATGGGTATATTTGGTATCCATTGTATAATGTAATGGGTGAATATCATGCTTGCTTTAAGTAGACATGATGAAAATAAATAAAGCTGAAGGGCTTCCTTAGAACTTCTTCATTCTAATAAACAAGCTAACTATGTCTCTTTGATGTCATTCCTTTACCAATTATTAGACATACTTTTGCCCAACGCATCAGATATTATGTTAAACTAATCTATATATCAGTCATTATTGCCAGAATTTGATTACATCAGCCATTTTTTAAAATCTTGATGTTAGTATTGTATATTAAACCATTTTCTGACTTCAAGGAAAAAGGGGGCAAAAAACTGACTTAATAATTCGATATTTTCTGACCACACTAAGCTAAAATGTCTTCCTACACATCAAATACGTCTGTTTCTAAGGACTGTCTTAATGGATACTTTCTCATTAAGGCCTTTGCCTCTATCCGCCCGCATTTTAATAATCCAAAGCATTTCCTTGTTTTCTGTTTTATTCCTTATATTCCCCTCCTTTATGGTGGGTTCATTGATATCAATAGCCATGAATTTAAAAGTGTGTTCTATACCACATCTTTTGGTATGTTTTGCTAGAGCATTATGTTCATAATTCACTCTAATGGCATACATGTGTTCCCTTATTCTCTCACAGAAGGATCTATCAGTTTTTCCTATATAAAATGAAAAGCATGACTGGCACTGTGCCAAGTATATTACGTGTTTAGTATTACAGTCTATGTTCACTTTGAAATGATAAATTTTCCCACTTTGTGGGTGTATAAATTTATCTGTGGTTGTAATATACTGGCAATAATTGCATGTACCACAAGGATTGGTCCCAGAGAATGTTTCATCAACATTAAATTTAGTTGGATGACATAATATTCTCTTGAGATTAGGTTTATTTTTGAACAAATAGGTAGGTTTATCCCCCACTATTACTCGAAGTTCTTCATCTAATGTCAGCATACGCCAATGTTGCTGTATGATTTTCATTACTTCTTGATTATCTACAGTATAATACATGGGAATCTTTAAGGTTTGATTAGTATACTGAATTTTATTAATTAGCTTACTTTCTTGGGAAAAGAAAGGCGCTGCTCTACCCAACCTAAGTAAATCCAGATCTTGCAAACTATTTTCTATTTCTTCTGGTTTATAACCACTTTTGATCAATCTATTCTTAAACGTACTAATTTCTTTCTCAAAACCTTCCTGGGTGGCGTTAAGCCGTGAAATTCTCACACCCTGGCCTCTGATGACATTATGAAACGTATACCTGGGATGCATACTTGATCTGTGAAGAAAAGTGTTCTTATAACATTTTTTCTATAAACACCAGTATTTAATAACGTGTGCATCACCCTTTCTACATATACATCTAAATACTCAATTCTGTGTTTAGAAAAATTCAAGGTAAACTTTAAACAATTAGTTAGTTGATTCATAGATTGTATGCTTTCCTTTATAATCCTTTCTTCTCCATGCCAGAGAATAAAAATATTATCGACAAAACGCCGATAAAACGAAATGTGTTTCGAACCAACTTTCCTTGAATAGATATTTCTCTTCCCACTGGGCTAAGAACATGTTGGCGTAGCTATTGGCGCAAGAAGTTCCCATTGCCACGCCATCACATTGTATATATAATTGCCCTGCAAATTCAAAAATGTTGTTCTCAAGAATGATTTCTAAGAACATACATATTAATTCTATTTTAGACGTATTACAGTCGCTATGTGTATTCAGATATTCCTTGACATATTCAACTCCCATGTCATTGGGTATTATGGTGAACAGCAATTGTATATCTAATGTGACAAATATAAAATCCATTCCTATAGAATTCCCATTACTGAAGTCATACAGGTCCATTAGGAATTGCTTAGTATCCCTAAGTATCATTGCATTTTTATCTATTATAGGTCTCAGTTGCTTTTCTACGTATATGGAAAATGGTTGTGTGCTCCACCCATTACCTGAGACAATAGGTCTCATAGGGGGGATCATAAGCATCCTTATGTACTTTGGGAATACCTTGTATAGATGGTATACATGGATGTTCTATCTTCAAAAACTGGGCCAATTCCTTGGTAATAAAATATTCTTTCAATAAGTCATCTACTACTTTATTTATATTATATTTTATTCTATCCACGTCTTCTTTTTTTATAACTCTATAGTGTTTGATGTCACTAAGCATTTTCTGCATTTTGGTAACATAGTTTGACTTGTCCATAATAACTAAAGGACCACCTTTATCCGCTGGTCTGAACACTAACTCTGTCTCAGACCGCAACCTATTGAGAGCCTGTCTCTCTGGAAAACACAAGTTAAACCTATTTCTCTTAGACTGGTGCTGCCTCTTATTAAATAACTCATGTAGATCTTCCTCGACTAAATTCGAGAAAGCTTCTACTAAGGGGTGATTGACTGGTATAAATTCACTTCGTCTTTTAAAATCATTATGATATGCATTTACATTTCCTTTAAACATGTACTTGAACATGATATTTCTAGCAAACATTTTGATGTCCACAATGATATCAGTAAGCTTGTTAGCAACTGTAGGAATAAATGTTAGACCTCTATTCAGAACATTACTTTCAAATTGATCAAATACTCTACTAGAAATGTTCCATATTAAGTCATTTTTGTTTGGTTCCACATTCTTTTGAGGGCCTGGTTCGACTCCCTCTCTCTCGACAGTTTGCGTTTTTGACGTCCCCGGCTGTTGGAACGAGTGAGGCTGTATGTGCACATATATAACCCGCACACATGTACATTCTTAGTGACACTTTGAAAGAGCAGCTAGAGTGTGATCATACCCATTAATTGTATATAAGTTACTTAAGCTACAGTTTATAGTCAACAATAGTAATGTGTTTGTATATAATAAAATTTGAACAGAACCCACAAAGATTTTTTTATTTGTGCCCTAACACAAAAGCAACAGGTCCTACCCTTTGGGTTACGTACATAGCTGTAAAAGGCCTTATGGTTATCTTTGGCAGAACTTGCTAGGTTTTTCTCAAAGGAGCTCTTGGAAGATTTGACAAGTTGTATTTGCGTGTTAAGGCTGAGGAGGGTACTTTTCCATTGTTGGGTCCTTGTCACTTCTGCAAGGCTTTCTAAGTTACAGACCTTTATAAAATCTCAGACATTGTTTTATTTTTTTTTTTTCTTCTAAAGGATTTAGTTTCTTTGAGAATATTTATTCCTCTAAACCTGAATCTCATAAGGTATTCCCAAAACAGAAGAATAAAGGGCCTGCACTGACTTTTCCAGAGAGACTGAAGAATGTGTTTTCTTTGCAGTTAGAAACCTCTCTCCTTTTCCAGTTTTTGAATGGTGGGGTGGGGGGACTATCACCATGCCAGTGTTCTGATCCACAGGTACTCTCCTCACTTACTACACAACATTGAAAATGTACATTTGCCTGACACTTCAACAACACCAAACAACAGAAGAATTTTTTTCTGGATCTTATCGGTTCTTGCAACCTAAATGGTGCAACACTGTTTAACTGTTGTAGCAACCTTGCCTACAGAAATGGACCCCACCTAACCAGTTCATTTGGCAATACCTCCTGAAAATAAATCATATCTGCCACATTTAAGAGTTCCTCATAGCATTCCTTCAAGCTCCTAAGAATGATGCCTTTCAAGGACAGTGTTTCACCTTTCTTGCTGACATCATCTTGTATAATGCCTCATTGCCCATCCTGACTTCCCAGATGGTTGGTGATTGCTGTGGCTGCTACCTTTCTAAACTGTCATTGTGATGGGATAACTGTGGAGACCCCCCCCCCACCTTGCTAATATTGCATGGAAGGTATCTCTCTTTAACTGATGGCTTCTCTCTTCCCTAGCATCCAGTAGCAGATCTTAGGTTTACCACCATGACAAGCACTAGCCACTTTTCAGATACATTTCATTACTATGACTTTAGCTCCTGAGATCTTGAACAGGGTATATTCAGACCCCATGTTACAAACCTCCCCAGTATACTGGAGAAGTTCTTTCAGAGGTGGGAATTTAAATCCTTTGACAAATAAGTGGGAGATACAAAAGACTGACCAGGATAGGAAGGAATATTGGTTGGCCAACAAAGAGACTGAGAAAGGAGTTGTAATAGCAAAGAACAGGGCATCAGAGGCACTCTAACAGCTTCTGGAAAGTGACTCAGTAGGTGGCACAAAGAA
Organism: Protopterus annectens; assembly: GCF_019279795.1. Classification (NCBI taxonomy): domain Eukaryota; kingdom Metazoa; phylum Chordata; order Ceratodontiformes; family Protopteridae; genus Protopterus; species Protopterus annectens. The sequence continues at coordinate 143,988,275 of NC_056740.1, forward strand.
ACTTATTAGGTTGCAAGGCAAAGACAGAAAGTAAAAGAAGCTGGTCAGACACCTTTCATAAGGGATGCCAGCAATAACCTGCTTACCAGTTGACAGGACAACAAAGGCAGATGGAAGGAGTACTTCTAGCAGCTTCTGAATGAAGAAAACCCCACAGAAACTGTACTGCCATAGACGCAGCCTACAATGAGAAGAGAAGAAGAGAAGCCCATCCTAGAAGAAGTAAGAATTGCACTAAGGAAAATGAGGTCAGGGAAAGCAGCAGGCTAAGATGAGGTCACAGCAGATATCATAAAGATGTTGAGTGAGACAGGAGAGAAATGGCTCCTGAGGGTACTCATAGCAGTGTGGAGAGAAAAGAGTAGTCCAGATGACTTTAGAATAAGCATACTCATGCCAGTGTACAAGAACAAAGGGAAATCTACATCTGTGGGCAGTACAGAGGTAGCAAACACCTGTCACATTGCATGAAAGTTCTGGAGAGAGTGAATAATAAACGGATATGCAAAGTAGTAGGAAGATGGGAGATGAGCAGTTTGGATTCAGATCAGGATGCAGCACAACAGACCTGATGTTTGCAGTACGACAGATAGATAGATAGTTGAGAAAAAGCTAGAGATGAGGATAGAGCCCAATTGGGCATTACTTGACTTGGAGAAAGCATATGACAAGGTCCCAAGTAAAATGATTTGAGCAGTGCTGCAGTGCTTCTAAGTCTCAGAAACATTGGTAGAATTAGTGCAGGCTATAGGTTCAAGGGACAATACTAGACTATTGGCCTGGAGGGCCTTATCAGCCTAGCTAAGAATTTCGTCCATCTTCTCACAATGTCAGCACCTGTTTCCCCTGTCCACCAGAGACACAGGTGGGATCCTAGAGATGTATTTTCTGTTTTCCAGGTTTGTACAACATTACAGTGACTCAAGTATGAACAGTGTTTGGTCTCACTGAGGGGTTCCCTGTGGGAGTGGGTGTGCATCAGGCTTCACCAATGAGCTCACTGCTGTTCATACTGGTGATGGATAACATTAGCAAACAGGTCAGAGGAGACAGATCAACAACGTTGTTGTATGCAGACAATGTGGCATTACAGGCAGACTCTTTGCAAGAATTTCAGCAAAGACTAAGGGAATGGAATGCAAAACTTAAAGCACATGGGATAAAGTTATGTACAGATAAGACAGTGGTAATGGCAGCTAATTGGGGAAATCAGAAGAAGCTGAGAATTTAGATAGAATGGAAGACAGTGGAACAGACTATCAGCTTCAAGTATCTGGGAAGGATAGTTGAGGAGGAGGGAAGTGTGAATGAAGAGATCAAAGCTAGAATCAGAGGGACTGCAGGCAAATGGCATAGAGTATCAGGTGTAGTATATAACAGAAGAATGCCAAATAAGCTGAAAAGTAAGGTGTACAAACCAGTGGTGCAACTAGTACTACTGTATGGTACAGAAACCTGGGCAGTAAAGGCAGAGCAGATGAGGAAGCTAGATGGAAACAAAGTGCCTGAGATGGGTGGTAGGATGCACATTATGGGATAGATGAAGAAATGAGGACATAAGAGCAGAAGCCAAAGCAGCTCCAATTGCAAAGAATGTCAAAAAGAACTGATTTACTGTGGTCCTGGAACATGTGCAGAAAAGCGGAAGACAATCTGGTAAAGAAGATTTGGGACACACATGAAGATGGTAAGAGGAAACGAGGGCATCCGGCAAGAGGTGGATGGATTGTGTGAGAGAAGATCTGTGACAGTCAGGCATGACTGTCGAACAAGGCAGGAGTATGGCAGTCAATTAAGTGAGATGGTAACAAGTAACATGATACCCTGACCCCATGAAGAAATGAAAAAAAGGGAGCTGAAGATGATGATGACAAATAAGTATATGATGATTGTAACAAGGTTTTTCCTGGATTGGCCCAACTATCACCCTGGCCACTTTACCCATTTCATCACCAAGTGGTGATTAACCAATATCTCAGTGCCTCTGGTGATCTAAATGTCCAGAACATGTCACCTTAGGCCTGATGACATGACAACAAAGTTTGTCATTGACTTTTGACTCAATATGCTCTTGTGTCAATCACAAGTATGTGTAACCTTTTGTTTAAACATGAAGTGCTACATGGGCAGTAGTAGATAACTAATAAAGATGTGCAGTAATATTTCACCAGTCAGATTTAGAAATGATAATCCATTCTTTGCAGTCATGCCCTGCTAGTTACCCCCATCGTTCCATATATGAATTTTATACTCTCCACAATAACTACAAAATCTGTAGTTAGTTGGTACTTTGTTAAGTGCTACACCAACAGTCCCCAAGACAGCTGAATGTTCTGGATAGTTTTTAGGAGTATATACATAAGCAATATGTAGTATTTTCCTTTCTGCAGCTCACAGTCACATTGGGACAACTCTTTCATTTACCAGAACAAACTCCAGTCGATCACACAGAACCAGTGGCTTATAAGAACGCCCACCAGAGGCCACTAATGGACAGTACCAGAGCTGGAGAGAGACAGAAATAAACCTGGACTTTAATAGATTATTCTCTGTTTCAGAAAGAACAAGGCAGGGTCTATCTTGGGCATGGAACAATGGACCATCTCTTTAATACTTATGTATACCCTGAAATGTCTTGTAGGAGATGCTACAATAGTATGTGGTGTCAGAGCCTGGGGGTAATTTTACTAGTGTGTGTTTGTGAGGGTCAGTGTTTTAGTGTATCTGTGCTAGTGTTTATGGGTTAGAGTTAGGACTAGGTTAGGGGATAGATTCAGTGTTGCGCATATTTGATGTTGTTTGTGTACGGTTGTCCAAGTTTCTTGTCTAGTGGCATTGCTAGGGAAAGGGGTTTTCATAAGTTAATGTGTAGGATTAGGGTTAGAGGCAGTAGGATGCATGAGTACAGTGAGGCAGAAGGGTGTATCTTTGCAATCTCTGCAAGCTGTAAGGACTTTGCTACAACTGAAATATACTTGCAGCTGCTAAAATTGTATTCCTGGATATTATTCAGGGAATGTCAGGTTGAGTGAAAATGGATTATCTCTTGGAAACTGAGCATAATAAACTGGACTGCCTGTTGATTTTTACTTGTTGTATTTTTGTTTTTATGCAACCATGCCTTTAACTCAAATTTTCTTTTAAATTTAATCCAGTGTTAATCAATTTTAAATATTTTGATATAGCGTTTATTGTTCAGTGAGATTTTTTTTTTTGTTTTGTAAAGTGCTTGGGAATTTAAGCACTCTAATAAACTTGAACTACAGAGCAATATAATGAGTTGAAAAATAGTGTAATCACATGTATACACTTTTAATTTACTTATTAACAATACAAAATGTGCAAGTGCTTCGTTTGTTTGCAGGAGAGATAAAAGAATGCAAGTTTAGTTAAGTGATTTGTTCAGAATTATATAGCATACAAGTACAGACTGATGGACTCAAACACAGAAATACAGGACTCATTATAGGTTCATAGGTAGGTACCAGGCTATTGGCCCTAGTGCCTATATAAGCCTAGCCACACAGTACCCTGGCTTTTGCCACCCAAGAAAATTATTTTCCTGTGCCCCTGTCAAGCAGAGCCACAGCAGTGATCACTGGGGTGAATTTCCTATCTCCCATCCAATCATCAAGATTTTTCTTGAAGAGTGCTAATGAGGAGCTTTGTTTGATATAGACAGGTAGTTTGTTCCAGAGTATGGGAAGTCTCTGGGACAGGAATCTATCCCTCCAGCATGTTCTGTTTATTGTGGTGACAAGGTTTAGGTCCCTAGAGAGTGTAGCTTGGAGGAATTGGGATTTCTTTAAGGGGAGCATGTCCAACAGCTCTGGGTTTGACATAGCTTTGTATGTTAGGCAGAGATCACCTCTGAGTAGGCGATATGCAGCAGAGTAAAGCTGGAGTTTTTTGAGACGGTCTGCGTAGGGCTTCTGTTTAAGGCTGGATAATCCTCTTTGTGAGGTATTTCTGTGGCCTTTCCAGTTGTTGTAGATGTTTTGTGAAGTACATACCAAAAGGGGTGTTGTACTCTATAATGGGTCTAATGAGTGATGAGTAGATGGGAACAAAGGCCTCTTTTTTCCTGGATGAGAAACCTTTTGTGATGAGGTGTGCCATGTAGAAGGATTTCCTGACTACTGTGGCAATGTGATTATCAAAGGAGAGACTACTGTCCACCTGTGTCCGAAGGTCTCTTATCATACTTTCGGTATTAAGTAGACTACCACCTATGTGGTAGTTTATGGGTACTGAGTTTTTACCAAAAGGGATGACAATGCACTTTTTTGCATTGAGCTTGAGGCCATGGCTTTGACACCAGGCATCTGTCTCAGTGAGGCCCTTTTGTAGGATGTCCACATCGTTAGGAGTTTTGATTATGGCTCCTAGTTTGCAGTCATCTGCGAACTTTGTTAGCTAAAGACCTTCTGTGTTAGCCTGTACTTCAGAGACGTAGATACCAAACAGGAGAGGACCTAGGACTAATCTCTGTGGTACTCCACTTGTCTAGAGTCTGCTACTTTCACAGTGTGGGTTCTGTCAGTGAGCCAGTTGGCAACTCATCTTGTGACACAAGGATTTATACCTAGTTTAGTAGGTTTATCTATAATTCCAGAGTGGGGGGGATGGTGTCAAACACCTTGGCAAGATCTAGATAAGCTGCGTGACCACCTTACCCCATCTATGGCTTTGGTGACCGCTTCAAAGAAGTCTATCAGGTTTAGGAGACATGATCTGCCATTTACAAACCCAAATTGGGTAAGGTACAGAGTTTGGAGATTACCAATGTCATTCTTTATAAGTTTCATGATAATACATTCCATAGCCTTGCAGACCAGGCTCGTCAGGCTAATGGGCGGTAGTTCCCTGGGTCCGTGGTGGCTTCCCCTTTGTGGAGTGGGATAACCATTGCTGTGCGCCATTCAGTGGGTACAAAGCCTGAAGTGAGGCTATTACTGAACATGGTACTTAGGTGGGGTGCCAGTACGTTCTGTAGTTCATGTAGAACACAGCCTGGGATGTTGTCAGGTCCCATGGATGCTGTGTTCTTGGCTTTGAAGAGTGTATTTTTTACCTGTGCAGCCATGATTACAGGAACTTTGCATTCTTCCAGTATAGAGATGGGCCCTTTAGGGGATGAGAGAGGGGTAGAGTTAGCACTGAACCTATCTGCCAGGATGTTGGCAATATCAGTTGGTTCTGTATATTTAGTGCCATTGTGCTGTAACTCAGAGCAGTTCTGAGTGTTGCCATTGAGATTCTTGACATAGCTATAGAATGATTTGTGGTTGTCTTTAGAATCAGTGGCACTTTTGTTTTTGTAACTAGCTTTGGAAGATTTTATGAGGGATCTCAGCTTGTTACTGAAGCTGACCAAGGAGCTCCTCCAATCATGGAATTTAACTCTTTTTTGCAACAGTTTCTTTATTCTGTTGTAGAGTTTGTTTATGGCAGGGGACCACCAGATTGGCTTCCTTTTTTTGGAGGATAGCATCTTGGTTCTGTTAGGGATTGCACGATCCATGCACTCGTGTAAGTGCTTATAAAGTACAATTGTATAGGATTCGGCAGTTGTAATTCTATTGTCCGTTAGCATGGGTGTCGTGATGTTTGTCACTTCTGTCTTAAAAAGTGTGAAGTTGGCTTTGGAGAAAGTTTTTACAGTGGTTTCCCTAATGGGGGGTGGGGGTGGGATGTGGATGTCTTGGGTGATTTGCTTGTGGTTGGATCTGACCAACGAGGAATTGACCTCTGGTGTGGAACACCAGTTGCCCATGTTGGTAATGACCAAGTCTAAGATATTGCTACCCCTGGTGGGGGGTGTGGATAAGTTGATCCAAGGCATTGGAATTTATGAATTCCAGAAAACGTTGAGCACAAGAGTTGGTACATGAGTAGTTTTCTCAGTTAATGGTGGGGTAGTTGAAATCACCCATTATTAGGGTGTTAGATTGTACCCTAATATTTTCCAGTGTATCAAGAAATGAGGAGTGGGAATCCTGTGGCATTGTGGGGGATATGTAGCAAGCTACAATTTGGATTGCGGTCTTGCCCAGAGTTAGTTGCACTTGGATAATCTCGGATGCATTATGCTGAGCAACTAGCCTGGAGGTGTGGATATCCTTAATGAATATGGACATGCCTCTGCCTTTAGTACTTCGGTCCAGGTTAGGTGGCCGAAAGGTGTGGTATGAATTATAGCCTGGTAATGCATGGGTGTTCTCTGGAGCCTTGAACCAGGTCTCTGTCACTGCACAGATGTCGATGTTCTTCACTTTAAGGAGTGCCTTGAGTGAGTGCATTTTGAGGTTTAGACTTCTAGCATTAAGTAGCATTACCCTCAGATTTTGCTTGCTTGTACCTGTTATGGTGGTGAATTTGTCATTTGAATCTTGCCTAAAAAAGGCACTATAGGGGTGGCAAGAGCCTTAGCCAGAATCCGGAATCCCAAGGTCGACAGGTGCAGGCCATCTCTGGCAAAGCATCGTGGTTTGTCGATCATGTCATCCCAGGCAGATAGATAGTGGATCCCCTTAGAATGACACCAGAATCTTAGCCAATTGCTGAAGTCAATAATTTTGTCCTTGTACTGTGGTATAATTCTAGGTGATGGCAGGATGCTACTCAGGGCTAGGGTCATAACTGCCTGGGCTACAAGATCAGACAGCTCCTCCATGTCTCTTTTCATGTAGTCCAGGGAGGTACATCTCAGGTCATTCACACCAATATGGACAATGACAAAGTCATATTTGTACTTGTTGTGGAGTGACCTGAGTGCATGCATTATGTGGCAGATCCTGGCACCTGACAGGCAGCTGACAGTTAACTTTCTCCTTCTTTAGCCTGGTGAGTGGAACATCGGTGTGCCTGACTATAGAGTCACCTATGACTAGAGTGTTGGGTACGTTGTTATGCCTTATGGGCTGTGGTTGAGTGGCACACTGAGTTTGTGGGCTATGTGTCATTTGGGTTGTGTTGGGGGGGGGGGTGGAGGTTGCTTGTATTTCTGCTTTGGAGGTCCCTGTTGCATGGGTAGATTTTTTTGAGAGCCTTCGCAAATGTAGGTATGTGTTTTGTGTTTCTATGTGTGTATTTTGGTGGTGTACGTTTTGAGGGACTATATGATGATTGTGGTGTGGTGCAAGTGTTTACCTTCTCCTCTTGACTGCCTAGTGCAGTCTTGGGTGAAGAGAGTTTTGCCTCCAGTTTGGCTATATAAGCGCATCTCTCACAGGTTGTAGTGTTGGTTGGCAGGAGGAGAAGGTTGTCTGTGTACATGAGGCAATTACTGCATTGCACCAAGACGCCCAGATTCATCAGGCAGACAGGAGAAAACACCAGGAGCTGACCCTTAGACATGTCTAGATAGGTGGTTATTTATTAACTACTAAAAACTGTTTTCCTATAGACAAGTGAGGAAAGTTGAGTGCTGTAGTAATTTGTAGCTTATTTAGTGATTACAGTGAGTTCTGAACAAGTGCTGAGCTCAAACAGATTTCAGTGCCGAAAGTAGAAAACTGGCTAGTTCTATGAAAGAAAATTAAGCTAGAAGGCTTCCCTCCAACACAGAAAGGCTTGGGGGCTCAGAAGCTTACAAACAGTCCTGGATACAGCAAATCTGTATCTGGACTAAATGACTCACCGGAAAGGCAGGAAACAGCTTAGAAAATTTTTTTTTGTAAAGTGGAAAAGGGAAAGGAGGAGCAGAAACTAACTGGGTTGGCCATCTCAAATGTTCTCCCTGGATTAGCTAGAATGAGGTAATGACACTAGACTGGGAGGATTGTCCCAGATCAAATTTACAGTAGGGGTGGTCAACTGCAAAGCCACCAAGTATAAAAACAAGATACCAATAGGGAGGGAGGGTGAGAAACAAAAAGCAGAACAAACCCAACCAGATGCTTAACAATTGTAGAAAATTTCTAGTTAATACCTCACACACAGTGAAACTAGCTAGCAAAGTATATGCAGACAATAAAAGTGCTATAAATAATGCAAAAATAAGCAAAAAACAGGATACTTAATGTTATATATCACAGATTAGTTGGCTCAGAGCCCTTCCTCTGACTTCTTCTGATTAGCTCAGTGTGAAACGGCAGAAATACTCCCAAGTTAACTTCTTAAGTAACAAAGTTGAAACCTGAAACAACTTTAAAAAAAAGCTTGAAAGAACCAATGAGGTGCTTACTCCAAGCCGTAGTCCAGGCAACCCTAGTCAGCCAATGACCACAAACAATTCACTCTCACTGAAATGCTATACAGGCTTTGGCTAAGCTATGATGGCCTGGAACATGTGCTCAGACACACAGCCTCTACTAACAAACAACTAGGCCCAAAACACAAGTCAGAATATGGACAATGCTACACTACCAACACTACTTAGGTAGGAAAAAGAACTGCAGAAATGTTTAAACAGATAAAAGATCAAGGGGACTCTAGAGAATGCTTTTTAACTGCAAAGAAGTAATATGATACACTCCTTGGCAGGAAATCAGAACAAACAAACCCAACCAGATGCTTAACAATTGTAGTAAATTTCTAGTTAATGCCTCACACACAGTGAAACTAGCTAGCAAAGTATATGCAGACAGTAAAAGGGCTATAAATAACTCAGAAATAAGCAAAAACAGGATACTTAATGTTATATATCTCAGATTAGTTGGCTCAGAGCCCTTCCTCCAACTTCTTCAGATAAGCTCAGTGTGAAATGGCAGAAACACTCACAAGTTAACATCTTAAGTAACAAAGTTGAATCCTAACACACAACTTTGTAAAAAGCTTGAAAGAACCAATGAGATGCTTACTCCAAGCTGTAGTTCAGGCAACCCCAGTCAGCCAATGACCACAAACAACTCACATTGAAATGATATACTGGCTTTGGCGAAGCTATGATGGCCTGGAAAATGTGCTCAGACACACAGCCTCTACTAACAAACAACTAGGACCAAAACACAAGCCTGAATATGGACAATGCTACATTACCAACACTACTTAAGTAGAAAAAAAACTGCAGAAATGTTTACATAGATAAAGGATCAAGGAGAATCTGGAGAATGATTTTAACTGCAAACAAGTTATATGATGCACTCCTTAGCAGGAAATCAAAACAAACAAACCCAACCAGATGCTTAACAATTGTAGAAAATTTCTAGTTAATACCTCACACACAGTGAAACTAGCCTGGAACATGTACTCAGACACACAGCCTCTACTAACAAACAACTAGACCCAAAACACAAGCCTGAATATGGACACTGCTACACTACTTAGGTAGAAAAAATTGCAGAAATGTTCAAAAAGATAAAGGATCAAGGAGACTCTATACAATGCTTTTAACTGCAAACAAGTTATATGATACACTCCTTAGCAGGAAATCAGAACAAACAAACCCAACCAGATGCTTAACAATTGCAGAACATTTCTAGTTAATACCTCACACACAGTGAAACTAGCTAGCAAAGTATATGCAGACAATAAAATTGCTATAAATAACTCAGAAATAAGCAAAAAAAGACACTTAATGTCATATATCACAGATTAGTTGGCTCAGAGCCCTTCCTCAGACTTCTTCCAATTAGCTCAGTGTGAAATATCAGCAAAACTCACAAGTTAACTTCTTAAGTAACAAAGTTGAAACCTGAAACAACTTTAAAAAAAAGCTTGAAAGAACTAATGAGGTGCTTACTCCAAGCTGTAGTCCAGGCAACCCGAGTCAGCCAATGACCACAAACAATTCACTCTTACTGAAATGCTAAACTGGCTTTGGCTAAGCTATGATGGCCTGGAACATGTGCTCAGACACACAGCCTCTACTAACAAACAACTAGACCCAAAACACAAGCCTGAATATGGAAAATGCTACACTACCAACACTACTTAGGTAAAAAAAACTGCAGAGATGTTTAAACAGATAAAGGATCAAGGAGACTCTAGAGAAACAAAAACAACTTATACGATACACTCCTTAGCAGGAAATCAGAAAAAAAAAACAAACCCAACCAGATGCTTAACAATTGTAAAAAAATTCTAGTTAATACCTATCACACAGTGAAACTAGCTAGCAAAGTATATGCAGAGAATAAAAGTGCTATAAATAACTCAGAAATAAGCAAAAATAAGGAAATCAGAAAAAAAAACAAACCCAACCAGATGCTTAACAATTGTAAAAAAATTCTAGTTAATACCTATCACACAGTGAAACTAGCTAGCAAAGTATATGCAGAGAATAAAAGTACTATAAATAACTCAGAAATAAGCAAAAAAACAGGATACTTAATGTTAGATATCACAGATTAGTTGACTCAGAGCCCTTCCTTTGACTTCCTCCAATTAGCTCAGTGTGAAATGGCAGAAACACTCACAAGTTAACTTCTTAAGTAATAAAGTTTAAACCTGAAACAACTTTAAAAAAAAGGTTGAAAGAACCAAGGAGTTGCTTACTCCAAGCCGTTGTCCAGGCAACCCCAGTCAGCCAATGACCACAAACAGTTCACTCTCACGGAAATGCTATACTGGGTTTGGCTAAGCTATGATAACGTACAGAGCCATGCCCAACCCAGAATTGCTGAACATGCTCCATCTTAGCAAAACCAAATCTACTCGAGCTACATGCTCTAGGGATATAAACCTCAACACAACAATGAATAGAACATGCTGGAGGGATATATTCCCTTCGCAGAGACCTCCCTTACTAAGGAACAGGGTCCCGATCTACATAAGACAGAGCTCCTCACTATCACTCTTCAAGAGGAACCTTGATGAGTGGATGGGTAACAGAAAGTTCACACCGGGGATCACACCAACAGCACTACTAGATAGGGGCCAAGGGTACTAGCTGCTAGTACAAGGGTCTAGGGAACTACTAAAGGGGCAGTGAATACCGCACAATGTGGCTGGGCTAATATATGCCTTTGGGCAGATAGCTCAATACCAACCTATGAACCTATGATGGCCTGGAACATATTCTCAGACACACAGCCTCTACTATCAAACAACTAGGCCCAAAACACAAGCCTGAATATGGACAATGCTACACTACCAACACTACTTAGGTAGAAAAAAAACTGCAGAAATGTTTAAAAAGATAAAGGATCAAGGAGACTCTAGAAAATGTTTTTAACTGCAAACAAGTTAAATGATACACTCCTTAGCAGGAAATCAGAACAAACAAATTCAACCAGATGCTTAACAATTGTAGAAAATGTCTAGTTAAAACCTCACACACAGTGAAACTAGCTAGCAATGTATATGCAGACAATAAAAGTGCTATAAATAACTCAGAAATAAGCATAAAAAGGATACTTAATGTTATATTTCATAGATTAGTTGGCTCAGAGCCCTTCCTCCAACTCCCTCCGATTAGCTCAGTGTGAAATGGCAGAAACACTCACAAGTTAACTTCTTAAGTAACAAAGCTGAAACCTGAAACAAGTTTAAAAAAAGCTTGAAAGAACCAATGAGGTGCTTACTCCAAGCCGTAGTCCAGGCAACCCCAGTCAGCCAATGACCACAAACAATTCACTTTCACTGAAATGCTATACTGGCTTTGGCTTAGCTATGATGGCCTGGAACATATGCTCAGACATACAGCCTCTACTAACAAACAACTAGGCCCAAAACACAAGCCTGAATATGGACAATGCTACACTACCAACACTACTTAGGTAGAAAAAAACTGCAGAAATGTTTAAACAGATAAAGGATCAAGGAGACTCTAGAGAATGCTTTTAACTGCAAACAATTTATATGATAGACTCCTTAGCAGGAAATCAGAACAAACAAACCCAACCAGATGCTTAACAATTGTAGAAATTTCTAGTTAATACCTCACACATAGTGAAACTAGCTAGCAAAGTATATGAAGCCAAGAAAAGTGCTATAAATAACTCAGAAAAAAGGAAAGAACAGGATACTTAATGTTATATATCACAGATTAGTTGGCTCAGAACCCTTCCTCCGATTTCTTTTGATTAGCTCTGTGTGAAATGGCAGAAACACTCACAAGTTAATGTCTTAAGTAACAAAGTTGAAACCTGAAACAACTTTAAAAAAAAGCTTGAAAGAACTAATGAAGTGCTTACTCCAAGCTGTAGTCCAGGCAACCCCAGGCAGCCAATGACCACAAACAATTCACTCTCACTGAAATGCTACACTGGCTTTGGCTAAGCTATGATGGCCTGGAACATGTGCTCAGAAACACAGTCTCTACTAACAAACAACTAGGTCCAAAACACAAGCCTGAATATGGACAATGCTACAGTACCAACACTACTTAGGTAGAAGAAAATACTGCAGAAATGTTTAAACAGATAAAGGATCAAGGAGACTCTTGAGAATGCTTTTAACTGCAAACAAGTTATATGATACACTCCTTAGTAGGAAATCAGAACAAACAAACCCAACCAGATGCTTAACAATTGTAGAAAATTTCTAGTTAATACCTCACACACAGTGAAACTAGCTAGCAAACTATATGCAGACAATAAAAGTGCTATAAATAACTCAGGAATAAGCAAAAAAACAGGAAACTTAATGTTATATATCACAGATTAGTAAGCTCAGAGCCCTTTGTCCGATTAGCTCAGTGTGAAATGGCAGAAAAACTCACAAGTTAACTTCTTAAGTAACAAAGTTGAAACCTGAAATAACTTTAAAAAAAAGCTTGAAAGAACTAATGGGGTGCTTACTCCAAGCCGTAGTCCAGGCAACCCCAGTCAGCTCAGCTAATAACCACAAACAATTCACTCTCACTGAAATGCTATACTGGCTTTGGCGAAGCTATGATGGCCTGGAACATGTGCTCAGACACACAGCCTCTACTGAGAAACAACTAGGCCCAAAACACAAGCCTGAATATGGACAATTCCACACTACCAACACTACTTAGGTAGAAAAAAAACTGCAGAAATGTTTAAATAGATAAACGATCAAGAAGACTCTACAGAATGCTATTAACCACAAACAAGTTCTATGATACACTCCTTAGCAGGAAATCAGAACAAACAAACCCAACCAGATGCTTAAAAATTATAGAGCATTTATAGTTAATACCTCACACACAGTGAAACTAGCTAGCAATTATATGCAAACAATAAAAGTGCTATAAATAACTCAGAAATAAGCAAAAAACAGGATACTTTATGTTATATATCACAGATTAGTTGGCTCAGAGCACTTCCTCTGACATCCTTTGATTAGCTCAGTGTGAAATGGTAGAAACACTCACAAGTTAACTTCTTAAGTAAAATAGTTGAAACCTGAAACAACTTTAAAATAAATCTTGAAAGATCCAATGAGGTGCTTACTCCAAGTCGTAGTCCAGGCAACCTCAGTCAGCCAATGGCCACACATAATTCACTCTCACTGAAATGCTATACTGGCTTTGGCTAAGCTATGATGGCCTGTAACATGTGCTCAGACACACAGTCTCTACTAACAAACAACTAGTCCCAAAACACAAGCCTGAATATGGACAATGCTACACTACCAACACTACTTAGGTAGAAAAAAACTGCAGAAATGTTTAAAACAGATAAAGGATCAAGGAGACTCTAGAGAATGCTTTTAACTGCAAACAAGTTATATGATATACTCCTTAGCAGGAAATCAGAGCAAACAAACCCAACCAGATGCTTAACAATTGTAGAACATTTCTAGTTAATACCTCACACACAGTGAAACTAGCTAGCAAAATATATGCAGACAATAAAAGTGCTATAAATAACTCAGAAATTGGCAAAAAACAGGATACTTATATTACAGATTAGCTGGCTCAGAGCCCTTACTCCGACTTCCTCCAATTAGCTCCGTGTGAAATCAATCATTATCAGCCCACAGTTTTAACATCATGCTGTCCAATACCATTTTATGCTCTAGATTTCCATCACAGAGGTCCATGACAACTGACTGAGTTAAAAGGGGAGTCTAATACACTATCTAGACAATTTGCCAGTATAACATATCAGAAACTTAAGAACAGTGTTGACTTTAAAATAGGAATATATCTCTGGTACCATGTTTCAGCATCCAACATGCCATGACTTTAGAGCCTTCTGTAATATAGCAGTTCATGCTATACACCTTAACATACCTTTTCATGCATTCTGCTGACTGGTGCTACTTTCTCTCTGTCTCTATCTCCTTCTCTGTCTCTCTCTTTCTTGACCAGTGCTTTTTTCTCCTTAAATATTTTGTCTGTATTTTGAAGACATGTGTCCATTAGTTAGGTAGCTCTAGGGATGATATTTCGTGACATCTTATCAGGAATTCAGTAACCCAAACATTCAGTCACTCACATCCCAGCTTAGGCTGTGGGTTTAATATAGGCTTTCTCTGCAGTTACACAAACGAATGATTGGCGCCAAAGTTATGGCTTTAAACTCAATGCAAAAAATGTATAATTATCCCTTTTGGTAAGGGACATGCTACTGCTAACTACCACATCAATAGCAACAACGTAAGTACACACTCAGTGGTGAGAGATCTGGGCACACAGGTTGACAGCAACCTCACCTTAGACCACCATGTCTCCACAGTGGTTAGAGGCATTCTATACTGCTCATCTCATAAGTAATGGTATTTTGCCTCCAGAAAAAAATAAGTTCTAACCTCTCTGTACTCTTCCCTCATCAAGCCAATAATTGAGTACAATGCCCCTTTTGGTATGTACGTTTCCAAGCATCTGCAGCAACTGGAGAGACCACAAAGGTTCCTCACAAGGAAAATTCTAGTTCTTCAGCATCTGTCCTATGCGGATCATCTGAAATCACTGTCACTTTATTCTGTTCCATACAGACTACTCAGAGGTTATCCCTGCCATGTATACAAGGTAATCTCTGACTCTGCTTTAGTGGAAATGCTGCATCTCCTTAAATCAAATGGTAAACAGGTTACTCGCTTTAAAGACCATAACCTGGTATGTGACACTAACAGAACCTGTTTAAGGGATAGATTTGTCTCTCAGAGGTTAACACACCTTTGGAAAAAACTCCAACTTCATATCAAACAGAACACTTCACTAGCCCTCTTCAAATGCGGTCTGGACGATTGGATGGGTAACCACAAATTCACCCCAGGGGGTCCACCTGTGTCCCTCTAGGACATGGACAATAGGTGCTGATCATGGAAATAAGGGTAGAACTTGGCTAGTCTTGTAAGGGCCCAGGGCCATTTGCCTAGTAACCTCCTATGATCCTATGATGTCATACAGGCATTATTAGCCAAGGCTCCAGGGCTTACTGATTATTGCCTGAAAAACATAAGAGCATACTACAATAGAGGAATTAATGGAGAACAATGGATGCTAATAGCACTTCTTCATACCTATTAAAATGTTATGACAGTAATTTATTTATTTATTTATTTTATTTTATTTTACATTTGTTAACCGGGAGTGTCTGACTGAGCCGAAAACGCCCTTTTTCAGCAGAGGCCCGGGGAGAAAAGCTCCACAATGAAAAATTACAGACACATTTAGTTATTTAGACATGATCAGTATACACACAAATTACAAGAGAAATGTTTTTACAGTGGTGTGCGGCACATAAACAGTTACAGTGGAGAGAACACACAAAAAAATATTAATTTTAAAAATAAAGGTAATTAATAGATTTGTGGTGTACAGCTGAAATTTGTAATTTGAAATTTGTAATGTAATTTGATAGGCGCTAAATCATTTTGACAGCTGCTGGAGACTGGTGGAGCCATTTTCAGGTCAGCAAAAACTAGTCGATTTTTCAGCAGCATGTAACTTTTATACTTTTTTATTAATTTTTGTACGGGAAATGTTGTTTCCCTTAGCCTCCACTTTCCCAGTAATCATATGGAATGTTGGGACTGGCTAGAGGGTCTGGCTAGATCAAGTCCCAAAATACAGAGACTGAATGGTCAAAAGAACGGAGTTGCATATAGTAAGGCTGAGATGCCATTTCTCAGACTATTCCTTTTCCTCCAAGATATGGTTATCTCAGAGTTGGTATATATAAGTTTGGGGAGTGGGGGACTTGCCCCCAACATGAGAATGTGTGTGTGTGGGGTTGGTTCACTCTTTTCCTGCGTTTTTGGTCTTTTTTTTCAGCTTGTTGGCACTTGGCATTTCGTGTGCTGACATTTCAATAGGAAGCCCACTTTCCATCATTAAAATGTGCTAGGTATGGCTAATGCCCCCATTTTACAAATTGAATTAAGGGAACAATGTATCCATTTACACATCTATCCATCTATTTTAGTTCATTTATCAACCTATTTATCTACCTATCTGAATAAAGTAACACTAGACTATAAACAGTCACTTAATATTGAAAAAAGCTACAGACAACTCTTGTCAGCTTACATAATTATGTTGCTACAATTCAGGCTAAGTGCTTAAATTATGTATATATAGTGTTCTCCATTATCACTATAGTCTGATATGAGGTACTGTATACTTCAGTTTCCACTCACCTATTAGATTCCTACTGGAATGTCTTTATGGATGAACCTCTGGCTCAGTATGCAGGTTCACCAGATCAAGGACTCATGTAAACAGCTAGGAAATGATGTTGTGATTTGTAAGATCTGGCTGTGCGCTAAGCATACAGCCTAAGAACTAACTGAATACCACCCTTTACAGCAGTCATATTTAATCAACAGAAGTGGACTATAATAGTCAGATCCTTCCCGATTTCACTTCTTTATTATAAGAATGATTTTTACTTGAGGCATTGTTGGTGGAAGTTTATATCCTGGAATTACCATATAAATAATAAGCTTTGTCAAAACTGGCATTACTATAACTACAAAAGTAATAATCTCCCTTTCTTAATAGATTTTTCATTTCTGTAATATTTCATACTCAGGAAAGTGGGCAAAATTTTCTCCCATATCTAGCTGCGGTCAGTTTTGCAGCCTAGATTCCATCTTACCACTATCAGTTTCTTTAATTGACAGTTATAGAGTGAAAAAATATTCCCTTATTATAGGTTCATAGGTTAAGTATTACGCTAAAAGCTCTTGTGGGCCATTTTAAGCCTAACCAATTTCCCTTTTGTTGCTTGAATTAACCTATAGTATTTGGTGATAGATTGGCCTTATCTATCCCATGGTTGATAATTATATATATCACCTTTAGTAAGAATAACTGGAATTAACACCATAGATAATTTGAGAGGACCCATGTATGAGATAAAGTATCTAAGAGCTGTCTCTGTCCATTAGTAGTACAGGGGGACAGGCCTAGGCCAATTTTTCTTTAAACAGATCCATAGATCCAAGTTATTCATTTCTTGCCTGGGAAAATAAATCTATTCCCATTAACTTTTAATAACTGCAAAATCATATTCTTTGGTACAACAGTGTGTAACTGATTAAATTGTAGGCTTACCTGACTGATCTGCTAGGAGTAGTCTAGATTTCTCTTCTTACAGAAACAAATGTACAAGTGTTCTTCTAACACTTTAATAATTGAAATTAACTCCTTTCGTAAGATAATATAGGTCTCATAATTTTGTGGTAGAGTTGGTGAGCCATAACCAATATTTCTGTAATTAATTATTCATTACATTTAAATATTTCTTCCTACAGAATCTGCTATTAATAAGAATGCTGTACTTTAAGTGCTTCTAAAATGTATATGAAATAAACAAATTATGATCTATACAATTCTCTCAATGTTTCTTTACAATGATTATCAAAATACTATTATCCCACCCTGATAACAATATTGGAGGTCTACTAAATTTTATGTTCCTAGATCCTAACTTAGGTTTTAAATTCAAAGCTCAATGGTCTGAAAAGTGGGAAAATGATTTAACTTTGCTTCTCCAACAGCTTTCGCAATGTTTTGAACATCTTTCTTCCACTATTTCCCTTCTTTTGGAGGAGAGGGGGTGTGTTCCAGGTGCCAAGTCTCTTTCTAGGATACCTGCTGCTTCTTCCACTTTGAACCTGAGAGGTTTTTTGGCTGAAACATCTATCACTGACAATAATAATGTAAGGAATAACACTTTGAACAAATGTCCTCCTTTAAAGGATTGGTTGCAAGATGATTTTCGTTTTTTAGGTACTCAGCCACAAATTTATGGAAGAGTTACATTCTGATATTAAGAAGCTTGGTGATTCGATTACACATGATCTGTAGTTTGACCAATACAGATTTGATTATGGTCACATTTTCAAGAGTATAGATCAGCAGCTTTCTGTTATTAAAAATAGGAAAATTAAGAAACTTGAAAGGGATTTGCGAGCTTACAAGAACCATACAGCCTATCCAGCACCACTGGTTTCCCAGTCTTGGGGTAACCCCAATCCATCTTTATATGGTTCAAATTATGACAACCGGCTTCAAGGTGGTCATTTGGGTGAAAATAAACCACTTGTTCCTACCAATAATGCCAACTCATATGATGCTGACCGGGATGAGCTTTTAGATGCAAAACACAAACCAGGAACCAGGAACAACAAATACAGACAATCAAAAAACTGAAGGTATTGAAGACACCAGCGAGAAGTTAAAAAATGTATTAGTAATGAACCAACAAGATTAAGTGCTTTCATCAGTCTATAACCAAGCCTTCATCAAACTCTAAAAATTCAACAAACTCTACAATATTTAAATAGTAAAAAAAATCACATGACCACCACATCAATTAACAACAGAAGCAAATTTGTTAACCCTATGTTATCAAGTACAAAAAAAAGGTAGTTATTAGAACATAAGGTGCAGGGTTTACACTTTGTATGATTTTAAATGCAGTACACTACTGATTGAAATACATTCATTAAGGCCAGGGGGCACACAAGCATTCAACCTTAGTTGCCTCATCATTTCTCTGTATTCGGTAAGATCTTCCCATGGCCCTCAGTAGTTTTATTCTTTGTCATTACACATCTCCCGTATAAAATAAGCTTTTATGAAAATCTGCTGTGCTTCTTATTTATTTGGCTAAAACAAAATTAGAACATGCAAAAACGGGGCGGCCTTGGTGGTGCAGCAGTTAGCGTTGCCACCTCACAGCAAGAGGCTCTCTGGTTCGATCCTTGGCTGGGGTGCCTTCTGTGCAAGAGGCTCTCTGGTTCGATCCTCAGCTGGGGTGCCTTCTGTGCAGAGTCTGCATGTCCTCCCTGTGGTCGCGTGGGTTTCCTCCGGGTGCTCCAGTTTCCTCCCACATCCCAACGACATGCTGTAGGTGGATTGGACACTCGAAATTGTCCCTAGGCATGAGTGCGTGCATGTGTGTGCCTTCTGTGGAAGTTTGGGTGTAGGGCTGGCAACCTGACACCGTAAAACTCCACTGCCAATCATGAGTGGACAGGTTATCAGCTGTGGCGACCCCTAACCGGGAAAATCTGAAAGAAGAAGAACATGCAAAAACAGTTGGGAGAAGTGGCAAACTAGTTTTAAACACAGCAATAAAAGTTTGTACCAACCTGTAAACAAAAGGAAAATTAAATATTCTGCATAACATCCCAAGCAGTTGTATGTCAGACTGATCTTTACGTAATTTTGGCAAAAATTACATTAGAGTAGAGCCCCTATAGTGTTTGATTCATCTTCCACTTCCAATGCAAAACAAAAAGTCAGAGTTAGTCCTTCCACATAACTTTAAACATAGCTAGATATATAAAGTTTGTTATGCACATTGCAAGTTAGAAACCGTTCAACCAAGGCAAATATAAGGCACATTCTTTTTAAAAAATACTCAGGTTGATTGAGTTCAACAGTTTACATGTTATATTACCAGTAAATCACGAAAAGACAACAGACAGCATACTAATAAACTAATAAAAAACAAAAAAATACTGCATGGATTGAATCCACCAGATTTATTGCACTTACTATAAATAAAACCCAGTTTAAGCACTTTCGTTCAAAAACATCTACTTCTGATGAATTTCATTGTGCTTTTGAACAAAAGTGCTTAAACTGGTGCATACCATACCACAAAACCTTCTTTAACTATGTTAGAAATCTCAGAAACAATGTCTATCACTATTCAGAACTAAAAGTAAAGGATATCACATACTCTGGCCCAGAAGACATAGCCAATCTACTAATGGACAAATTTAGTTTAAACCTCACCCTCTCCCACCTCCTATATTCTTAGATCACATACTGTATCTGCATCGACAATCCCCTCAACTCTTCCAAGAACAGGTCCACAATGTGCTACCCATGGCCAAGAGCACTACTTTGATAGGGATGGATAACATACTGGGCTGCCTACTGGTCAGCCTGAAACATAACTTGTCAGACCTCCCACTTATGTTACTCAATATCAGCTTCCAAAGAGGCTTTATACCAAATGACTAGAGAACAGCAGTATTCACACCCTGGCATAAAGATGGAGCTTCGGTGGACCATTTACAAAGACATAAGCCCAACCACCTCATCTGTACGGCTATCAAAAGGATCAGGGTTCAGTCCTTCACCCACTCTTCTTTAATATTTACTTCTGAGATATCAAAGCAAATGTCAAAGGTTTATGGCTGACCAAGCCTGCAGACAACTATAAACTTGGTGCCATCATAAACTCCCAAGAGGACAAAAAACCCTCCAAGAGTGCCTTTCCCAAATAAATATCTGGTGTCAAAAAACATGGACTGAAGCTAAAAGACAAGAATTTTATAATCATGTCCTTCTGCAAGAACAACTTCCCTTGAAACTATCACATTCACAACACATATGCATATAAATATACCTATACATATACATATATGTCAAAGGAAAAATAAACTTCAAAAAGATCAATACATGGCAGGTTCAGGTTAAGGCACTTTAATCTTGCAGCAAGAAGACAAAAACGTGCTAATACAGAGTTTGTCTAACTAAAATCAGGAAGTAAGGTCATCTTTATACATTTTCTAACAAGACATTGCCTACCAAGCTGACGTAACAGATCACAAGTTTTAACATCATTACTTCATAGCAGCTGTTTGTCCATGATTTTCTGCTTGCACTATCAATTTTATGAAAAACTTCCTAAGAAAAACAACGTGGCCTTGGTGAACACCGGTTAGATACAGCTTCCCACTATGTTGTGTTACTATTCAAGGTACTATAGCTAATTCGAGCACAAAGCAAGTACAGATTCTTCAAGCAGTCTTTTGTTTCATGTATCTCTTCTTTTCCGCAGCTGTGCATGTTCTCATAACATGAACACAGCTGATTGTTCGTATTCAATCATATTATAGAAAACAGTATTGTTCTATTCATACACTATTCATTCATTTTCCTGACCTAGCAGATAATCACCTTGCTTCTCAGTACATTTCCAAAAGGCATAAACATGAATTTTGCTGTGCTAGCAAATACTAGGTCAGGGTGCATCTTGCAGTTTCAGAAAGCATACTGTGGTTTGAAAAATCATCTTATAATTTCATACAGAATTAAGCAGTACATAAAATAGAATTAAATGTGTTAACTCTTTTAGCTTCTAATAAGCACTAAATATATATATTAATACATATTTCTCTGACATTTCCCCCCTGTTAATACTTTTTATTCTATTTTCAAAAGCATAAACAGTTTGCTTCTTCTCCTAACCTCTTCCATTTCGGATCTGCAGTTAAGAGAGTCATTTAGTTTAGACTTATGAAAGCATTTCAGTTTTCAACAACTCTTCAATTTCAGTACTTTGATACAAAGTCTCAGAAACTGATATGTCTACAAAATCTTTGATTAACTTTTTCATGCAGGGAATACCACAACAAATGCATGCTCCTAATAGGAGTAATCCCACACAAATAGCAATCAGGGTGTTCATTAGGATGGAACCCCACCCCCCAAACAAATTCTGGAAAAAGTCCTTCAGAGGGTTTGGGCCTGGTTTGGTCATGGCCGACACTTGCTGGATCACCTCAAGATGGTCGTTTATCTCATGCTGGTTGTCAGGAATATACGAACAGCATTCTTCTTTGATTAAAGTGCACGTACCACCTCTCGCCACTAGGGTGAAGTCGAGAGCCATGCAGTTTTGAAGCACCACAGTTCTCATAGCGTTTAGTTCATCAGTCATTAATTCGAAAGCAGAAAAAGTTGCATTGCTCATAACTTCGAGAAGTTTGGACAGTTTTCTCAGCTCCCAAATCGATTTCACTGCGCCATATGCAGGGGTTATGCCTGCCCATGATATAATAGTGTCACTCAAGTCCATGTGTGTCAGTTTATCTTTGTTTTTCACGGAATTATGGTTTCTCCATCCTGCTTCGATTCGTCCCACTGGATTTTCGGGTCTCTTGATTGGATTCCCAGGTTTACTGCTGACCTCTCTGACATTTCGAATTTTCCCTTGAGGCAAAGCTGCAGTGTGTCGTATGGTCGGAACCAGGTAACCCAAAAAACAACTGCCAGACCAATTCTCAGGTAGCCATTTGTATGCCTTTTTCCCACAAACAAAATAACAATTCTCTACTTTAGTACTGATATATGCTTGCCCTGTAAGAAACATTTTCTTATCAATGATAGAAAGTTGCTTCAAAAGAACAGGATTATGCTGTATTTCACTAACAGTTTTTTGCATTTTCTCAAGATATGAGTCATAGTTTGTATCACAAATAGTTTCTGCCTTATTAGCCTTGATATAACATTTATAAGAAACAGTCACATTGCAATTGATCCAACCCACCTGAATAGTGTCATTTTTATAAAAACATACAATTCCTTTTTGTGTAACAGGTAGGTACAATGCTATTTTGTCTTGTGATTTTACAGGTGTAGTATCAAAAATCAAATTTTCCCAGGTCTCATTGACCCCTAGGGGGACAGCAGTCATTAATAATCCCCCGTATGCTGTCGGTATAGCTGTGCAGATCCAGCAATTCGAAACATTAAAAGTTTCAGCATACGCATATTTAATTGCTTGGTAAGTGTTTAAGTTTGGGTGCCAGTCTATGAGTAACGCATCACGTTTGTTCAGTTCAACTCGTGTGGCTGAAAAAAGGAAAGGCCACAGCAAAAAGATTATTGTTACCAGTATAGCTAACAGGATGATCATGCAATTTTTCTGAGGTTGTTCTGCATCCCTGTTTACTCTATACCTGGTCATTTTGTTCTCGTTGTATAACAGTAACAAGGTTTTTGTCCAGTTCAAAGTTCTTGACCAGTTTGCAGTGCGTCAAGTGGATTCAGGACACATGTTCAGCTATCTTGACCGCAGTGGGTGTTGCCAGCAAAACTTGGTACGGTCCCTCCCACTTTGGAGAATTCCAATTTTTTTTCTTCACGACCTTCACCCAGATCCACGATCCCGGCTGTACTACTGCTTCCGATGGTCTGGTCTGTTCTTTATCTGAAACAGAATTTAACTGCAGAAGTTGTTTGTTATTCAGAAGTCTCCTCATATACTCTGCAAGTGAACTGTCAGCCTCCTGGTCTGCAGGCATGAGAGGTTTCCACTGAGGTATATAATATGCCCTCCCAAACAGTGTTTCAAAAGGAGTTAACCCCTTTGCATTTGGAACAGTTCTCATGCTCAACAGTGCCAGAGGCAGACAGTGCACCCAGTTCTTCTGCGTCTCACTAATCAATTTCCTAAGCTTATTTTTCAGAACCCCATTATGCCTCTTTACTAATCCTGCAGATTGGGGGTGGTATGCACAATGTTTTTTCAAGGAAATCCCGAAATAATGGCTCAATTGTTGTATGGTTTGATTTACAAAGTGTGTGCCATTGTCACTATAGATCTTTTCCAGTATGCCAAATCTAGGAATAATTTCTTTACCGAGGACTTTTGCAACAGTGGCTGCATCTGGATTTCTGGTCGGAAAAGCTTCCACCCATTTGGAAAACATATCTATAATGACAAGATAGTACTTTTTATTTTCGCATTTGTTTAGTTCTATGAAATCCATACAGATAATATGGAACGGGTACGGTGGTGTAGGGAAACTCCCTTGTTTAGGCCTCAGTGCCCCCTGTGCATGATGCCTGTTACAAACATGGCATGCTGCACAAAAAAAATTTTGTGTAGTTTGTAAATCCATACGTTGTAAACACTCGATTCACTAACTGTACCATCCCCCCTGTTGAGACATGGCACTGCCCATGGCTCAACAAAGCTGTATATCTAAACAAGTTAGACGGCAAGATTGGTTTTCTTTCTTTGGAGATGTACAGTCCTTTCTCAAGAATTGCTCCTCGTTTTATCCATTTATGTTTTTCTACATTTGTAGTAAGTGTCTGCATTGTTTTTAACATTTCTAAATCTAAAATCTCAGAAGGTTGTAATTCCTCACTCAAAAGAAATACTTCTGAAGCTAAAGCTGCCTGCTTTGCAGCTGTATCAGCTCTCACATTACCTTTTGAAATCCTGTCCTGTTGTTTGGTGTGAGCTACGCATTTCCAAATAGCTACTTTCTGAGGTAACTGAATAGATTCTAACAAATCTGAAATAAATTGCGCATGATTAATCGGTTTACCAGTAGATGTTATCATTCCTCTATTTTTCCACTGCTGCGCAAAAACATGTACAGTAGAAAAAGCGTACTGGCTGTCAGTAAAAATGTTTACACATTTACCCTTTGCCAAGGTACATGCCCTTGTCAAAGCAATCAATTCTGCTGCTTGTGCAGATAAGTTGTGTGGTAAAGACTTTGCTTCTAAAATTTCAGTATCAGAGACTACTGCATACCCTACTAAATTCTGTCCTGTAGGACCCTTTTTGCACGAGCCGTCCACATAGTATGTCACCTCGGCATCATCCAAGGGAACATCCGTGAGATCTTTTCTAGGCAGTGTCTTTTGCTCAATCTCCTGCAGGCAGCAGTGTGGTTCGCCATCTGCAGGGGTTGGGAGCAAGGTTGACGGAGTCAAAGTTGTGCATCGTTCAATTGTCATATGAGGTTGGCTCAACAGTATAGTCATACAGGAAAGATGCCTAGCAGAAGAAAGATATGCTACTTTTTCTTGCAGTAAAATAATCATGACTGCATGAGGCACTCTCAATGTGAGAGGGTGGAATAACACTACTGAGGCTGAAGCCTGTACTGCCATTGCAGCTGCGACTACTGCTTGTACACAGTGGGGCAAGGATTGCGCCACTGGGTCTAGCTGAGATGAATAGTAAGCTATGGGGTGTTGCTTGTCCCCATGTTGCTATGTTAACACTGATGTCATATAGCCTTGCTTACAATCTACAGTTTGGAAAAATCATTTATGATAGTTCGGTAATCCTAAAACTAATGAAGATGCTATTAATTGCTTCAGTTTGCAGAAAGCTGATTCTGCTTCTGGTGTCCATTGTAGTAAATCCTGTGCTGCCATAGGCTTCTTGTATATTAAGTTGGTCAGTGGAGCAGACTCCAGGGCATAGTTTGGAATCCAACTCCGACAAAAATTGGTCGTACCTAGGAAGGACATCATTTCCTTCTTGGTAGTCGGTTTGGGTGCTTGTAAGATTGCTATTTTCCTGTCTTCATCTAATATTCTGCCTTCTTTAGATATTACATATCCCAGGTATTTAACCTGCTTTTTCCAAAGCTGTAGTTTGCTTTTGTTTACTTTGTGTCCTTGAGTGGCTAGAAATTGTAATAACGCTTTGGTATCTTCTCTGCATTCTTGCTGGGTGAGGGCTGCCAGCAGAATGTCATCTACATAAAGTAAAATCTGGCTGCCTTTCGGTGGGATAAATCCCGCCAAGTTACTTGCCATTTCCTGTGCGAATATTGTTGGGCTCTCACAATATCCCTGTGGTAATCGCGTGTATGTATACCTTTTCCCCTGAAATGTGAATGCAAGCCAATGTTGGCTGCCAGGGTGTATCGGTATCGAGAAAAACGCATTGCTAATATCTATCACAGAAAAATACTTCTGTTGAGGCTTTAAATCATTCAATAAGGTGTGTGGATCTGGCACCATAGGTGCTCTAGGTATAACTGCGTCATTTACAGCTTGTAAATCTTGGACCATACTCCAGTCTCCATTTGCTTTCCTAACAGGAAATAAGGGTGTATTACATGGCGAATCAGGAGATTCTATCAATACTCCTTCCTTAAGTAAGGCTGCTATTATAGGTTTGATTCCTACTTCTGCATCCTTTCTTAAGGGATACTGTCTCTTTTGAGGTCTAAATGCTGACTTTTGCATGATAGTAACTGGTCCTGCTGTACGAATAAGTCCTACATCTGATTTCCCTGTTGACCAGAGAGTCTCTGGTATGCCTCCTAAGGCTTTTTCTTCTTCCTCCAGTAAGAGTGCTATTCAGCTGTCCTCACTTGCCTGCAAGTGCACAGCTGGGTGTGTCTGTGTTATCCAATTCAACTTCTGCTTTTGTACTCCCTGTTCTGACAGTTCCAATTCTGTCTGTTTTTCCCACCTTGTGACTTTTTCTCCTAGGTCCGCCCACTTCACATTCTTGTCTTTAGTTAAACTAACATGTGGTAGTCGATTAGATTTATAAAGTGCTAGGAATTCCTGGGGCAATGAACAGCTAACTACACTGTTTCCTTCAGTGTCCCATTACAGATTACGCAATACTAATCTGTTAGCATGGTTTTTAAACAGTTCTTGCTCATATTCTTTATCAGGTCCTGGTATGCTACAGTAATATAGAGTACAATGCAACAAATGCGGTTTATCAGTGTCAAGGGAGGGGGATTTACTGATGGCTACGTTCATCAGTTCTTCGGTTACTGCCCCTGGACCAGTCATAACCAAGTCCTGGCTGTACCAATAAAATGTTTCACCCTCCGGTCGCACCACCAAAGAATCCATTTGTCGCTGTGCTTCCATACCCTGCATAGTTGGAACTACTCCAATGTCAAATATCTGCATAAGGTCTCTGCCCAAAAGATTTACTGGGCATTTTGCAGAAACAACAATTTTGCTCTTTTGGGTCATCCCTGAAACAGGGTCAGTTATTGCTATGCTATGGGAGAGTGGCTCCCGATACAGCTGTCCATTAGCTGCTTTCACTAATATATAATCGAGTGATTCTGAATTTTCTGGTAGTTTGGAAGGATGTATCAGGGTCCGTGAAGCCCCTGAGTCACACAGGAATTTAACTTCCCTCCCCTCTACCAGAAGTGTAACTTCCGGTTTTGTGTCTGCCAAATAGAGCTCTAGGCTCAATAATGCCAAGTCTAAAATTTTGTTTTCTTCACCATCGGTAATTTCTTGTACTTCCTCTATTTCTTCTATCACATTCTCTACTCCTTCTATCACATTCGCATTTGTCTTTTCTTGGTTATTCCCATCTAGTGATTCTTGACTATCATATAGTCAGTCCTCACCCTCCTTATCTTCCGTGGCTACCTTTTTGTTTTGCCTGCAATCCCTTGCCAAATGTCCCTTTTTCCCACATTTAAAACATTCACCCCTCTTTTTTCTCTCTTCAAACTCCTCTGATCGCTTACCAGATTGTTTGTTTCCCTGGGCATTTTTCTTACCCTTCTTTCCGGACTGTACTACAAAGACTTCTGCTCCGTCTTCTACTGCGAATACTTGAATTTTCTTTTTCTTTTTGCTATTAAAATGCCTTTCGGCATGTCTTGCATATTCAAGTAATTACTGTAATCTACTTGTACGGTGATCTACCATGTGCTTTGTAATGAAACTACTTATGGGTGAAATACTACCCTTCAAAAATGCATTCTTTAGCTGTTGCTCATATGGGGAATCATGTGTTTGGTCTTCAGGTACCTGCATTCCACAATGGTTATTAAAACACTCTAATAATCTAGCATAATATCTATCAACAGTTTCACCTTCCTGTTGGATGCATAGATTAATGCAAGTCCAGTCAGCCCTAGGCTTCCATTTCTCAGAGATTCGGTCTGTCAGACCTTTCACTCTGTTATCCAGCTCTGTGTTGCTATGTGGGAGTGGCTTATGTTCTGCGTCACGGGGATTCCAGTTGCCACTGATCATGTGCCAATCTGGACCTACGATTTGTCTGACTACTTTCTCTACTTCTTCTCCGTTTAAATGGTAACTTAACCTCATGCCCTGTAAGTCTTCTAGGAATTTTCTAAAATTAACTTTCAGATGGGGAATTCCCTCTGTGGCTTTCCGGATGTCTTCCGGTGTCAACAGTCTATACACTAGAAGAGTTGGGTCCTGTCCTGCCTGTGGATTTGGTACTTCTATGAGTGGACATATCTCTTCTTCACTCATAGCTCGTGAATTTTTATTTATTTCATATAATTCAATATCCCCTCTTAAGTTACGTGTTCGAGACCTAGTCTCGACAGGATATCTGACAAACGGTTTTGATTTCGCAGGGACAATTGGGTATAGCGGAGGTGGATCAGCTTGTCCACTCGCTTCATATTCTGGTAAGGGAAGCGGAGGGGGTGGAGGGGCCG
The DNA here is from genome assembly GCF_019279795.1 of Protopterus annectens. Taxonomy (NCBI): domain Eukaryota; kingdom Metazoa; phylum Chordata; order Ceratodontiformes; family Protopteridae; genus Protopterus; species Protopterus annectens. Next base: position 144,016,553 of record NC_056740.1, read on the forward strand.
ATGCTATTACTAGGTTATTGTCTTCTTTGTCTAAAAACATTGCTTTTGAATTTTTAATGTTTTGTTCCCTGTGGTTTGCTTCCTCAAGCCACCTGTGTGCCTGAGGAACTCCCAATTGGCGTTGCTTTTTTACCTGACCTTTTGCGTCTGTTTTAAGTTGATTGACAAGTTTGATAAGTGAAGGTTTGTCTAATTTGCCATCAAATTTGTATTTATTAACCCATTTTGTATAGTACCTAACGTTATCGGCACATTGTAATTGCATATATTTCGCATCTTCGGTTAATGGCGGATCTCGGGATCTTTATTTCCCATGTTGTCTCAACTTAGTTAGAAATTGTTATGTAATCCTTCTTATCACGTGGTACCATGATTTTCTTTTTTCACAGTTTATCTAGAATAACTGCCTACCTATCCTGTTTCCCTGATCTATGACAAGACAGCAATCTTTTTTGTCCCTGATTTATACAAAATCTCCCTGACAAAAACAAATACTGTAACAAGTCCCTGATCTGAAACAGAGAAAAGGTAAATTCCTCCTTACCTGAGCCTCCGTGATTGACCATCTCACTGATGGAACCGTTGACTCGTCCTCCAATCGCAGATCAGAAACAGTGGCTGGCCTCTTTTGAACGACAATTCAGTCGGAGGTCTTTCAGTGCAGAAGAACCAATGTGGCCTCTTCCCCGTACGGTTTCATGCCACCGGGCCCATCTGACCTGAGCTAGAGCGAGAGTTTCTAGCTCGAAGGACCAATCTGTCAAAGGAAAAATAAACTTCAAAAAGATCAATACACGGCAGATTCAGGTTAAGGCACTTTAATCTTGCAGCAAGGAGACAAAAACGTGCTAATACAGTTTGTCTAACTAAAATCAGGAAGTAAGGTCATCTTTATACATTTTCTAACAAGACATTGCCTACCAAGCTGACGTAACAGATCACAAGTTTTAACATCATTACTTCATAGCAGCTGTTTGTCCATGATTTTCTGCTTGCACTATCAATTTTATGAAAAACTTCCTAAGAAAAACAACGTGGCCTTGGTGAACACCGGTTAGATACAGCTTCCCACTATGTTGTGTTACTATTCAAGGTACTATAGCTAATTCGAGCACAAAGCAAGTACAGATTCTTCAAGCAGTCTTTTGTTTCATGTATCTCTTCTTTTCCGCAGCTGTGCATGTTCTCATAACATGAACACAGCTGATTGTTCGTATTCAATCATATTATAGAAAACAGTATTGTTCTATTCATACACTATTCATTCATTTTCCTGACCTAGCAGATAATCACCTGCTTCTCAGTACATTTCCAAAAGGCATAAAGATGAATTTTGCTGTGCTAGCAAATATTAGGTCAGGGTGCATCATGCAGTTTCAGAAAGCATACTGTGGTTTGAAAAATCATCTTATAATTTCATACAGAATTAAGCTGTACATAAAATAGAATGAAATGTGTTAACTCTTTTAGCTTCTAATAAGCACTAAATATATATATATTAATACATATTTCTCTGACAATATACCAAGGCCATTCTAGCCCATGGGCACTGATAATTGGGGAAAGTGGGACATGAATGGCTAGGCTTAAAAAGACTCTAGGGACATTGACTGTTGAAAAAAAGAAGTTATGTACTTGCCATAATGTTCCATCTGAGTAGTTGTACTTCATTTGTCTTCAACCTGTGGGATACGGATCCGAGCTGGCAAAGATTACTAGCATCAGCTCTGAGCTCCAGACTCCTCCCCTTACCCATAATATACTGCCTTCCATCACCAGATCGAGTTTGCTGAAATTATACTTAGAACTCGACCTGATAACATACTTGAGACCTATACTGCAGCCCGTAGGCTGAACATGTGCCAAAGGTCAGGGGCAAGGAGGGAGGGACGGTTGAAGACAAATGAAGTACAAGTACTCAGATGTAACATTATGGTGAGTACATAACTTCTTTATCTGAAGTAGTTTACTTCATTTGGTCTTCAACCTGTGGGACAGAGTCCCCAGCTACTAAACTCCTGGGAGGCCCTCATGGAAGGATATTCCGGAACACCGCGGAGCCAAAGGATGCTCTCCTTCTAGATGTCAAATCCAGTTTGTAATTGGAAAAAAACGTATGAGATAAGGACCAGTTAGCTGCAGAGCAAATGTCATCCAAGGACACCCTAGACCAGAAAGCTGCAGATGTAGCCATGGACCTAGTGGAATGAGCTTTAACCTGACCTGGAGGAGACATGCCTTTGTCCTTATAGACCTGCAGGATGCATGAAGAAATCCATCTAGCTATAGAGACCTTTGCCCAAAAATGGTCTATAGAACAAAACAAACAAGTGATCAGATTTACGAAAATTTTTTGTCCTGTGTAAATAGAATCGTAACTGTCTATGAACATCCAACATGTGTAGCTTGTATTCCATCCTGTTGGTAAAATTGGGAAAGAACACAGACAAATTTATAGTCTGATTGATATTGACTGGTGATGCCACCTTAGGCAGAAAAGATGGGTTGCTTCGAAGGAAAACTCTATCTTTATGAAAAATCATGTACGGAAATTTTATGGACAAGGCCTGTAATTCCGAAACCCTTCTAGCAGAGGTAATAGCAACCAGAAAGGCTGTTTTCCACGATAGAAATTTTAGATCTGCAGTAGCAGCAGGCTCGAAAGGCGGGGCGACCAGAGCTTGAAGAACCATAGTAAGGTCCCACGGGGGGACAGGATCTTTGACCGGGGGGCATTCAAAACTCCTCTGAGAGGCCCAGAAAGAAAATCGTTTCCAGTTGCTGCAATAAACTTTTCTGGTTGAAGACTTATGAGCAGCCACCAAAATAGACTTAACTGAGGCGGAAAGTCCGGGAGTCCTAGCAATTACTGGAACTGGAGCAGGCAAGCCGTGAGCTTCAGGCTGTCCAGATCCGAATGAGGCACCCCTGATGGGTATGAGATCAGATCCTGAATGGGATCTAGGATACAAGGTGGAGCCAGGAGATAAGATCAAAGAAAGGGAAACCAAACCTGGCGAGGCAAGAATAGGGCAATGAGGATCACCTTGCTCCCCAGTCGACAAGCTTTCTGCAGAAACCACGGAATGAGAGGAACTGGCGGGTAAGCATACAGGAGACCGGGAGGCCAAGCATGAACTACAGCGTCTCTGGGGGACTCCCCCGGTGGGGGGCTTCAGAGCAAAAAACCTGCTGCACTTCGCATTGGAAGGAGATGCGAAGTGATCGAACAAGGTTGACCCCACTCGCTGAAGATCTGTTCGCTACTGATAAATTCAGAGACCAGTCGTAAGGCATCAGAATGGTCCAACTTAGCCTGTCCGCTAGAATGTTGGACCGTCCCGGAATGTGCGTTGCAATGAGAAAGCAACCGGTGGAGATTGCCCATTCCCACACTCTCAAGGCCTCGGGACAAAGGGGATAAGACCTGGTCCCTCCCGGTTTGTTGATATACCAGACGACTGACATTTTGTCTGATTGAATGGCAATCGTCCCCAAAGGAAGAACGGCATGAAGGGCCTGCGACACTAAAAGGACAACCCTCATCTCTAGGGCACTGATATGCAAGCTGGTCTCTGTGGGGGACCACAGGCCTTAGACTGTCCTGCTTGAACAATGCCCCCCCACCCGAGTTGGGAGGCATCCGTCCAGAGAACTCATTCACCATATGAGGGATGACTGACACACTTGACTTAGGTGGATATGATAAGTTAGTGGTAAATCTAACAGAGACCACTGAACCGCTAGAGTCCACTGAAGAATCCGCATGTGTACCCGAGCACATGGAAGAAAAGTTATGGTCGCCTCCATCGAGCCTAGGGCCCTCAACACTGATTCCGCTGTCGGGAGGTGGGAACGGTAAATTACTGAGACATGCATCCTGAGGTTTTGAACTCTCTCCGAGGTCAGGCATACTTTGCCCTGGAGTGTAGTCTATCACCTGTACAGGCTCTAGAAGAGATTTGAATGTGTTGAATGTGATACCCAAACTCAGGGCCAGTGTCAGAATGTAGTCCCTGGTCTGGGAAAGTAGATGCCTGGTGGAAGCAGTGAGGAGCCAATCGTCCAGGTACAAATAGACCTGAATCCCCTGAAGCCTCAGGTGAGCTGCTACAACCGCCATCACTTTGGTAAACACCCTGGGGGCTGTGGTGTGACCAAAGGGTAGGGCTCAAAATTGATAATGATTGGCCCCTACCTGGAAGCGGAGGTACCTCTTGGAGCTTCTGTGCATTTTTATGTGATAGTAAGCATCCTGGAGATCTAATGAGCCCATCCAGTCACTCTCTTGCAGGTACGGCATAATGGACTGTAGTGTGACCATCTGGAACTTTTCTTTGGCATCTGACAGGATCAGGGTAGAGAGGTCCAGGATGGGCATTAAGTTCCATGTTTTCAAAGAACTTGGAGTAGAAGCCTGATATGGACTGATCTGGTGGATGGTTTCGACGGCTCGTTTTCCTAGCAGCTTGGAAATTTTCTGTGCTGCTGCCTCCCTTTGCATGGGTGGAACATTCGGGAGGTGTTTGGGAGATATGGCGGAACCCACGAAGGGGACAGAATATCCCCTAGGTATGATCAGAAGCACCAAGCGGTCCATTGTTATGGACTCCTATGCTGCTGGGTGCAAGGACAATCGTCCCCCAACTGCCACCAGAGTAGAGCAGCCAGGCAACCTCTCAGGGTTGCTGCCCGAGTCTGCCCAAGAATGGTTCTCGAGACCCAAAGTTTCATGGACCCCCTTGGCCTCTGGGCCGGTGTCCATTCTGTCCCCCTCTGCCTCTAGGGGAAGAAAAACCCTGAGTGTCCTGGGAATACTGAAACTTCCAGAACCACATTTTCTTTTGCCTTCTCTGATTCCAAGAAAAGGACCTCTGCGGGTTAGAGAAGTGGATCCCGATGGCAGACAGTGTCTTCCCATTCTTCTCACTCTGAACTAGTGTCTCCTTGATGGTCTTACCGAAAAGAGTCGAGCCGTCATAAGGGGCACTGGCAAAGTATGCCTTAAAGGGTTCGGTAAATTGGCAAAAACCTGAGCCAGGCATTACTCCTCATGGACATGCTGGACCCAGCTGCCCTAGCCGCTCCTTCCGTAGCATGGGAGAGGAGTCGCATGGATGTATTTGATACTGCTCTCAGAGTGGCCATTTTCACGGAGAACAAAGCCTTGTCCTCCTGTGACATGGACTTGGGTGAAGACTCCTCCAGCTCCTTCACTAGGTTGCGTTGGAGTTGTGTTACATGGGCCAAGTAGTTCAGCGCCCTTATTGAAAAGATAGCTGAAGCATACACCCGCTTCCCTAGGTGGTCCATCATCCGTGACTCTCAGTCAGGAGGGTGGACCGAGGAACTTTCCTGAGACATTTCCTTTTTTGTGGCTACTGCTACCACCATGGCATCCACTGGGGAGCCATTGTTCCAGGAAGGCCTGTCAATTGGGGGGCTTAAAACCTTATTGGGGCACTTGGGGATCGGCTCCACAGTATCTGGTTCCTTCCACACCCATGAGATGATCAAATTCACTAAAGAATCCACGGGACGCACAAGACATAGATGGGCCCTTGCCAAAAGCCTCCAGAAACACAGACTCATCAGAGGAGGGCTTGGGGGCAGATCAACCTCCCTGCTGGCGCAGGATCTCCATGATGTCTCCAAAGGAGACATCGTTGGGAGGTGATCTTGGGGTACCCTCCCCATCATCTAAATCTGTGTCCTCAGTTAGGGACTCGGGGGGAGTCCAAGTGCCTCCTCTTACACATATGCTTGTGAGGCATATCTCTCGTAGGGCTCTCTGGGGAGTGCTTGCAAACCATCTGTTCCTCTGAGGGAACTGTATGGGGCTCTTCGGGCACAGGCTGTCCCTCTGGTAAGACAATGGGGACCATAGACAGAGCCAAGGGGGTCTGGTCAAAGTCTGAGGGGCAGCTAGGGGCCTCAATCCAATGGAGGGGACCCGTTCTACCACACTGAATGCCGAAGGAGAGCGGACCTCCTGGGAAGCTAATAAGGAGGCCGGTCTCCCCAGATCCAATGCGAGAATCAGAGCCGGACCCGAAGTGGATGAAGCTCCGAGGGAGGGAACCTGGCCCGACAACGTCGGGGCCGATGGAAAAGGTTCCACTCCCTCGGATCCGACACCCAGGCTCCGGCTTCCGAGAGTGGCTCGGATCCGAACTGGCCAGATCCAAAATGCTCCGGCAGCTGTCAGCATCGAGGACGCAAGGACCATCAGTGCCGACCCCCCGATCAAGGCCAACCTCGGCTCCAAGAACTCCGAAGCCGAAGGTTGGATTGGGGAAGGAGAAATGGGCTGAAAAAAGGGAAGCGAGCTCCCCTCTCCTGAGGGAGGGGGGGCAGGCAAGACCCCTATCTGGATCTGTGTATGGATAAAGCACCTCATCATCTTATCCAGATCCATGTCCGATAGAGAACGGGTCGACCTTGACAAAGCCACGGACTCTGACCTTGGCCAGTCAGGGAACGGAGGCCCGGGAGACTGAATGTGCCTCCTCTGGCTCCAAGGAGGATGTTGGAGACTGGAACCGGGGGGAGTCATGGATCCATGCAGACTTGCTCAGGGACAAGAGGTCCGGGGACCTCTTACTCTTTTCCTTCGTCTTCGACTCTCTCACTCCTGCTCTCTACCTCTCCTCTGCTCCGCTACCACAGGCTTAGATGCAGAAGTTTGAGTCCCAGCCTGGGAGGGGGGAGAGGCCAGAGGAAGAGAAGCAGGAGAGGAGGTCACAGCAGCTGCTGTGACTGAAGCCAAAGACGAGGAATGAGGTTCAGTGGCAGGCAGAAGACCTTTGATGGCCAACTTGGCCTTTCTGTCCTTCAAGGCTCAAGGATTGAATCCCACAGAAATGGAGCACTCCACATTAAGGTGGGCCACACCTAAGCACAACATCCACTGGGGAAAGCTTATGGCCACACTCTGTGCAGTGCTTAAAGATAAGCTTTTCAGCCATACTATAAAGCAAGAAGCCTTAAAAAAGAAAAAGACAGACAAAAACTTTCTTTCTTTAAATTATTAACACACACACACTCACTACACTAGACTGACTGGGGGGGGGGGCCTCAGACAAACTACTCTAAACCTAACTAAAACTACAAACCTGCACTTGACCCCAAAGCGATGGGAGGGGAGAAAGGGTACCTATACTAACCTGAAACGGCTTAAAGTAACAGAAATTTCAGAAAAACTTGCAGTCAGAATCATCCTGGTAGCTAGAGCTCTAGAGACACAGTGTTTTTACAAATAGCGGCAAATGAGATCTGGGGATAGAAGGCAGTGGAGGTGTATTATGGGTAAGGGGAGGAGTCTGGACCTTGGAGCTGATGCTAGTAATCTTTGCCGGCTTGGATCTGATATGGAATCGTATACCACATGTTGAAGACCAAATGAAGTAAACTACTTCAGATACAATCTTATCTTAACTACCTAACATTTTTTATTTGTTAACCAGGTAGATGGGTTGGTCAAAGACCCTTTCAGCCATAACTGTGCAGAAGACAAACATAAAAGACATAATGCAGTAAGCATATAAAAAGTATGGTATACCAATACAAAATGAGATCAGGTGAATGCAAACTGGGAAGAGTATGCAGTGTATACTGCCTGATATTGTCTTAGCAGGTGAATATTTATCAAAGTATTAACTCCATACTATACATAGACACACACTTTCCAAAAATCAAGAGTATCTTTAACCATTCACTTTAAGTCCAAGCCAGGCGATGGAGCACATGCTATGCACTAAAACAGACTGGACTCTGTAGTACTCTTCAGGTTACAAGGGAGAGAACCATGGAATTTAAATCCAACTCTACCATAAGCTACCCCCCAGTGCACAGTTTATCCAGTGGTTTGTTGGGAAAAGTGGCACTGTTAGCTTGAGATTTCACAATGGGCTTAAATTTGGGTGATTATCTGGTGCATAGTCACTTTAAGAGACCTTTTATAAACACAGTGATCTTAGGGGTATGTACTGTAAGAGCTAAGATACTTCCCTGTTGTAATTCTAATGTTTGTAAGTTCATGTCACCCTTGCATAGTCTTAACAGATATAATTTTTCTATGAGTTAATTTCCTTACAAAAGGTATGATATATAATATTTGGTGTGACTGTAGTCTGCACAATTACAGACTACTACACTACAAGGTGAGATTACTAGAGTTTTTAAATGTGGTTGAACATTTAAGTACTATTAGATCAGGTAAGACTGAAAATCCAGTAGTTGAACTTTTTGTTGTACAGAATCAAGATGTTTCTAGTTTTAAATGCTCTTTTTTGGAGCAAGTTATGTTAGATGAGAGAACAGGTAACTCTCTCTTTTTTTTTGTTTTTTTTTTTAACTCATGCACAAAGAAGCTGTTTACATTTTAAAGTTTGGATGTCTGAAACATGAAGGCCCAAATCGAGAAATGGAATGGAGAATTTGTCTGATTTTTTTTTGACTGGTTGGTTGATTAATGAATTGGGTTATTTAAATGTGTGTTTTTATGTTTTATTTGCTTCCTGGAAGACTGGCTGTTGTGGTTCTAAGAGCTTTTTATTAATGTTTTTCCAAGTCCAGACAATGTTGTTTTATATAATATATTATTATTTAGCTGTTCTTTTGAATTTTATAGACTATCCAGATAACTTGGATGAAAAGGCAGAGGCAATGATGAAAACGTTTTCATGGTGGTACAGAAGTTTATGAGTAAGGAACTTTAGAAAAAAAATCATACTTTGCCAAGCATGAAAAAGCAGCCGATTAACTGAAGCACATCTGCTATGATGAGAGAGGCTCAGTGGCACAGTCCATTGAAGAAGACTTGGAATTTTTTAATAACAAAGTTTGTGGCTAAAAACTGAAAAAACACAATATGCACTTAAGGTAGGGAGCCATGTTATTTCTGCCACTGACTAGGTGGGCTTTTGGAGTTGGGAATTTTATAATTTTGTAGAACAGTATGACCTCAAATTTGTACTTTCCTTATTAAATTGTTGCTGTGGTGGCTTAAGGATATGAGAGGGCAAATAAGGTTTTGAAATATTTTAACGATATACATTTGCTCAAATGTCTCCCCATTAAGGTCAGCCTTGATCAATGTTACACGTCTGGATGCACGTTGGTGCCAAGGACCATACATTTACATTTGGAGATATTAATAATCAAGTTCTTTTAATTTTTTTTCCCACAAACTATTTCCAACTGATGTTCATGTTTTCATGTGGTCGGCTGTGGATAGTGTCTGTATAATTAAGCCAATTTCCTGACCTGACTTTTAGCAGGAATGGGCTAAATATAAATTTGTGTAATGTTTATTTGTAGCACACTAATGAATTTGTTCAACTAAAGGTGCACCTTGACTACTGCACTCAAATAATGTTATTTTTGTTTTTTTGTCTGCAGTGTCAAATGCATTAAGGCAGTTGCACACAGAAAGTACAGTTGTGTACAATTACCTTAAATGTAGATGTTCGAGTATATTCATTGTTGCAGTCATCACATTTGGGTTATCCCTGATGGGTAGCCCTTGGCCTGCCCAAATACCAGAGACTTAGTATTTCTGCATCAGTTGCTGTCGCTTGAGAACTAACATCAGGCCGTCAGTAGTATAAAGTAAGGAAGCCGATGCCATTACATCAGTTTTTCTTGCCCTAACCTGTCAACAGCCCCCAAGTAGGAGGCCGGGATCTGGTGAAAGAAACCCCACCAGTGGAAAATAAATACCAATATGTCCCTTGAAAGTGAAGAAGAATAACAAGTCAGAAGTAATAAAAGGAGAAAGAGAAGAAAAGGGGATGGAGGAGGAGAAACCAGGACTGCAACAGTGAATACACCCGAACATCTACATTTATGGTAAGTATACACAAGTGTACTATGTTCTTCGTGTTTCACTGTTGCAGTCATCACATATGGGTTGTTTCCCAAAGCTGAGAAAAAGGGTGGTGGCAGTCAATGAAACTAGGGGCTGGCTAGGATGCCCTGCAAGACTGCAGAGGCAAACCCTACCCTGGATTTGGAGATGAGAGGCAGGTGGTAATGCTTGGTAAAAGTGTGAACAGATGTCCAGGTGGCAGCCTCCAGGATGTCCCTGGTGGGGACTCCACTGAGGAAAGCCACAGAGGTGGAGGCTGCTCTGGTGGAGTGTGTCCTGACCCCCTTGGGGGGAGGCTTTCCATGCTGTTTGTAGCAGAAATGGATGCAGTGTGCTATCCATTTGGAAATGGTTTGTTTGGAGATGGCTTTGCCTTCTGCCTGTGTAGCAAAGCTAACAAGCAATTGATCAGACTTTCTGAAAGATTTAGTCCTGTCTAAATAGAATCTGAGCTGTCTGTGCACATCTAGAGAATGAAGAATCCTTTCCCCTTGTTCTGGGGATTAGGAAAAAAAGGTGGGCAAATGAATGGATTGGTTGAGAGCGACACTGGACACCACTTTGGGCATGAAGGATGGGTTAGTTCTAAGGGATACCCTGTCTGGATGAAAGATGATGAAGGGTTCCACAGCCATGAGTGTTTGCAGCTCAGAGACTCTCCTGGCTGAAGTGTTGGCCAGAAGGAATGCTGTCTTCCAGGAGAGACATTTTAGCTCTGCAGAAGAAGCTGGTTCAAAAGGGGGCAGGGTGAGCTTTTCCAATACAAAGTTAAGGTCCCAAGCTGGTGTTGGTGCTCTTCTGGGTGGCCTCAAGTTGCTAGCCCCTCTTAGGAACTGTTTGATCAAAGGGTGTGAGAAAAGGGGCTGCTCAGTGGGAAAATGAGCAGAAATAGCAGAGGCATGAATTTTTATAGAAGAGAAAGAGAGACCACTGTGTAGTAGGTCAGCTAAGTAATCCAGGATGAGAGGGAGGGAGGACTGTGCCATATTGGCTCCCTTAGCCTGGATCCAGGTGCAGAACCTTTTCCATTTATCGGCATAAGACTTTCTGGTGATAGGACGTCTGGCCTCACAGATAAAATCCAGAAACTGTTTACTGAGGTTGGCAGATTGGTTCGGGGTTAGGGAATAAGCCAAGCTGCCAAATTGAGCGTTTGCAATTGGGGATGCAAGAACCCCCCTTCCCTCTGGGTCAGAAGGTTTGGAATCTGAGGAAGATGCCATGGGGGTAGCAGGGACAGGCTGTGCAGCAAGGGGTACCAGTGCTGGTGGGGCCAGTCTGGAGGTATAAAAATGGTCCTTGGTTTTTCCTCCCTTATTTTGAGCAGAACCCTGGGGATGAGAGGTAGGGGAGGAAATGCACTGACTGATAGACTGACCAAGGGGAAGGACAGGGCATCCAATTTCCAAGCCATGCGTGATGCTCCCTGGTGCAGAATTTGCTGAGCTGATGGTTGGTGTGGGTGGCAAAGAGGTCGACCTTTGAGGTTCCCCATTTCTAAGTTATTAGGGTGAAGGTAATTCTGTTGAGTTGCTACTCGTGTGGGTCCAGAAGATTTCTGCTTAAATGGTCCGCCAGAGAGTTGAGAAAGTATGGTAGGAATTTTGCTAACAGGTGTAGTTGCATGGCAGAAGCTGTGTGCCAAAGACTCATGGCCAGCCTGCATAGAGGGTAGGAGTGAGTCCCTCCCTGCTTGTTTATGTACCAAATCACAGTGGTGTTGTCTGTTTTAATCAGGAGAGCCTCTGGAGAGAGAAGGAGCTTGAAAGCTATCAAAGCGTGCTGCACAGCCATTATCTCTTTTTGATTGATGTGCAGAAGGATATGCTGTGGGCTCCATTGGCCCTGTATGCACCTGCCATCCAGGTATGCATCCCAAGCATAGTCTGATGCATCTGTGGTGAGGGTCTGGGTGGCAGGGGGGTGGGGAGAAAGGCATTCCCTTGTTGTGGAAGCATACTGTTGCCCACCAAAGAAAATCTTTTCTGAGGCATGGAATTATAGGTAAAAGAGTTTCCAAGTCCTGAGAGTATTGGCACCAAAGGCTCTTTAGGTACCACTGAAGTTTCCTCATATGCAGTCTGGCATATGGAATGAGTAGTATGCAAGATGCCATAAACTCCAGAGCTTGCAGGATCTTCCTTGCAGTTAGCTGGGGCCTGGTGGCTAGTTGAGAGAAGTAGGATGTTAGGAAAATTTGTTTCTCTGGAATAAGGTATGCCATCTGGGAAGCTGTGTCCAGACTTGCTCCCAGGAAGATTATCCTTTGGGTTGGCACCTGCTTGGATTTGTTTTTGCTGATAGTGTACCCTAGGGAGGTTAGTATGGTCTTTACAAAGGCCAGGTGCTGGAACAGCTTCTCCTGGCTGTCTGCCTGAATAAGGCAGTCGTCTAAGTATGGGTAAATCTGAATCATTCTTTGTCTGCAAAAGGCAATGGCTGGAGCCAGACATTTTGTGAAAACTCTGGGAGCAGTAGATAAGCCAAAGGGAAGCTCAGAGAACTGAAAGTGTTGAGATCCTGCCCTGAAGCGGAGATTTTACCTGCACAGGAATGTGGAGATAGTCCTCATTTAGATCTAGGTTAGCTAGCCAAGCATCCTTGGAAAGCATGAGTAGCAGCTGCTGGAGGGTGAGCATTTTAAATTTTGGTATCACCAAGAAGGTGCTGAGAATGGACAAATTGAGGATGGGGCACCAGGTGCCCTCTTTTCTGGGCACCAGAAAAAGTCTGGAGTAGAAACCTTGGCCTGTCTGTTCTGCAGGAAAGTGCTCTACTGCTGTCAGAGACAGCAGGGAAAGGATTTGCTTTTGAGCCTCTGCCCACTGATTTGGTGGTACATCTGGGAACCCTTTTGGGATTGGAAGGGTGTGGAAGGAAAATTTGTATCCCTGAGACACAATGTTCAGAACCCAGTGGTCCTTGGTAATGGTGGCCCAGGTGCTTGAGTGAAAGGAGAGTTTTCCTCCTAGGGGTAAGTGAAGTTGGGCAGAGGGAGGGGGTGGAGGAGATGAGTCATTGTGAGTTTTTACCATAAGGGAGTGGCTTAGAACTCCCTGGCTTTGAAGTGGAGGTAGTCCACTGCTTAGATCTCTGCATTCCCTGGGGCTGCTGTCTGTGGGGTCTGCTTCCACGGGGCCTAGGCTGGACTGGTTTACTGGGAGCAGGAAAGGACCAGTGTTTGGAAGGACAATGCCTGCTGAACCTAGGGAGCTGGACCTGCAAGAAATCCTTAACTGTTTGCATAGATTTTGCTTTTTCTTCCATCTTTTTTAAGGCCTCTTTTTCCTTAGTGTCAAATAAGTGATCTTTGTGCAAGGGGGCATCCAACAATTTAGATTTGACATGATCTGGCAGGGGCTGTTCCTTAAGCCATGCATGCCTTCTAATGACAGCTCCATTGACTGCTGACCTGCAAGAAGCTTCTAGGGTGTCAAAACCACAGTGCAAGGTGTGTTTAGTTACTTGACTTGCAAAATGCATTAACTCTTGTAAATCTTTAGATTCTGCCCAAGAAGGAAAGGAAGACATTTTTTGTTTAAGTTATGTTGCTAAAATTTCAACATATTGCACTGACAATTTAGTGCCCTGATAGCAAGAGTATTTGGGGTGTATACTTTCTTACCCCATCTGCCCAAAGCTCAGGAATCCCTGTCTGAGGTGGTGGGATTCTTAGAAGAGGTTGCTTTAATTTCTTTTGGCCCTTGAGAAATGACCTCAGGGTCAGCTGTAGGAGTTTTAAAAAGATATTTGTGGGAATCAGGGACTCTGTAGTATGTGTCTGGGATTCTGGGAGCAGGAGGAAGGGCGTCAGGAGTCAAGATGGATTTGAGGTAAACATCCTCGACAACATCCAGGACTGGGGGGATGGCCAAAGGTCTGTGTTGTGGAAGATCCAGGAATTCTCTGAGTCTCTTTTTAGACTGAGGGTAGTCCTGACTCTCCCATTGGAAATGCTCCCTTAAGGTATGCAGGGTTTCCCCACAGGAAAAATCCTCTGGGTGAGAGCCTGAAGGAATGGAATCCTCTGCATCAGAATTCTCATAAGTGGAGAGGGGCTGCATGTCTTAGTATTTAGATGCATCAGATTCATCTGACTCTTGTTCACACAAAACTGCTGTGGACAGATCTCTTTTCCTTTTGGAGGGGATAGCTTGGCTTCGCCTGATCTGAATGATAAGGTCTTCTGCTGTTTTAAGCATTTGAGACTGAGGCAAGGAAGCAGGTGCCTGAGAGTGGGCTGTCAGTTTCTTAGGTGTAGTTCGTACCCTGGGCCTAAGAAACCCGGTAGTTTTAGAATAAATGGTAGTCGGGAAAGAAGACATCGCTTTGTGTTGAGATTCGATAGTGCGAAGGACTTCCTCTGAAGCTGGTGCCTGCTCAGCGGCTCCAGACCCATCCAAGGTTGAGACGACCGCAGGATCCTAAATCAAAGAAGAGTTTTGCGGCATACTGGACTCCAAAAGGGTCTCGGCAGCAGCCTGCGAATCAATAGAAGTGGGCATCAGGGGCTAGGAAAGCACCTCACTGATGACCGGAGAACTGACGACTAGCTTGACGGAAGCATCGTCAGTAGGTTTGGACCTGTGCGGTCTGTCTCTGCCTTTATCTTTACGTTTTTTTCAGAAGATCTGCTGTTGGATGGCTTACCGAAGCCATATCGGAATTCGAGGACTGTAACTGAAAATATCTGGCTACAATAAGGGCCCGAAAATGGATAGTTCTGGCATTGAACAAAGCACAGAAGAGACAACGAGGGACGTCGTGGTCTGGGCCTAAATAAGTAACGCAGTAAGAGTGGAAGTCTCTGTGTGATATTTGTTTTCCACAGACGACACAATTATTAACTTTTTCTGACATTGGTTAGTGCAGGAAAAAAGGATCCCCAATGGGGTACTTAGCTTTAGAAGATTTCAATTTCAATTCGGTAGATGAAACTCAGGTAGCGGCTGACCAGCACTCATGCGAACTGCTTCTGCTTTGGGTTCCACGGCAAGAAGGACTGATGTAATGGTGTCAGCTGCCTTACTTTATACTATTGACGACCTGACGTCAGTTCTCAAGTGACAGCAACCGACGCAGAAATACTAAGTCTCTGGCATTCGGGCCGGCCAAGGGCTACTTTGGCAGGGATAACCCAAATGTGATGACTGCAACAGTGAAACACGAAGAGCATCAAGAAAAATACACGTCATCATATGAATTCATGCAAATCTAGTTTTCACAATAAAGTATCTGAAAAAATGCAACATACCTACTGAAAATTAGGTCTGTAAAGTATGAAGGACCCCTTTTTTCTGTTTATATTTGTATGCAAAATCATACCTTTTCAAAATAATGGATACATAATTAAAACAGCTAAAGAATATGTCCCAGTGCATCACCCAAAAAAGACTAATGTAAGCCATTTCAAGGCTTTGCATACGATCAAATGGTTAAAACTTAAACATATCCTAACCCTCAGTCAACTAAAGACAATACACACAATCTTTTATAAATCCAGCAAATGCTTAGCTATTGCCAATCTCATCACTAAATATAATCCATCAGAAACCTGAGGCCATATTCTATTATTCCCCTATGTCCTTACCTATATTAAAATCTAACCTATTCTACAAAACCATCCTCCAGTAATAAAACCCACATCACAATCACAAAACTGTCTGCCACATAGCTCATGACCATACTATTTGTCATATAGAGGGTTATGATCAGGACTCCAATCTTAATCAGCCTAGTATGTGTTTGAGACATGGGTGGCAAGAAATTCAACTTAAGAACGAAGCTGGAGAGGTAAATCTTGTTACCCATGTGGAGAACACATAATAATGGGTTATGATCAGTGAGACCTGATCATCTCTTTGTAGTGCATAAAGTTTTACCTACTCCATTTGCTACCTGTTTTAAAAAAAAAAAGCCAAAGTGTTTTACCAGTTTTGAAAGTCAGCATAGCACTTAACGAATGCTGTCACATATATAGCAAGTAAGGAAAAAGTCCTAATTTAAATAAGTTGTTTACAAACTAACATCTGTAAATTTACATGGACACAGGAGGAAAGTTATTCAGGTATTCGGGGACTATCAAGAGTGAAGGAACATCCTTTCCCTTTTACCTGATTGTAACAATGCTTAGGGTATGTAACATTTGCTACACATCTTTGAAAGTACTGTTACAGTTCGATCTCGCACTACAGAAGTATGTAACAGAGTTACCTTTTTTTCTGATTTTGGAATGTAATCATGGAACTCTATTCACTACATAATTGCTATTGTCTAGTCACACGGTTTTAGTATGAATGAGATGGAAATGTTATCTTCCACTCTATGTTACACCTGACTCTACTTTTCTGTGTATTGGAAACTTCCCCACTATTATATGTCAAACTGTAATAGCATTTTGCAAATCTTATCTTCTATCATATGCTAATATTTTGCTGGGTATAATGTCCTTTGTTTTCTTCTTCTTTCTTTTTAGAGCACAGCTGCATTACCTTTTCAATGTACGTCACCATATAGCACTGACAAGCACATGTTCTCTTTCTGCTTCTTTCACTGTTGCCTCTGATTGATTCCCAGTCGTTAGATCAGTATAGCTACCCAGCTGCTGCATAAATTGCTGTCAATAAATGATTATTACCTTGGTCTAAATGACACAGTAGCTTCTTTCTGAAACTGATTGTTCTTAATTATATACTATATCATCCTCATACTTGATTTATATTAATAAATCCAGCTACCCTCCTCTAACCTGTTCTCTACCCATTCCCTCTTAGGTACCTCCTGAGGGACACATCTACTTTGCCCCTCCCCCAATACTGGACAATCATTTACAACATTCTCCTTCACAGAACATGCATTTCAGACATAGCTACTGCTAATTTCCCCCCAGAATCCTATTAGTCAACATTTTATTTGCTCTGTAGCCCAGGATGCCCCCTGTACTACTAACGGACATCTATTAAATGATTTTTTTCCCATACATAGGTGGAGCGGCCTTAGGTCAACTAGTGCCCTAGGCAAAAGGGATCCACGGCGCCCCACCACCACCACTTGGTGCCCCCATCCTGGTCTACTTACACAAAATAAATACTAGAAAAGCACCCCTGCAGAGCGGCGCCCTAGGCAGCCGCCTAGTTGGCCTATGCCTAAGGCCTGCTATCCCCTCAAATTATCTATAGTATGATCCAAGTTATTAGGGGTAATATATAATTATTGACCATGGGATGGAAAGGCATAATACTTACCTATAACCTATGATGTCTGTGATAAAAAGGTAGTGAGGCATGATGGAAACATATCTTCCTTCATAAGCAGTTAAGAATGTTCAGAAGAATAGCATTTAACATCATTTCAAATAGATACATTTCTTATAACATACCCAATGAGCAGGTACTACCAATATATCTGGGACAGCTTACCAAAAATAAGGTATTTCAAAAATTGTTTTAATTCATGAAGCACAGTGCAGCTGGGGGGGCATAAGAGCATGCTTCTTAATGAAAGTAGACTCTCCAGTGGGAATTATTACCAAAGATGTTATGAGGTTGTCAATAAACTAGATTTCAGTTACCTCAAAAAACAGCAAAAATAAGAAGGCACTTTGGAGTACTCAAGACTTATTAAAATCAGTAATGAAATGTGAAAGCAGGACTGGTGATATTGTGACACATATGAAAAGGCTTTAAAGACAAAGTAGCACTGATTATTAAAACTGCGACACCCAGATACTATAACATCTTAGGAAATGAAAGACATAAAGCTACAGAATATCATGAGATGCAGGCAGAAACTACAGCAAAATGGAATAGATACCAAGCTATTTCCGACAGTAGTAGGTGTGGCTGGGCTAATAAAAAAGAATGAAAAGTGTTTCTAAGCAGTTCTAGGTACATTGCTGGTGTGGAGATGAGGACTCTTGGAAGTTGGAAAACATCGTGAACCGAAGCAAAACTGATTTCATGAAGGTTCTTTCCTAATCTGCTATTAAAAATAAAATAAAAGAAAAGAAAAACAAATATCTGGAGAAATTAACAAAAGGCAGGAAGCAGAAAAAATACTACGGTCTCTGCACTCTGCACGTATAGTTTTTGGGGGGCAGAGTTAGGATGGTAACAGTCGAGAGAAGGGTAATAGCATGCTATAGGGTCTGCATTAAAAGATACCTAAACACACACACACACACACACACACACACACACACACACACACACACACACACACACACACATATTCACACACAAACGTATATATATATATATATATATATATATATATATATATATCTATAAACATATGTATATGTGTATATATATATATATATATATATATATATCTATAAACATATGTATATGTGTATATATATATATATATATATATATATATATATATATATATATATATATATCTATATATATGCAGTTACTGAATGGTTGGTCTGCGTAACCTTTCTAACTTTTGTTGATATATATATATATATATATATATATATATATATATATATATATACACACACACACACACACACACACACACACACACACACACAACAAAATCAAAATGTTTACCTTACAACAAACAATGGAGAGGAGACATGAAGGAGAATTTGATACATTTTAGCACAGCTTAAGATGGTTACCGTAGATGGAACAATGAAATGAAGACATAGAGTAAAGTTTCAAATGTCTCCGGTGAATGAAATTTCAAGATTTCCTTTTGGAAAAAAATACACAGGATTAAAAAGACACATTTTTCATATGAGGAGGGCAACATAAAGAGTCTGCTTTCCGTGGAAGAATGCTACATGTAACATCAGGAAATTATTCTCTTGAGAATACGCTGCATTAAAAAAAAAATAAAGAATGTGTGGAATTCGAGTAACACAGTTATAGAAAGTGAAAGAAAGCAAATTACTAGTTGTCTAAAAGCGATAGCCTATCTAACAGGTATGGAAATAGGCATACTGGGTGTGTCAAAAAGCCATAAACAGATGTGAAAACCTGTGTCTTTCATGTCTGTAGCATAACTTACAGCAATGCAATTATGTGGTTAGCTATTGCCAATCTCATCACTAAATATAATCCATCAGAAACCTGAGGCCATATTCTATTATTCCCCTATGTCCTTACCTATATTAAAATCTAACCTATTCTACAAAACCATCCTCCAGTAATAAAACCCACATCACAATCACAAAACTGTCTGCCACATAGCTCATGACCATACTATTTGTCATATAGAGGGTTATGATCAGGACTCCAATCTTAATCAGCCTAGTATGTGTTTGAGACATGGGTGGCAAGAAATTCAACTTAAGAATGAAGCTGGAGAGGTAAATCTTGTTACCCATGTGGAGAACACATAATAATGGGTTATGATCAGTGAGACCTGATCATCTCTTTGTAGTGCATAAAGTTTTACCTACTCCATCTGCTACCTGTTTTAAAAAAAAAAGCCAAAGTGTTTTACCAGTTTTGAAAGTCAGCATAGCACTTAACGAATGCTGTCACATATATAGCAAGTAAGGAAAAAGTCCTAATTTAAATAAGTTGTTTACAAACTAACATCTGTAAATTTACATGGACACAGCAGGAAAGTTATTCAGGTATTCGGGGACTATCAAGAGTGAAGGAACATCCCTTCCCTTTTACCTGATTGTAACAATGCTTAGGGTATGTAACATTTGCTACACATCTTTGAAAGTACTGTTACAGTTCGATCTCACACTACAGAAGTATGTAACAGAGTTACCTTTTTTTCTGATTTTGGAATGTAATCATGGAGCTCTATTCACTACATGATTGCTATTGTCTAGTCTCATGGTTTTAGTATGAATGAGATGGAAATGTTATCTTCCACTCTATGTTACACCTGACTCTACTTTTCTGTGTATTGGAAACTTCCCCACTATTATATGTCAAACTGTAATAGCATTTTGCAAATCTTATCTTCTATCATATGCTAATATTTTGCTGGGTATAATGTCCTTTGTTTTCTTCTTCTTTCTTTTTAGAGCACAGCTGCATTACCTTTTCAATGTACGTCACCATATAGCACTGACAAGCACATGTTCTCTTTCTGCTTCTTTCACTGTTGCCTCTGATTGATTCCCAGTCGTTAGATCAGTATAGCTACCCAGCTGCTGCATAAATTGCTGTCAATAAATGATTATTACCTTGGTCTAAATGACACAGTAGCTTCTTTCTGAAACTGATTGTTCTTAATTATATACTATATAATCCTCATATTTGATTTATATTAATAAATCCAGCTACCCTCCTCTAACCTGTTCTCTACCCATTCCCTCTTAGGTACCTCCTGGGGGACACAGCTACTTTGCCCCGCCCCCAATATTGGACAATCATTTACAAAATTCTTCTTCACAGAACATGCATTTTAGACATAGCTACTGCTAATTTTTCCCCAGCATCCTATTAGTCAACATTTTATTTGCTCTGTAGCCCAGGATGCCTCCTGTACTACTAATGGACATCTACTAAATGATTTTTTCCCATACATGGGTCCCAGGAGCGGCCTTAGGTCAACTAGTGCCCTAGGCAAAAGGGATCCACGGCGCCCCCCCCCCACCACTTGGTGCTCCCATCCTGGTCTACTTACACAAAATAAATACTAGAAAAGCACGCCTGCAGAGCGGCGCCCTAGGCAGCCGCCTAGTTGGCCTATGCCTAAGGCCGACTATCCCCTCAAATTATCTATAGTATGATCCAAGTTATTAGGGGTAATATATAATTATTGACCATGGGATGGAAAGGCATAATACTTACCTATAACCTATGATGTCTGTGATAAAAAGGTAGTGAGGCATGATGGAAACATATCTTCCTTCATAAGCAGTTAAGAATGTTCAGAAGAATAGCATTTAACATCATTTCAAATAGATACATTTCTTATAACATACCCAATGAGCAGGTACTACCAATATATCTGGGACAGCTTACCAAAAATAAGGTATTTCAAAAATTGTTTTAATTCATGAAGCACAGTGCAGCTGGGGGGGCATAAGAGCATGCTTCTTAATGAAAGTAGACTCTCCAGTGGGAATTATTACCAAAGATGTTATGAGGTTGTCAATAAACTAGATTTCAGTTACCTCAAAAAACAGCAAAAATAAGAAGGCACTTTGGAGTACTCAGACTTATTAAAACCAGTAATGAAATGTGAAAGCAGGACTGGTGATATTATGACACATATGAAAAGGCTTTAAAGACAAAAGTAGCACTGATTATTAAAACTGCGACACCCAGATACTATAACATCTTAGGAAATGAAAGACATAAAGCTACAGAATATCATGAGATGCAGGCAGAAACTACAGTAAAATGGAATAGATACCAAGCTATTTCCGACAGTAGTAGGTGTGGCTGGGCTAATAAAAAAGAATGAAAAGAGTTTCTAAGCAGTTCTAGGTACATTGCTGATGTGGAGATGAGGACTCTTGGAAGTTGGAAAACATCGTGAACCGAAGCAAAACTGATTTCATGAAGGTTCGTTCCTAATCTGGTATTAAAAATAAAATAAAAGAAAAGAAAAGAAAAAAAATATCTGGAGAAATTAACAAAAGGCAGGAAGCAGAAAAAATACTACGGTCTCTGCACTCTGCACTTACAGTTTTTGGGGGGCAGAGTTAGGATGGTAACAGTCGAGAGAAGGGTAATAGCATGCTATAGGGTCTGCATTAAAAGATACCTACACACACACACACACACACACATACACACACACACACACACACACACACACACACACACACACACACACACACACACACACACACACATATTCACACACACAAACGTGTGTGTATATATATATATATATATATATATATATATATATATATATCTATAAACATATGTATATGTGTATATATATATATATATATATATATATATCTATAAACATATGTATATGTGTATATATATATATATATATATATATATATATATATATATATATATATATATATATATGCAGTTACTGAATGGTTGGTCTGCATAACATTTCTAACTTTTGTTTATATATATATATATATATATATATATATATATATATATATATATATTATACACACACAAACACACACACACACACACACACACACACACACACACACACACACACACACACACACACACACACACAACAAAATCAAAATGTTTACCTTACAGCAAACAATGGAGAAGAGACATTAAGGAGAATTTGATACATTTTAGCACAGCTTAAGATGGTTACTGTAGATGGAACAATGGAATGAAGACATAGAGTAAAGTTTCAAATGTCTCAGGTGAATGAAATTTCAAGAAGATTTCCTTTTGGAAAAAAATACACAGGATTAAAAAGACACATTTTTCATATGAGGAGGGCAACATAAAGAGTCTGCTTTCAGTGGAAGAATGCTACATGCAACATCAGGAAATTATTCTCTTGAGAATACGCTGCATTAAAAAAAATAAAGAATATGTGGAATTCGAGTAACACAGTTATAGAAAGTGAAAGAAAGCAAATTACTAGTTGTCTAAAAGCAGTAGCCTATCTAACAGGTATGGAAATAGGCATACTGGGTGTGTCAAAAAGCCATAAACAGATGTGAAAACCTGTGTCTTTCATGTCTGTAGCATAACTTACAGCAATGCAATTATCCTTCCTTAGACATCTTTGGTGGGCTGCTATATATAAATATGGGGAGCATGTCTCTTAGTTAACACTGAGAAAGGGGTTGTGTCCTGTAAATGAGAGATATGCTTTTTGCTTGCATGTAAGCTGTTCAGCTATGAAAATGGTAAAGTGGATGTGCCTGAAGCTAATGTTTTATAACCTCAGGCCACCAATTTTGATATAGTGACTGTGATGAAGTCCAGTGCCTTGATGGAATAACACTGCATGCCAGAATAGGGTGTTAATTTGGGCATAGTTGTCACTTTGGAGAACCATTATCTGTAGTCATTACATGTTTGATTAAATGGGATGTCAAACATGGGGAGTGTGAATCCAGGAGTCACAGAAGATCAAGATGCTCACCAGCAGTCAGAATGGTTATGTATTTTCTGCTGCTACTACGACCTCACAAATTCTTTACATCTTTTTTTTTAGTACCGAATCTGTGACATAAATGGCAATAAATCTTTTTATACACTTACATGACATAGCATGCACATTTATGCATACATCACTACTATGATGTATGAAGTATGCATGCATTATGATTCCCGCAAGTACCAACATTAGTGTTTTATTTGTGCAATGACTTCATGAAATTGGGGACATTGTGTAGACATTGATCTGGCTGAAAAAAACATGATACAGGAAATACACACAGTTTTACAATAGGAACTATATCATATTAAGTAATGACATCAGTAAGTCTTTTCTTCTTTTATATAGCTTCAGAGTTAACACAGATAACAGAAACAAGGCAACATGAGGAAAAGATTGCATTATAAAGTGATCTCACCCCATGGACAGCTGCAGTAGTTATGATGTGTGTTGTTAGGTATGGAGGAGAAAGAAGCAACATGTGGTTAGTCATGCTTTACTGGTTATAACAATAACAAACAGTTCTCTGTTGCTCTGTTTATGTACTTCATCTAGAAAACATACATGATTAGGAACACAAAAATGATGAAGTTAACTATTATTTTATCATTGAAAAAAACGGTACTTCCACTGTGATATCTTCCAAAAAATAATACTGTGGTTATAAAAATGTTAACAAAGGGGTTGTCAGGCTGCTAAAGTTAATACTTAACCAAGTTTTGCTGATGCAAAACATATACACAATGTTACATTTCAGTAAAAGTTTTCTGTAGCAAAATATTTTCTTTCTATGGGGTTAAGTTAAATGTCAAAACTGTTCAAGGTCTTGTGCCAGTTTTAACGTTACTGCTCACGATAAGATGGCATTAGAAACAATAATTTCCTGATTAAAAAAAAAAAGACAAATAAGAAACAAATTACTTTATCACGCATTCTCAGCTGGTTTGCTTCTTTCATTTTGTTGACTAAATTGATCTCATTTAAGACCATGGGATAGGTTCATATATGTTCATACTGATTAGGACATATTTGGTCACGATACTGAGGGATACTCTCCTAATTGTGTGTGTGTGTGTGTGTGTATATGTGTTTGTGTGTGTGTTTGTGCATGTGTGTGCATATGCATGCTTACGTGTCTGTGCCTCTATATGTTTGTATATGGGATGGGGTGGTTCTAGTGCACAATAATTGGTAAAATGGATGAGCAATTATCTCAGTCAATAGCATTTTTGTAAGAGTACCACAGATCAATGACACAGAAACTATTAATGTTATTATCATAAAGATTGTGGATTTGGTGAAGAAATCAGGTGGAAGAGGCAAATGTGAAATGTTGAAGGAAATATGGGCAGTGACACTGGTGATGTACTGCGGGTCTCTTGTGCACACTTGAGAAATTTACCAAAAAAGTGTTGTTAAGTGTTGTTAAAAGTGTTGTTAAGAATTAGCAATATGAATCCACAGAAACTAAAATATGAAGATGGCCAGAGCCAGCCATAAGAGAAATGGAACCCTAGGCAAAAGATTCCATGGCACCCCCCCCCCTTCACTACCTCCAATGACACAATGGTTTAGGGCACCATGCTTTCAGGGGAGCTGCCACACTGCACACCCCTCAACCACTCCACTTTTGGCAAAGCACTCAGATTTTAACTTTAAAAATGACACCTGCTCTGCAGCTCCAATCTGACCTTACACAACTCCATTTTCTGCTGTATCACTGGCTCCTCGCAGGAGTTTATTAAGGTCAAATCAGGCCAATATCAAATGACATGTGCATGTCAATGTCACAGTAGCAGTGTGGTAACTTTAAAAACTGCAGTGAGGTGAAGGGAAATCCCTGTCTACCATTTATGTATACTGATTGCTGAAATTTGCCAGGCTGACGAGTACTTTGTGTTGCTATCCAGGACCATTATTTTTATTTGGTATTTCATCTTGAAGTGTCCATGATTTTGCAGAATGTCCCGGATTTTCCCCTCATTCTTTTGGCCTGTTCTCTTAAAATGCATGGTTTCTGGTGGCAAGTAGCTGCAACCCTAAAATAAATGCAGACATTTCAAATTCAGGCCTTGTATGCAAAAGAAAATGCAAACTAATGTAAAACATGCTGTTTGCATGCTATTTTTGTTCACATTTCTAATACTGCAACATATGTCATTGGGACTTTCTGCAGAGTTCTGGACATGGATGAGACAAGTGGCACAGTGAGTTGTGTTATTACTATTTTTACAATAACAGTGGCAGTTATTAACCAGATAGTTTTTGGCAATATTTCTGTCTTTGTGATTTGTGTGGATAATTGAGGTGAGGGAAATGGCAAGGTAAGATGAGATAAATGCTATTATTATTTTTCCAATGATGCTAGCAATGATCAACCAGATATTTTTGGAAATATTTCTCTGGCTTTGTGATTTGTGAGGGGCAACTTGGATTGGATAAAGTAATGTCTGGCAACTTGTTTGCCTGTATTGTAGAGGTGAAATAACTGCTGGGTAGGGGTTGGATGGGTTGGCTGGATGAAAGCAACTGACTCTTGTCATTTGCTCAGTTTACACAGTCACTATCTGGTTTTGCAGGACTAGTGTGCATTTATGAAAAGAAAGCTGGACTACTTAACTGGACAGCTGATATGCACAGACAGTATATATAAATGCTGTACCTGTCTTCTGTGGAGGAAAACAACTAGCTGTCTGTTGATGTTTGCTTATTATTTTGGCTTTGCAGGACTAATGTAATTATTTGAAGCAGTCTGTAATATTTTAATGCATGTCAACTGTTTACTTGGAACAAAGGTGAAATATACTACACTGTCATATTCTTTTATCATAATCAGAGGTCTGAATTGTACATAGAAGTGGGTATAACTGCTTGGTAGGGGTTGCCTGGATGAAAGTAACTACCTATCATCACTTGTTCACAGTAACGTCTCGTGATATTGGATGGCAGGACTGCAGCTCCCCCCCAGCTGTGAACTAAAAATGACAAAATCCCGAACTGCATGCATGCGTGCTTAGAAACTTGAATCCGGACTGCTGTTTAACCAATCCAGATTCAGGAAGAAGGCAGCAGTCTGCAGATGCCCCAGAACTCTATGCAGTTACAAGTGCATAGACTAGAAGGGGATCGGACTGCAAGGTCTGCAGTATCAGAACGAGCACTGAGAAACAGGAAGGAAAGAGGGCCGAGAAACTGGAACTGTGCGTGAAGGCATTCCGGCGCCAGAAACTGCTGGGATACTGTTTTAGAAGTGCGGACACATGGGAAACAGGTACTATTGAACATAGCGCTGTGTGTGTGTGTGTGTGTGTGTGTGTGTGTGTGTGTGTATGCATGCGTGTACGTGTGTGCGTGTAAAATGCCCCAGTTGATTTATACTGGTGGCTAGAGAGAGAGGAAGTCAGGATACCTGGTGCTGGTTAGAGAATACATCAGGCTTGAACCCTGTACCTTGGGTGAAGGTAGCAAGGGCCTGAATTCCCTACCCACAACCATTTGTGAAAATTTTGCAGATTTTTGCCTCATTTTTGTTCTGTTCTGTTCCTCATAAAATCTGTGGTTTCTGGATTTTTAATTCATTAAATAGTTGATGGTGCAGTGGTAGCATTGTTGCCTCACACCTAAAGATTCTCTGGTTTGATTCTTGGCTGGGATGCCTTCTGTGTGGTGTCTGCATGTCCTCCCTGTGTTTGTGTGGGTTTCCTCTGGGTGCTCTGGTGTCCTCCCATGTTACAAAGACATGTGTCTGGAGTGTTTCTCCTGGGCCTCTGCTGAAAATTGGCTTTTGTTCCAAGTCAGACTTACCTGGTTAACAAATATTAAATAAATAAAATTGACAGGCATTTGAATTTCAGACTTCATATTCTTCAGAAAGTACATGGTAACACAAAACCTTTTATTCTAGCAATTTTTCTAAGTTTATAAGATGAATATTTGAAATTTGTCCCTATTTTTGGGACTGCATTCTCCCATTATTGGCTTTGTCCAGGTTTTTTGTGCTAAGGTTGAGAGCTATGGTGAGAACTGAATTCACTGAATATGTTTAAGGGCTGCATTCCCCCATAACTGTCTTTGTCCAGGTGTTTTGTGCAAAGATTTTAGCACATGGTAATCATTTTTGACTGGGTGTGGTTCGACCAAGGGCAGTGGACCCATACATATATATAGAGACACACACACACACACACACACACACACACACACACACACACACACACACACACACACACACGGTATATCTACAGTAGGTCAAGGCGAAATGTCTTGAGCATCAGTTGCCCACTGGAAATATTTTCTTATTATGTTGTTTATATATTTTTGAACAATTAAAACCCTCAATATTTTGCATAGTTTGCAAAACAGGATCATGAATATTTTATGTGAAATATTAATGCATATGTAACAAAATGGAAAACAACTTCATATGCTTTCATGCTGGCCCATTGTCTAAAGTATAGTTGACAGAACTCTTCTATGGTTTTTAATTGAGTTTGGCTTCACAGCCACCATCAGTTGGAACTAGCACTAACATCCAAGCCTACACCAAAAACTAATTGGGAGGGGGAGGGTGGGGTAATGGTTTAAGGTGCTTGCTTACACAAAAGTGTGGGGTTTTTTGAGTCACAAAGATATAATTGGCTAGGCTTAAAATGGCTTGCAAGGGCAGTTAGCTTAGTACTAATCTATGAACCTATGAATCTATATGAGCACCTACATAGCTGCATGGACTCAGCAATACCTGACAGGACCAAATCATCTTCCTCAAGGAATAGTAAATCTGTCTGGTGGACAGCAGCAATAAAGAAGCTTTATAATAGAAGGAAAAAATTGCTGTCCAGGGCCAAGAAGGAGCAGGTGCCAAGTTGGAAGCAATCTCTCCTTTGCCTGAACAAGCAAATAAGGTCATTGGTGAAATCCTCTAAGGCTAACTTTGAGTCCAAATTGGTCACACCCACCAAGGAAAATCACAAGGCCTTCTTCACATATGTCCACAGTCTCAAAGGCAACACCCAAATCTGCTCTGAACTGGTGGTAAATAACACCACATACACAAATGCCATAGACATAGCTAACCTGCTGACAGACTGGTTCAGTGAAAACTTCACCTCCGCCATGCCCCCCCATCAGTAAAGCAGGAGATCCTCACCACCTGCCCCCCTCCCCTCATCACCAGGGAGCAGGTCCTTAATGCCCTCTCAAAGGCAAAAAAATACAGGCTCGATGGGACCCGATAACATCCCTGGCTGTATCCTACATGAACTCAGGCATGAGCTCTCAGCTCAGTTAGACACCCTATTAAACCAAAGCCTGAGCACTGGCTTCATCCCAGCTGAATGGAGGACAGCCACTGCCATCCCACTACACAAAGGTGGAACGTCCACTAACCCAGACAATTATAGGACCATCAGCCTAACTAGAATGATCTGCAAGGCCATGGAATGCATTATCATAGACCTTATAAATAAGGACATTGACAACCTCCAAATGCTTGACCCCACAGAGTTTGGTTTTGTCAAAGGAAGATCATGCCTGTTAAACTTGGTTGACTTCTCTGAAACAGTCACCAAAGCCATGGACAAGGGGAAGACAGTGCACACTGCTTACCTTGACCTAGCCAAAGCCTTTGACACTATTCCCCACTCAGGCATAATTGATAAAATCTCCCAGCTAGGCATCAACCCATATGTTACCAGCTGGGTAGCTAACTGGCTCACTGATAGAACCCACTCAGTCAAAGTAGGGAAAGCCAGCTCTAGTAGTAGACCTGTAATGAGCGGCGTACCCCAAGGATCAGTCTTGGGCCTCTTCTGTTTGGGATATACTTTTCTGATGTGCAAGCCAAATCCAGTGGTCTGTGGCTGACCAAGTTTGCAGATAACTGCAAGCTGGGTGCTGTCTTAAATTCCCCTAGTGATGTGAACATCCTCCAAGAGGGCCTTACTAATGACTGGTGGCAGTAGCATGGCCTCAAACTGAATGCCAAGAACTGCATCATTATCCCTTTTGGGGAAAATGGCATCCCCACTAATTATCACATTAATAACTATGGACTAAACATGCAATCAGTTGTAAGGGACCTGGGCACCCAGGCTGATAGCAACCTGACTTTTGACCACCACATTGCCTACATTGTATGGAAGGGTTTCTACATGGCCGACCTCATAAGTAAGGGTATTTCATACAGGAACAAGCAGGTCATAACATCCCTGTACTCCTCCCTTATCAGACCCATTATTGAGTACAATGCCCCCTTCGGCATGTACCTTGCCAAGCACATGCAGCAGTCAGAGAGACCACAGAGGTTCCTGACCAGGAAAATCCAGGGCCTGAAACACCTATCCTATACAGATAGGCAAAAAGCCCTGTCCCCCTACTCAGTCTCATACAGACTGCTCAGAGGTGACCTGTGTCTGGCATACAAGGCCATTTCAGACCCAGCCTTGATGGAGTTGCTGCATATCCGTAAGAGAAACTTCACTCGCGCAACCTGCATGCAAGGCCTTAACCTGGTCTGTGACATTAATAGAACTTGTTGGTGGGATAGATTTGTGTCCCAAAGACTCTCCTGTCTGTGGAATAGACTCCATCTCCATGTCAAGCAGAGTACCTCTCTAGCCATCTTTAAGAGGAAGCTGGACGACTGGATGGGAAACAGAAAATATACCCATGGGATCCCACTTGTGTTTCTGTTGGACAGGGGAAACAGGTGCTGACTTTGAGGGAACATTCGCAAAATTCTTGGCTAGGCTTATAAGGGCCTCCGTGCCAATAGCCTAGTATCATCCTATGAACCTATGAAGAAGTTGACAGCTGTGGTGAGAACTGAATTCACTAAATGGTAGCCATTTAAGTTTCAGTATTTCTGTCTTTCACAAAACAGCTGATTTGGCATAGTGGTATGTTGCTCTGACTGTTTTGCACAGGGTCCTGGTTTCAAGACTTGGCAGTGAAATGTATGGTGGTAACACAGCATTTTATTTTAGCCACTTTCCAAGATTATACAATCAATGTTCAAAATGTGTCCCTGGTTTTTGGGCTTTTGTTCCCCCCCCAATACATTTCTCCAGATTTCTTGTACTGCAAAGTTGAGAGAGACAGCTGAGTTTCGAGTACATTTTACAAGGAGCTGAGAGCTGCAGGGGAAGAGAAGTTTAGTGCTGCTTATGCTGATTCGGCTTGCATTGTTAATAGCACAACAGGTAGTGTACTTGCTTTTGATACAGAAGGCTGTGGGTTCTACTCCCACAGTATGTAGATGCATTGCTGATACTGTACTGTGTTGTAAAGAGGGTGGATGCTGCAGTCATTCTTGGCGAGGATACCTAGTAACTATGAACCTGTTATCACTTTGCCATCCATTCTCTATTGCAATATTACTAGCTTATTTTTTAATGTAACATAGGCAATTTGTTCTTCAAGTGCAACATGTACTTTATTTGTAGATGAAACAATGAAATATAAAGTTGTTTGCTAGCAGCAACCTCTTCATTAGTTACAGATCTCTTTAATGTGGAATTATTTAGATGACTTACTTTTTCAGAGATTGTGCATATTTACAGATACTGGTGGATTGTAGAAGTTTGAGGAGACTTGTATGATGGAAATGTTCTGAATTGGGCAGTTTTGTCATTATTGGTGCATGCATTTTGTTTTTTTGTTTAATGGAAAATGTTCAAAACAATAACTTTAAAATGACCTCTAACAGCTGTACTGTATTATACAAGGAATATAATTTAATACAATCAGGAAAGTGTATCAAAGAACACATGTATGTTTCACGTGCAAGGAGCCTATGATTTGAAAACAGCCCAAAGTTTATCTGCCACTGGCAAAACATATTTTCTTTGAAAGTGAGTTTCAAAGCTGTTTCAATGAATGTGAGTTTCAAGGGCAGAGAAGTTTTAATGCTAAGTCTATTTTCATTGTGAGACTATATTGCTTTGTTTAGAAGATGTCTATTAGTGTTTGTGCTGTAAAATGCAAAATAAAACTGTCAAATGAAATCCAAATCATTGCAGAAGTAAAGCAGTATGCACATTACAGTGTTTATGGTAAATGGGGTGAAATAGCCAAGTAATGGGACATTGGAATGGCTGCAGGGGGGAGGCTCCATTCGACCATGATTTTGTGAGGGGGAAGGGTGGCAAACTCAAAGACAGCCCCGACTGAAGTATACCTCCCAAATGTCCAGATTTTTGCAGAATAAATAGATTTTTGCTTCTTATTTTTGGTTTGTTCCTCATAAAATTTGTGGTTTTCTGGCAAATCATTTAGGAATGAAGTCACTAAATGACAGACATTGAGTTTCAGACTTCATAACCTTCAGAAAAATGCACGCTAAAGCAAGACCTGTTATTCTATCAACTGTCTAATTTTATACAAGTACAATTTTTAATACTGTTTGCATGTTCCCCCAATATATTTGGCCTTGTCCAGATTTCCTACATTAAGAGGCTGAGAGGTATGTGCAAATAAATTGCTTTATAGAATTAGGAATATCCAAACCTCTCAACTGTCCCCGAGTTTGGCTCAAAATGTTGCTCTCCCCCTAATAATCCCTCCACAAAATGGCAATTTTGGAAGAAAACATGGAGGGTTTATAATTATAAATAACTGTAATGATCAGAGTTATAGATTACTTTTATTTCAGAAATGCATGTAGATTCTCTTATTTTCTCAGCTGCTCAAGTTAACAGTACTAATATTAAAAAAATGTATCCCTTCTTTGACAGGTTCCCAACTGTATTGTGTGGCAATTTTATATTTCTGCATCACATTTTTGGTCCGTTTTTCATAAAATTGTGGTTTTCTGTCAAATTAGTGGCAAATCATTAAAGGCTGAAGTTAGAAAATAATGACAGACATTTGAGTTTCAGACTTCATACCCTTCAGAAAATTCATACAAATGAAAGACCTACTACTATTCTATTATCTTTCTAAGTTTATAAGAGCAATATTTAAAAATTGTCCTTATTTTTGGGCCTTTGTCCCACTTCTATGTATGGCTTTGTCTAGATTTCTTGCTCTGAGGTTGAGAGGTATAACAAATGTTTCAGAGCCATCAACGTCAGCCGGAGTCATTTCAAATTGTGACATACTTGTTGCACCTCACTCCCCCATGTAGTGACTCTACATGCAAGGCAACGAGCAGTTATGCAGTGTAAGTGTGCAGAGTATTTCCCCATCCAAGGTAGACACCAGTACTACAGTGGCTTTTCCTCTGTCCTTGATTTTGCAGAATGTTCTGGCTTTCTGTCATATTTTTATACTGTTGATTTATGCTTCTTATTATTCAGAAAATGCATGCTGTTGCAGTGCCCTGTTGCTCTGTGTTTAAGTAGCAATGCTTTAAAGACCATCAGGTAAGCTTGCCTGAAATTGTAAGATGCAAGTAAGCTTTAATAAGCATATTGTTAAAGAATTACCAACATTGAAAGCCTTTTTGTTGTTGCCATGCAGAGAATATTTACATAACTAGATAACATATAAGCCTTAGGTATTGAAATGCATATGACAGTATTTGTACTAAAGGACAGGACTGCAGTATTTTCAGAAGCTCATTACATTTGTTGGAGACTTGGAGTCATCTTTGCAGGCTTTACTTGCAAACTAAACAGAATGCCAATATATCATGTGTGGTCCATAACCTGTGCAGTAATCCTTTAAGCAATTTATCTTGAGCTTGTTTCTTGTTTGCTGTTCATTTTTTACATTGATCATGTTTTCCCCATGAAATAAGTAGACAGTTGTTGTCAGGCAGCAGGTCTTTTTTGGATAAGAAACCTTTTTTCCAAGAGGGGGTATCAGATAGATTGCTACTTTCAGCATGTTACTTGGTACTTTTATAAAGCTGAATATAAATTATAATTAGAACTGCAGTGCAATAAGAAGTGGTTTGAGTTGAGTACTGCTTTTTTTTATATTTGATTTTGACTGGCATTCTAGTAATGTATTTAAAAAGTAATTTATTTTTTCATGCCTCACAATGTTTTTGTTTCCATCTAGATATTAAGTAAGCTGTCATGTAGCCAATGCACTGAAATATTTTTTCCTTCTACACTTCATTTTATCTTGATTGGACTCTCGTAATGATGGTTTGGCACCCAGGACAGCGTATTTAAAGCTCCGCCCATTTCTAGTTGGCCACACCCCTTCCAAGTAGCCCCACCCATTCAGCTGTCTCCTGCAGCCCCCCTTTGATTTGAAGTCATCAGCTGCAGCTGCTACTGCTTGTTCAGTTCAACAGTCAGTCATCTCTCAAAAAAATATAAAGTATAAATGCATCATAGAAAACCCAGATCAAACTTCTGGGGGCTGCTAGCCAACAAACACCAAGGCAGTATAAGTGGAGTTTGACACGGGCTTAGTAATTGTGTCTGCTCTGAATCTCACCTAGTGTAAAACCAGCCCTGGTCATAAGTATACACAGAAGGTCGCTTTAATTGTTGGGGGAATAAGACAATGGCATTATTTCTTTAATATTTCTCTCAAACCTTAGAGTTGAAAACCTCAGAGGGGTGCATATAGTTTCACTGTAATTTGTACAGGTGCACTTTACTGTCTAGAAGTAATAAGCTGGAAACATTACTATAATTATTATTTGATTTTAATTTTCCTCATAATCAAATGTCTGATATCCCCCGCATGCGCATGCGGTCTCTCTCTCTCTCTCTCTATATATATATATGTTAAAATAACAGTTTATTTGTGATATAAAAAATGAGACTACAATAAATCATTTCAAAACTTTTCCCACCTTTAATGTAAACTATAACCTGTACAATTCAAGTGAAAAACAAATCTGTTAGGGGAAAAAATATAAAAATAAACAAACGTACAATAAGCTGGTTGCACAAGTGTGCATACCCTTAAACTAATACTTTGTTGAAGCACCTTTAGATTTAATTACAGCATTCAGTCTTCTTGGGTAGGAGTCTATCAGCATGGCACATCTTGACTTGACAATATTTGCCCACTCTTCCTTGCAAAAGTGCTCCAAATCTGTCAGATTGCGAGGGCATCTCTTGTGCACAGTCCTTTTCAGGTCACCCCACAGATTTTTTATTGGATTTAGGTCTGGTCTCTGGCTAGGCCATTCCAAAACTTTAATTTTCTTCTGGTGAAGCCATTTTTTGTTGATTTGGATGTATGCTTGGGGTCATTGTCATGTTGAAAGGTGAAATTTCTCTTCATCTTCAGCTTTTGAGCAGACGCCTGAAGTTTTTTTGCCAAAAGTGACTGGTATTTGGAACTATTCATAATTCCCTCCACTTTGACTAAAGCCGCAGTTCCAGCTGAAGAAAAGCATCCCCAAAGCATGATACTGCCAAAACTATGCTTCACCGTGAGGATGGTGTTCTTTTGGTAATGCAAAGTGTTGTTTTTGTGCCAAACATACCTTCTGAAATTGTGGCCAAAAAGTCCAGCCTTAGTCTCATCAGACCATAACATATTTTCCCACATGTTTTTGGAAGACTTGATGTATTGTTTTGCAAATTTTATCTGGGCCTGGATGTTTTTCTGTGTAAGAAAAGGCTTCCATCTTGCAATCCATAGTCCGGACATATAGAGCATACTGGAGATTGTTGTCACATGTAGTATACAACCAGTACTTGCCAGAAAAGCCTGCAGCTCCTACAGTGTTACTGTAGGTCTCTTGGCAGCCTTCTTGACCAGTTTTTGTATTGTCTTTTCATCAATTTTGGAGCGATGTCCAGTTCTTTGCAACATCACTGCTGTCCCATATTTTCTCCACTTTTTGATGACTGTCTTCATTATGTTCCATGGTATATCCAATGCTGTGGAATTTTTTTGTACCCTTCTCCTGACTGAGACCTGTCAACAATGAAATCCCTTTGATGCTTTATAAGATCTCTGCGAACCATGGCTTTTGCAGTAGCAGGCAACTGATTAAATGTCAGGAAAATCCTACTAGGACAGCTGAACTTTAGTTGGGGTTAATCAGTCTCTTTAATTGATGGCAGGTGTGTAACCAAGAAGACTGAATGCTGTAATTAAATCAAAAGGTGCTTCAACAAAGTATTAATTTAAGGGTGTGTACACTTAATGCAACCAGCTTATTGTACGTTTTTATTTTTTATATTTTTCCCCTAACAAATTTGTTAGTTTTTCAATTGAATTATACAGGTTATAGGTCACATTAAAGGTGGGAAAAGTTTTGAAATGATTTATTGTTGTGTCTGGCATTTTTAACAGCGGTGTGTACACGTTTTATATCCACTATATATATATATATATATATATATATATATATATATATAGGTGGCTAGAAACATGCTTTTTATATATGTCTGATAGCAAATATGTTATGCTCTAGTTATTTTTTTTTCAGTGTTGTTCCAGTCTGACATCAGAAGGGTACACAGAAGGTGTCTATCTTTGGGAGTTAAGGGGTGAGGAAGCATGCTGTATATGAATATGACAGTAGCAGCTTGAAATATGACTGTGGGTGTTTCTGTCGTAATGTAATCCCAATTTAACACAATTGGGGGATACGCAGAAAGTAACTACCTATTCCCTGGTATATGTAGCCCCACAAGCATTTGTCTTCTCAGATTAGGGTAAACTGGTATTTGGTCAGCTTTGAGCATTAAAACTTTGATAGAGTTTAATTTCCTCCTCAAAATGAAAAATCAAATATGAATTTATTTTCCATATGTATGATTTCTGTTCAGGCCATCACTGGATCAAAAAGCTATAAAATGTACCTCATAGCATTTGTAAACCCATAGCTTCTGTGTACCTAGCAGCCCCCAGACCCCAGCTTAATTTTGTTACTACAGAGTAGTCTTGTTCAGTTATGGTGGGTTTAAATGATGCAGGAAAAAGTAACGTTAAAGAATAAGACTGATTTTCTTTCCTTAATCATGGTTTTTGTTCAGATCGTCGTTGGTTGTAAAGATTGTTTAAAAAAAATTTAAAATGCATCTTGGTGGAAGTAGAAACCTCATAACTTCTGAGGACTCATGGCCCCCATCCCCATCTTAATACATATATTTCTCTGCAGTTATTACAGTGTAGTCTTGGATAGTTAGAATGTGCTAAAAGGATGCAGGCAAAGAAAGCTCGAAGAGTGACACTAAATTTCTGTGTTTGACCATGTGTTTTTTTTACTTAAGTAATCATTGCATGACAAGGTTGTTTGAAAAACTCTAAAATGCACCTCAAGGCATCTAGAATCCCCATGGCTTTTGGCCCCTAGATCCCTGATTTAATATAGATGCTTCCTCCAGGGTTATCAGAGTGCAGTCTTGCTTAGATGTTAGATAAATAACTGCAGGATAAAACTTAAGAGTAACACAAGCTGTAATAGAAAGGAAGAAAAATGTAATCTGGATAGTGTGAGTAGGCCTGGATGTCTTGGGCAGCGGGGGTCAGCACTGAGCCTTTTTACCTAGTGTGCTGGTTTACCAAAGGCCTGACAGAGAGCGAGAGAAAAATAAACAACATATACAGCAACAAGTAACTACGTAAATAATTTTCCTTATAAAATAATGTACTGATGTATATGTTACATGCATCTCTGCATTGTTGCTTCCTTCTACTGTACTTACTGGAGCTTTTCTCCCTGAGCCTCTGCTGAACAGGGCTATTGTGCTCAGTTGGACTTCCCTGGTCAACAAATGTAAAATAAATAAAAGACTTGAGCAGGACGTGATTACCTCAAGTAATGACTGAGAATCCTGAGTAAATACAGAAAGATGGTTATTAAAATCATAGGAATTGGAGAGGGCGTACATAAGTAGAACGATGGCAAAGAGGCTACAAATGACAAAATTACTACTATAGTTAAAAAAGGAATAAAAAATAATCTATAAATGACACACCTTTTTTTTCAAAAAACATTATTCTCTTTTTAGCCATCATTAAAAATAAATAATTATATAAACGCATGCGCACACACACACACACACACACACACACACACACACACACACACACACACACACACACACGTCATTGCAGGATCCCTACATGCTACTCACCTTTCATTTCTTACAGTGTATGATCTTTATCTTGTCATAAGTCATAATCCATGATAATATGTGCAGTTATAAAGTGCGCAGTTTTCATATAATAAATAACATTCTTATCATATGGGCATTCTCTTTCATAATGCAAAATTTAATCTAAAATTTACTAGCATGTTATGCCTAACCCTTCTTTCTGTAATTATAATATCAAATCAAGTACATAACAAAGTAGGTGGCTGCATTTTATTTAAACCAATTGCTAATCCATTTCACAATCCTTTTTTACACCTCTCAGCAATCTTTGCAACTTATCTCTCTTAGGCTTACCAGATACGTGTCCTACAGTTTTTCTTTTACTAAGCAGATTTTCTTAATAATTGTCTCCAACAATCTTGGATAGTTAGTACAACTCTGATGCTTCCCACCTCCCTCCTCTAAGATCTTCAGTCAGCATAGAGACAAATGTGTGTTATTGCCTCCAGAAAATTTAAGGCTGGAAAACCAAACCATATGTCCCCTACCACTTCCTTCCTTATATCTTACCCTTCAGTAACATCTCTCATCTCAGTCTACACATCTTCATTCCTTTTGTGCAAGGTTTACATTTAATTTTATAGCTGTTAAGGAAGTTACTTAACCAGATATTGCTTCTGGGTCACCCTTGAAAAATGAGTATGTGTTCAGTCGGCTTAACTGGTTAACAAAAAAAAAAAAAAATAATAATAATAATAATAATACCAGAAAGATGAGAGAAAAACTGCTTATAACATTTTGTTTAACAGATAACACTGCCTTGCTTTAGTCCTCTTTTATTTATGTAGTTTTGTTGACAGGTGTAGAGCATAGATCCATTTGGACCTACGTAAGTTTCTGTCTAGGTATGCAATAAACAACAAAAGTAGACAACAGGTAAACAACAAGATAAATTAGTGCAACTGAGAAAGGCAAAAACTATATCATTCATACACTTGAGGAATAAGTCTATAATAGCTTAAACATGAAGTATGCAACAGAGATGCTTGTACAGCCTAAACAGTAAAGAGGCAAATAACATAAAGTAATTATTGGAGGGAAAGCCAAAGTATTTTGTAAAGTGGGATAGACTGCTTAGAAATGTGGGTTGAGTAACAAGATGTCTGTCCTCTAAGAATATATAATCATATGATCAATGCTTCTTAAGCATATTGTCTGTTTACTAGGTTGAGTAAGTTTAGATCAAGAACTTTGATGTCATGTTTAGGTTTTGTCACAGAATTTGATTTATCATCTCAAATCTTCTTGAGTAATAATAATACTTTTTCCCTCAGCATTATGTATGCGAGAGAAAATGAACAATGCATACCTGTCATTTTAAGATTTAATACTGCCACACTTTAAAGTCCTAGCTTCAGTGTGTAAATGCATAAAGAAATTAGTTTTCTGTAATCTGAATTTTCATTAACATCATACATAATGCTTAAACATATTATAAATGTACACATTTACTATTACATATGCAGACCATTTTCCCTTAAAGAAAACTTTATTTTTCTGCTCAATATATCTGTGAGTGATATTTGCCATCTGTTAGGTATCATACATGTTGCCATGATACTTCTAATGGGCAGTCTGTCCAATGTTATAAAAATATATTTCATTGCTTGGTTCTTAAATCTTTAAGAAGCAATGTTCTTTCCTTCACACCTTGGTATCAGCTGTGATTTTAAAAATACCATATTTTTTGCATTCAAACTGTCTGAAGGGGCAATATTCATTATTTCAAACCATTGCCCCCTGCAGCATTACAGAAAAACAACCCCCTTTCCTCTTGAATCTTCTTGTTCCTCCCATTCATCTTCTACTTCCACTGAATTTGCATTGTCCCCCCCCTTAGAAATACCAATATAGCAAGTTCTTCATAAGAAACATACACAGGGAATTCTTTCATTTAAAAAATTATGTCCTCTGCATTTGTAGATGTTAATATATCACCAGTCCAATAAATCTTCTTCTACTACAGGAAAAGTCAATCAGTATTTCAGTCTGTGCCTCTTAAATTATTGAATGATCTCCAAAAAAAATTGCAATTTGTTTTTCAGTGTGTTTTTTGTGAATATAAACAGGTCAAACCACAACTGCAAGTCAGCCCCTTCCTGCCCCCCTCCACGCACACACTGACTGCAATAACTTCTCCTTTTCATAACATGAAATTAAGTGGACTTTTCAAAAAAATCTCCAGGCTTTCCTATATTTTCTTTTAGTTTTAACCAATGGTAATTGAACCACTTTTTCAATCCCCATTGATTTTTATTTCAGGAAGGATGCCCTGCACCATGGTATAAACAGGTCAGCCAGCGACTGTAAATCTCCTCCTTTTTGCCCCAAATGCCATAAAACCTGCTCATTTTCCTAAAATAACACAAGATGGAAACAAACTTTGGACTTTCCATATTTCTTATCAGTTTCAGACAATGTTAATTGATCCACATTGTAATTCCAATTGGATTTTTCATGATGATCCACTGCACCATTTTTGTTTCCACATACTTCATGAAATCTATACACTTTTCAACTTTCAACATAGGTTCATAGGTTGGTACTAGGCTATTGGCCCTAGGGACTATACAAGCCTAGCCATAACAATTCCTTGGCTATTTCTTCCCACACTATTTACTTCCTGGACCTCTGTCTAGCAGGGCGACTGACGTGATCCCCGGGGTGAAGTTCCTTTCTCCCTTCCAATCGTCAAGGTTCCTTTTGAAGAGGGCCAAAGAGGCACTCTGCCTGACATGTGTGGGCAGTCTATTCCAGAGTCCGGGGATTCTCTGGGTCAGGAACCTATCCCTCCAGCATGGTTTGTTTATTGTGATGACAAGGTTTGGATCACTGGAGCATGTGGCTCTGAGGGATTGGGATTTCTTTAAGTGTAGCATGTCCAACATGGCCTTGTATGTTAAGCAGAGATTGCCTCGGAGTAGACGATATGCGACAGAGTATAGCTGGAGTTTTTTAAGGCAGTCAGCATAGGGCATCTGCTTTAGGCCTGTGATTCTTTTAGTGAGGTATTTCTGAGGCCTTTCCAGTTGTTGCAGGTGTCTTGAGAGGTACATACCAAATGGGGCATTGTATTCTACAATGGGTCTAATGAGGGATGAGTATAGTGGGACAATGTCCTCCTTTTTTTTGGATGAAAAGCCCTTAGTGATGAGGTGTGCCACATACAAGGATTTCTTGAATGTTGTGGTGATCTGGTTATCGAATATAAGACCACTGTCCACCTGCGTCCATTCCATTCAATCTCATATTTTCCTCTGAAGCTTATCCTTCATTGCAACAGACTCTTATCCTACATATTCAACCTCTGCAGCTACTTTATTTGCTTTAACACAAATCTCACCAAATTGCTGCTTAAGTGGTATCATCGTGACTTGTTTATCATGCAGAAACCCAGCATAGTCAACTTCACTTATTTCCAGATGTGTTACATAACCAGACAACATTCCTGTTAAATGCCAAAAATCACACTGAAGTCTGAATCTCTTTTAATAGTCATGTTACTTCTTTTTATAAGTCAAATTACCTTCTTTACATCAGCATCTCACATTTTCTGTTTGTACTTAACTCTTTCCCCAAATTCATGTTGCCTACAGTACATTCCATACTGTCCAGCAACAATTTCCAGACAACACTCTCACAGACTATCATAATTTCCACCTTGAATGACTTTACCTAACTGAAAAAATTGACTTTATTCACACAAGATAGATGGAGTGACCCAAGGAGACAATCGACTTCTTGAAGTACTGCAAGGTGTCCCCAATACAGCATTTTGAAGTTTGTTTATAATTAAAGATGGAAAAAATACTATTTCACCCCAAAAATAAAGAACCGTCTTGGAATCTGCATCTCCAGAAGAAAAAAAACTTACAAAGAAATATTTAGAAAAGAAATAAGAACTGGAAACATTTGGATTATATATAATCCTATAAAGAACAGCAAGA
Source organism: Protopterus annectens (assembly GCF_019279795.1). Taxonomy (NCBI): domain Eukaryota; kingdom Metazoa; phylum Chordata; order Ceratodontiformes; family Protopteridae; genus Protopterus; species Protopterus annectens. Next base: position 144,057,448 of record NC_056740.1, read on the forward strand.
AATTGAAAGATGTTACAGTTTCTTTTGTATTTATGCTTAATATAAATCATACTAACATAAGAGCAAATTGTTCTTCATTTAGCATTAAAAGTATTTCATTCTAACTGTAGCAAACTACATAGTGAAGATAAAACTAAACCAATATATAAGGAGGAAAAGTCCATGACTAATAGAGAAGAATTTGCACACCTCTGACTGTCCAGTCATGTTGAATGGCAGTGTCAAAAAGATCAGGATTTACCTACATTTCTGTCAAAAAATGGCAACTTTTACTCTGTTCAAAAGTACAAAATGACAGCAGAGTGAGAACGATGTTCACAGTTTACAATGGAAACTGGTAGACTTAATGCATTATGGGATACAATATGTCTTCAAAAGGCAATGCTATATGTTTGCTTTAGAGTGGCAACAACTATAATACATATTCACAATTTATATTTGTTTATCTATATATATATATATATATATATATATATATATATATATATCTGTGTATCCTCATAAGATCTCTATATACTTATCATGAGGCAAAGGGAGAAGCCAACCTAGGTGCAAGGTGTTAGAGCGTGCATTCAGGAAATGCCACTCTATCAGTAATGCATTACTGTTTAGCATTTCTGAATGCCAGTTCAGAAATGAATGGCTGTACTGAGTTTGAAGTCAGGATTGCAGTTTGTATAGTATCAGCTGTAGCAAGCTGTTTGCTACAGTTTAAAAAATTATTTATTTTTTTTGTTCAGAAGTAGGATCTGTTTTGATCCTCAACTAAAAAAGGGGGTGACGGCAGCAGACTTAGAAATTGAACTAGGTGCCAGATGAGACAGCTGTAGGTCTGATGGTGATAGCTGAGAGTACCCAACACTGGGTCATGAGAGGGTTCCTTTTGCAGGCCAGTTCTAAGATGGTGGATGGATGACAAGAACTATGTCCTCACCCATGTTTAGTGGAGGTTTGAGTTTACTATAGTCTTCAGGTTTGAAGGTATTGAAATAAAGTACATAAGGAAAGCTGGTGGTGGAGTGCAGAAGTCCAGGAAGTCATCAAAAGAAAGAAGGTGTGGAGGAAAAAGTGGGAGATAGAAAAGAAAGGCCAGGCTAGGAAGGAATATTGGTTGGCTCACAAAGGGGCAAAAGCAGGAGTTGCAATAGCACAGAACAAGGTATCAGAGGCACTCTACCAGCTTCCAGAAAGTGACTTAGTAGATGCACAAAGAAGCTATATAAGGTTGCAAGGCAAAGACAGAAAAATAAAGAAGACAGTTAAACACCGTTCATAAGGGATGCCAGCAACAACCTGCTCACCAGTTCACAAGACGTCAAAGGCAGATGAAAGGAGTACTTCCAGCAGCTTCTGAACAAAGAAAACCCCACAGAAGCTCTACTGTCCCAGACACAGCCTCTGATGAGAGAAAAGGAAGAGCCCATCATAGAAGAAGTAAGAACAGCACTAAGGAAAGTGGAGGCAGAGAAAACAGCACACTCAGACGAGGTTGCAGAAGATATGATAAAGATGTTGGGTGAGATAGAGGAGAAATAACTTCCAAAGGTAGCATAGCAGTTTGAAGAGAAAGGCATATCCCAAATGACTGAAGAATAATCATACTAGAGCCAGTATTCAAGGACAAAGGAGACTTTCACAACTGTGGACAATGCAGAGGTATCAAAATCCTATCACATTGTATGAAAGTTCTGGAGAGGGTGATTGATAAACCAATACACACAGTAGTTGAAAGTAAAATGGGATATGAGAAGTTCAGATTCAGATGAAGATGTAGCACAACTGACCCAATGTTTGCAGTGAGACAGACAGCTGAGAAGAAGTTACAGATGAGGAAAGCATCCAATTGGGCATTCCAAGACTTGGAGAAAGCATATGACAAGGTACCAATAAAGATGACTTGGGCAGTCCTGCAGTGATCTGAAATCCCAGAAACAGTAGTAGAATTAGTGTAAGCATACAAGGACCGAATGACTCAAGTTAAGAAGAGTATTTGTTCTCATAGAGGGATTCCCAGTGAAAATGAGTGTGCATCAGGGTTCAACTCTGAGCCAACTGCTGTTCATAGTGATGATGGACTACATTAGCAAACAGGTCACAGGGGACAGATCAACAAAGTTGCTGCATGCAGTCAATGTGGTATTACAGACAAACTCTGAGCAAAAACGTCAGCAAAGGATAATGGAATGGAATGCAAAACTGAAGGCACATGGGATGAAAAAGTACAGATAAGACAGTGGTAATGCCAGCAAATGGGGGAAATCAGAAGAAGCGGATAACTGAGATAGAAGGAAAAATAGTGGAACAGGTTAACATCTTCAGGTATCTGGAAGGGGTGTTTGAGGAGAAGGGAAGTTTGAATGAGGAGGTCAAAGCTAGAATTAGAGGGGCTACACCTAAATGGCACAGGGTGTCAGGTGTAGTATATGACAGAAGAATGCCAAAGAAGCTAAAGGTGTACAAACCAGTGGTATGACCAGTACTATTGTATAGTACAGAAACTTGGGTGGTGAAAGCTGAGCAGTTGAGGAAACTAGAGGTGATGGAGACAAAGTGCCCAAGATGGGTGGTAGGATGCACACTGTGGGACAGACGAAGAAATGAGGACATTAAAGCAGAAGCCAAAATACCTCCAATTACTCCTTGACTGGAAGCTAACTGCCTCCCAGACAGCCTCAGTGACCATCTCCCAACTTTTCTACTCAGGCAGTGTATCAACCCAACATAACCCCCTGCCTACAAACAAATACGAAACAGAAAAAACTTTAACCCACAAAACTTCACCTCCTCCTTTAAACTTTGTAACTGGTCCCCTCTCAAATATCTACCCCTAGATCAAGCCATGAAATATTTTAACTCTACTGTCATTAATATCTTGAACATCCATGCACCTCCCAGAAAAATAAGAATTAAATCCAACCATGCTCCATGGCTGACTAAAGAAACAAGGGCACTACTAACAGCAAGAGATCAAGCCTGGGCACAGTACCAAAACAATAAGAGTGAAACTTCTAAACAGACTTACCATGAACTTAGAAATAAGGCAAAAAGAAAAATCAAGCTAGACAAAACTAACTTCTATCACAACATCCAAACTATGCATCACAAACCCCCCAAGAAGTTCTGGTCAGCAATTAAAAAGATCCTCCTACAAGGGAATGCCAACACATCCCTCACCACTTCTTCCAGCACTGACAACGTAGCCACTCAGTTTAATAAATACTTTACAGAAACAATTCTAGCCCTGTCAAATAAATGTAGCACCATTACCTCTCCAACCCTACCCACAATGAATAATAATAACAGTGGATTCTCTCTTCAACCCACTTCAACAGATTCAATATAAATAACTACTTAAAAAACTTAAACCTACCACCCTAGTAGTCGATAAGCTACTTGCAGAATTCCTTAGAGATGCTGCAGAAACTATTATTTACCCTGTATCCATTCTTATTAACAGATTAATATCTGAACATCAGGTTCCTGCTTTATGGAAGACTTCCCATAATATCCCATTACATAAAAGAGGTACAGCAACATAATTGTCTAACTACTGCCCTATCCCTATACTTTCTCCACTGTCTAAAATTTGTGAAAGATGTATACATACACAAATTGTGCACTACTTACTAACAAACTACTAACACTCAACATGGTTTCTGACCTTGCCACAGCACCACCACAGCTCTACTATCCTTTACTAACACTGTTAATTTTCACAGAAATAATGGTAAATTTGTCTCCGCAATATTCCTCAATCTCTCAAAGGCTTTTGACATGGTCTCACACAACAAACTGATTAATGCACCAACTGAACTAAATCTAAGTCCTGCTACAATTTTATGGTTCCAAGACTACCTAACTAACCGCCAGCAAGCCATGCAATGTCAGCAAGACATCTTCTCTCTCCTGCCTGTTACATTAGGGGTACCTCAAGGATCTGTCCTAGGTCCTCTACTATTCTCAGTATTTACTAACAAACTACACACTGCAACTCTGTATGCCACTGTCGTACAATACTCTGACAAGTCTTCTCTGATATGCACAGCTTAATCTCCTCAACAACTGCAAATAATAACACAAGACACTTTTTCAAAGGAGTCATGGCTGTCTAATTCCCAACTAATCCTAAACCCTAACAAAACTCAACGTATGATATTGCAACCTGCAAAGTATACTCTTACACCCTCTAACTTCAATATTATATCCTCCAACAACACTACCATCTCACCTGTGACCCACACCAAACTTCTGGTAGTAGTCATTGACAGTAACATAAGATTTGATAGTCATATCACACAAACAATAAAAAAGTACACAAAAAGCTAGGTACGCTTTACAAAAACAAACAATACCTCACTAAAAATACAAAAGTAACTATTCCTCAAACTCACCTCATCTCAACTCTGCTCTATGCATCACCAGTTCTCACCAATCTAAAAAAAATGACTTAGTCAAGTTACAATCGTGCAAAACAAAATAGACCAGTTTGCCGCAGATTCCCCATTTAGATCACACCAATGCAAAGCACTCAAATGGCTAGAACTTCTACAACTTCTACTTTACACCCAACTCTCCACTGCCCATACAATTCTAAACCACTCAGATAAGATCCCTTCCCTCCAAAATCTCCTGCTCCCATACTCTCCTGACCAAGATCTGGGTTCAATACATAAAACCCTTCCGACTACAATTAACATCAATAATTTTGTTGTTGAATCCCTCTATTCAAGCTTCATAGCCAAAATCTGGAATAAACTTCCTACTGATATAATTAATACTACTAACCCACTCCACTTAAAAAAAATACTCAAAGCCCATCTATTTAAATCTTGGCTGTGGTCATGTAATATCCCTGGTTAAACATCGACTTCCCTCAAAACACTTCATAAAACATTCTTTCTCTGTCCCCTTGGCTAAAAACTAAATACAACTCTTACAGCATTGTTGTAACATTTGTCATATGTAACATTCTGATGGGAACCAATTGTATTTGTAATCTGACTGAAACTTATCTTGTAAACTGAATGGTACTACATTAATAGAACTTAGTGTATTTACTGAAAACTGTACTTTAAGTACTGCTTTGTATTGTGTACATTTGCTTCAATGCTTTTGTTTTGCCATGGAAATGTTTTAACTTTTTATATAACTGTTTTTCTTCCTGGGTGTCCACTGAAAAAGGGCCTGTGTCCAGTCGGACTTTCCCAGTTAACAAATGTAAAATAAAATAAATAATAAAATAACATTCTGAATCCTGGGTCAGCCAAGGTGGGGCAGAAGGGACTACAGCATATTATCTGTCTAATAGGTAAAGGCAACAAATAGCTCATCTGTTTTCTTGAATTTGTCTTAAGTTTGGTGGTTAGCAGAGAGGGCTAAAGCTCTGACTTCTTATTGTGTTGCTTCCTGTTACAGGGGTACAGGGTTTGGATCTTTCCACCTTCATTAGTCTACATTTGTGATCTTCAGCTCATCACTGAACCAGACAATGCATTAGGACAATTGAGTACTTGGGTTAATCTCCTTAATCATCTCCTGGACTGCAAGCCTAATAAATATCTATGAACCCAATATGCTTTCCTAGTATAATATTTTGTCTATGCACATTTAGCTTTCTTTTATTTTTTATAATTTGGATAAAAGAGTGCCAGTTGGATGAACTGACTGAGAGTCACTGCTGCAACAACCTATGGCCTGAAGGGAGACTTAGTTTTCATCAACATTCTTTCACTATGACAAACTGAGTAAGAGGTTTGTGCATGAAAGCCTGTAGCTCCCCGTGAAATCTTTCTACCTAACTAAGAGCCATAAAAAGTGTTTTCCAATAAAAGTATTTTATGTCATTTGAATATGTTGATTCAATGGGAGGTAAGGGGAACTTTTTCAGCATGAAATTCAAGTCTTGTGAGGAGAAATATGTCTTCCATGTAGTCTTATGTGCATGGCATCCTTAAGGAAACTCTTAACAGATGGATTTACTACTATATGGGGATATACTGGAACATGAGCAGACATTGCTATGTAGGAACCTTGTTGTATGAACATGTCAACTTTGACTGCAACAGAAAGTTTTGATAGTCCAAACTTCTTTGGATAGGACAATGCAGTGGATTCAAGGCTTTGGATGCAATTCAAATAACAATCCTGTTCTGCCTTTGTAGATAAGATTTTCATGCATTTATTCTTTATTTCTTTTACCATATTTAAAATTTGTATGATAAAGGAATCACTGTTATGAATAATGATTTTATTCCCCAAGCCTATAGGTGCATTGCCTTTAGAACAGAATGCAATAACTTGCCTTATTGCTGCGTTAGTAATAATTTATGAAGCAGTAAGGTCTCAATTAAAAGACAAGTCAACCTCATTAAGAGAGACAGAAAGTTTGTTTGTCTTTTCGGCTTTTTCCGATTAGGGGTCGCTACAGCAGAACTCCGGTCCGCTAATGATTGGCAGTTGATTTTTATGGTGCCGAGTTGCCAGCCCGACGCCCAGCCTTCAGCGAAGGCACGCCCATTCACACATGTCTTTCGGAGGCCACTCGACCGCGGAGAGGACATGCAGACTCCACACAGAAGGCACTCCAGCGAGAATTGAACAGGAGAACTTCTTGCTGTGAGTCAACAATGCTACCGCTGTACCACCGCGGCTTACAGCTGTGTAAGTAAAGTTACCATAACAGTAGATGTTTGAATAATCACTGCTACAATAGCCTTACCTATACGTTTTTATATCCTGCTCAGGGTATAACAGGTGTTAACCTTCCAAAGCTTCAAGGCACCTTCCATGTGTCCAAATCATAATTCAGCTGGAGTTTAGCTGAAGAAAGAATGGTTTGAGCACAAAGCCCTTCAGACCTTTCATATCAATTGACAGAGAGAGCTACAGCCCTGAAAAGGTCAGTACCAGGAAACTATAGTTAGATGTCCTCACCCTGGCAACAAAAATCATACAAAAGTAAGGGAGATGACGGGATGGAGTGGCTACAGCAGCAGCATCAGTGATACTTTGAACATCTGTTGTTATGGTAAGTTTACTTATACAACTGTACTATGTTCATCATACTGATCACTGCTGCAGTAGCCTAAGTTATATCGTTATTCTATCATAGCTTAGGCTGACCAGAAAGAGGGAGGATGAGGGTCCAGGAATCCCTACAGAATGGTCCTAGCAAAATTAATCTCAAAATGCAGAGAATGATTGGTTGAAAGAATGGGGAAACATATACTAAGTTCAAGATGCCATTTCTCAGAATATTTCTCTACGTTCTAATGCCCAGGCTGAATTTACCATAGTATAAATACAACCTTGGATCTACCCTGAAAAGAGGCCACTAACTTAGTAGGACTAATCCAGTTAACAATGGATACATAAATGAAATGTTCACGTGAGAATGCACTGAAAGAGAAGGATCCATGGGAAGACATGTTAAAATGGTTGATAAATGAACCTTGCCATGCAAGAGGATAGCAGCTCATATAAATAATATAAAACCAGAGAAACATTAGCCTGCAAAGGGTGCTGGTTCTTGTCTTGGCAATAAGTACAAAATATTTTCCATTTACTAATAAATGATTTTCTAGTACTAGGTTCCTTTGCTCCTTTAATACCTGCTGCATGTCTTCAGAAAATAGGTGCGTAAAAGGTATTAAGATTCTATCATCCAGGCACATAATCACAGATGTCTAGGGTTAGGATATATCAAGCACCTCTTGTTTTGAGTCAGAAGGTCCAGTCTGTGAGGAAGCTTGTGATAACTGTCCTTGCATTTCCATTAGAAGAGAGAATTACAATTATGTACTTACCATAACTTGGTATCTGTGTTATCTGTGGTCACCATTCATCACGTATGGGTCTAGGATCTGACACTGGATCTGAGCCGGCAACACTTAGACAACAGCCTAGCTTAAGCCCCTCCCCTCCCATAATGCTCTGCTGCCCTCTAACCCCTCAGATCGAGTTTGGTCTAGAGAAAGAAGACACACAGAATAGACCTGCCACCAGAAAAGATCCAACTAATATTCTGACAATCCCTCAGGAAGGGGGAAAGGAGGGTGGGATTGTGATGAATGATGACTACAGGTAACACAGATACCAAGTTATGGTAAGTACATAACTATAAATCTGATGTTATCCAAGTCACCATTCATCAAGTATGGATCAGAGTCCCCAGCTAACAAACATTCTTGGCTGGCCTCATGGAAAGACATGCTGAAAAACAGTGGAGCCAAAGGAAGCCCTTCCCCTAAAAACTAGGTCAAGCTTGTAATAAGAAATAAAGGTATGAGGGGAAGACCAAGTTGCTGCAGTACAAATGTCATCCAAGGACTGATGAGCTGAAAAGGCATCTGATGTAGTCACTGAACTGGTAGATTGAGCCCTAATTGGTCCAGGCAAAGGAGTACCACAGGAGGAGTAGGTGTAAGAGATGCACTGGGAAATCCAATGTGAAATGGTAACTTCTGAAACCACTCGGCCCTTTCTGTTGACTGAAAAGACAACAAACAATTGGTCTGAGAAATGAAAAGACCTAGTTCTGTGCAAATAAAAACAAAGCTGTCGATGAACATGTAAGGTATGCAAAATGAATTCCCCCTTGCTAGAATAATTGGGAAAGAACACTGGAAGTTGGATAGACTGACTGAAGTTTGCTTCAGTAGCCACTTTTGGCATAAAGGAAGGATTAGGTATCAAGGCCACTCTATCTTTATGGAATATCAAATAAGGAGGCTTGATGGTAAGAGCCTGCAATTCTGACAGTCTTTTTGCTGAAGTTATTGCCACCAAAAAGGAAGTCTTCCAAGAAAGAATTCTGAGATCACAGAATGCGGCAGGCTCAAAAGGGACCCAAGTTAAAAATCACAGCACCAAAGCAAGATCCCACTGTGAAGAGCGATCCTTAGAGGATGCAATAAAAAGACACTATTCAAGAAAGCCTTGCAGAAACGAGAGGAGAAAGTAGGTTCATCATTAAGGTGAAAATTAGAAATAGGTTCCATTTGGACTTTAATCGTAGAGCAACTTGAGCACTCCTGAAAGAGGGAAGCCAGGAAAAGATGAATGTCTGAAACAGGAGCTGAAAATGGATCCAGATTACTATCAACCATGTATGTATCTTACAGTTTCTTTCTACAATTTTTTTTACTGCAGACATTAACAATTTTTGTATACTGTGATGCCACATGAAATTGGTCTGAGCTGGTTAATGGAAAAGGTGCAATCAAAAGATAAACTTTCTGACAATGAAATCAGATAGATTGAAAGTTTTATAGATATCATCCTTAAGAATAACCATGCATTATGAGGGGGAATTTTTTAAACGGTTGAATGAGGTGGTGGTGGGTGTGGCATCCACACCCACATATGTTACCCTGGTACTATTGTAATAGGAGGAGAAAATTATATGTTCTAATAGGTTTGCTAATTATACTCAGCTGTATTTACAATATTAAGATGATTTGTTTATTATTTGGATAGGTATAACAGAAATTTTAGATCAAGTTTTTCTTACACTTTTTCTGTGGATAATGTATATTTTTAGATGTAGACATTTATAAAATTATGACACAATGTAGATTTCATTTTAAGGTTTTTTTAGGAAGCTGACTTTTTCAAACATATTTACATTACCACAGTTGGCATCCGAATTAAAAAAAAAAAAGAAGAAGTGTGGTTAAAGGACAGATGTGTAGATTACCTTGACTGATTTCTGTGGATAATGGGTTTTCTGATGTACTTATGGATTTGAAAAGTATTTTTATTAACAGGAGATATCCTTTAAGTCTTATAGAATTTATAGCTCAGGATATTTTGACTAACAGGGCTACTAAATACCAGCCTATTTTATATAATAATTTTATTTTATTTTAGCTGGTAGCCAATTGTATGCTTCTCATTCTTTTGTTACTCTTTTTTCTATTGATTTTTATGATATTAAGGCCATTTTGAAGGACATTTGAGAGAGGTGTATTCTCATTGATCTTTTGTCTGTTTTAGGCACTGGCTTCAAAGCTGTTTAAACATTAAAAATATTCTTGGAAATAATCAATTAAACAATCAACAGAATTTTGGTTGAATGAGCAAATGTGGGACATGTCCACAATGTGGATATATTCAGAACATTACTGATGTTACAGTACATGGTTATCTAAGAACAATTTTGTGTCCTGGGAGATGTGACTGTAACATAAAAGTTCTAGTTTATCTTGCATCTTGCTCAAACTGTAATGCATTTATGTGGGAAAACTGAATGGCAATTAAAAAGCAAAATTTATGAGCATAATTTACATAGTTAAAACTAAAATGTCAATAATTTTCTGTTCAAGCACACTTTAAATTGTGCCACATATAAGAAGTGGCTATTTTTTATTATTGACAGGATATATGCAAATGAAATGCATGGATCATGGAAATATGAATTAAAGTACCTAAATGTAGTTCACAGTTAAGATTAAAACCACAGTATATGCAAACACTAATGTTATTTCCTTACACCCAGTGCTAAAATTAAAATCTACCTATATTTAGTTTTTAAGTATGTATATCATATTATTAGTGTTTCATGGTTTGAGGAATAACACTTGGGGGAAAAAAGATTATGTACTAGTAGAAGAGATTTTTTATTTATTTTGCTTATCACTTTTCATTAGTCGTATTACGACATTTTTTGTCTGACTAGATGATTACTGGATTATGCACGGGTCTTTGTACTGGTACAAATGTGTACTGAAGATTACCTGTTATATTAAGTCCTGTATAATAAGAATGAAGAGTACTTCACTGGTTTATGTATTAAAGCAAAGGTTTCCAGCACCATTTTGTTGCTACTTGTTTGGTGTTTAAAAGTGTTTGCAACCTGTTCCAGCTGTTATAGTGACTTTTTATATATTCCCCTGGAATCCCAGTCTGTGTAGGATATCTTTCACCTGAGTGAGAGATTGCTGGGACTTTGAAAAAGATTCTGCAGTGATAAGCAACTCATATAAATAAGGAAAACTGTGAATAACTTGTAGACTGCAGAAGGCTATCACTAGAGCTAGACACTTTATAAATACTCTAGGAGTAGTAGATAGATGAAAGGCTAATGCAGCTTGTGATGCCTGCGCACTGGCCCAGTAAAACAGGAGCCTCAATCCTCACCACTAGAAGCAGTGAGGTGCATCCACATTGGGAGGATAATAAGTACACACACAGTAAAGTACAATTTCCCTTAAGAGCACACAGAGATCACAGTCAGTCTGGGGCTGGTTTCTCCCTTTCTCTCCAGATCCCTGATAAGACTCTCCACTTGCACAGCTATAAGCATTTAGATCTCAGCCGGGTGGTCAAGCCAAAATCTCCAGCACCCTCTCTGTCCAACCAGAGCTTCATGTCCATGCCCAGGTAGCTGATACACACACACACTTTGAGATTGGAGTTATATACAAACATGCCGACTCTCCTGGGGAAGGCTGGCACAGGTTCTCCAGCTATGCCCCCTTCTGCCCAGACTATATGGTAGTACCAAATGCCACCAACCACTACTATCAGCTACTATAAAGGCCCTTACCAAAGGGTGTCCAATTCTACTGTGCAATGTTATTATTATCCAATTGATAAGTGTGACTTGAGACTTGAAGGCTATTTAGGAGTGGCTTATACAGTATCACCAAATACATGCAAGTACTGTAACAGGTTAAATTAACTCTACACAAAACAGTCACAGTGAAAAGGTTTAAATATATTTAATAATAAATAATAAAAACACAAGACAATGCTTATTAACTCAACACAATGACATTAGAGAGTTCAGAAATCAAAGGACATACTTTAAACAACATTGTAGGATAGCCTCACATAAACACAGAAAACAGCTAGACTAATCTGGCTTTATTCCTATCTATCTCTAAAATAAATCATTGTTCTAAATATCTTACTTACAGAGCACAGCAAAGTGCTGGTGAGCTGATGTGTTCAGTTTCAGACACAAATACAAAATGCCATTCTTACTTTCCGAGATAGCCCTTAAATTAATAATATACATTACTGCTGAGTCATTTCAGATTACATCATTCTTGACACTTCTGCTTAAGTTTCCCAGGCTCACAGAACTTAAAATTTAACATTTCTTTGTAATCTGCACTTGCCAGGAAGCCAGAGCAATAAAGGATACTTTACATGTGAAACCTAGTAATTATCTCTGTCTTAGGACAATAGAAAAATTTCCAGCTCCCGACATCCTGTCTCCAAGCTTGAGATCACACACAGTCATAAATTCTTTACTTATCAGCTTTCTTCCAGCAGGGTGCACTGTGGTTACATTATAGAAACTTAGCACATAACACAGTTTTCTTACATTTGTGAAACCAGCCTGTGGATCATATTAATATTTACAATGACATAGAATTATTTACAAAACTCTGTCTAGCTGGGCTGGCAGCCCCCCAGTTTATCACACAGCTAACTGATAGTGCAATTCAGACACAGAAAACTTAAGAAACTTCTGAAATCCTGATCTACAGAAATATGATGATGAGTATCTTTTAAATCTAAGGTCACCAGAAAACGCAAATGTGCAATGAAAGGTAACAAGTTGTAAAAGGATAATATTTTGAACTTGGGCACTAACTGGTTTAGAAATTAAAGATCTAGTACTAGTCTCTGTGAATCTAATTTCTTTGGCATAAGAAAAATTCTTGAATAAAACCCTTTAACTAGATGAGGAAGAAGGACCACTTTTAACACCCAGTGAATCAGCAGGTGCCGAATGATAGGAGGGAGAAGTGATTGAGCTGGTTGATGAGGGTGGATTCACTGAAAAGATAGGAGAGACTCCTACTGCCATCTATAACCTTGATGAAATATTTTCAGAATACTTTTGTCTGAAACTATCTGTTACCAAAGAGAGAAGTGGAGGTTCAGACTTTCTGGAAGAATTATTGGTTTGCCATGGTGGGAAGGGAAAAGAGAGTCTATCAGATAGATGTTCAGACTTATTAGACTGTTCTTTGCTCAGGGGGGCAACTTTCTTTTTGGAACCTCTTTGTCATTGCTTTTTAAATGTTTGCTTACCAGCAGTTTGTTGTGTTTGTTTTTCTTTTGGAGAAAGGTTGTAGTGGTAGCAGTACACCCATTGACAGACTTGGAGAAAGAAGGCTAAAAAATCTGAGAAATTCCACAAATCAGTTTTAAGGACTTCTGCAGCAGATGGACCAAAAGCTAACTCTCTGTCTAAGGTATAATTCAAAATTTCAGCTTTAATATCCTCAGGAATGTTTTGAGGGTTTACTATTCAAATGTCGAACAGCACTACATCGACTGTACTATAGTCGAACACGGAAGTTCAAAAATAGTAATGTCGACGACAAAAAAACAATCTAGGACTGTGTTTTAACATGGGTCGAGGTAGGGGAGATGTTTGTAGTTCTGAATAATACTGAACACCTACCTTGACCCATGTTAAAACCATTCCTAGATTGTTTTTTTGACGTCGACATTACTATTTTCGAACTTCTGTGTTCGACTATAGTACAGTCGACGTAGTGCCGTTCGACATTTTAATAGTAAACCGTTTTGAGCATGCAACCAAGCAAATCTCCTCATAACTATTCCAATGGCAGCAGCCCTGGAAGCTGCATCAGCAGAACCATAAACACATTTCATACAGTGGGTACCACTAGAAACACAGAAGCAACCAAGTTACCCAAAGATGCATTTTCCTTAGAAGATGAAACAGAAGCCATAATATTCCTCATGTTCTCAAAAGACGCAAACACAAATTTTTAACATATGAGCTTGGCAGCTGAGAATTCAAAAGATACGTATGACAGAATAATTTACTTTCCCCTGTATCTGTCAAAAGCTTTCCCATCCTTGTTTGAAGGTGAGGGATTGGTATTAACCAGATGCTTAGTGGCAGCAAGGCTCACTAGAGAAATCACTGCTGGCTCTGATCTTGCATTAGTATATAAACATTTATAAGACTGAGGAACGTTATGCAATTTCTCTCCTCTCTTGGGAGCAGTAGACTGGCTGTCAGGTATGTTACAGGCTTTAACAAATACAATGTCCAAAACTGAAAGAACAGAAGGAATTGGCAAAGGTTCAGGAAATTTCAGATGCAATAAATCACAATACTTCTTTAGAGACAATGGAATGTCACTATGTTCCCACAACATAACTGACTCATTTTGGAAACAGTTTCAGAAAAAGCAAATCCTTCAAAAGGCCTGGCACTGTCCTCAGAATCTTATTCAAAAACATGGGAATAAAAAAAAAGCAGAAGTTGTCCCTTCACAATCATTTTGTGTTTCATAACCTTGAATATTTTCTGAAAATGATGAAGCCTGTTTTCTTTTGCCAGAAGCAGATGAAATGGGTCAAGAACCTGAACAAAATCTGGAGCTAAGCCCAATAAATTGCTCCTGTTCAAAGTAACAGCGAGAGGAGAGGACATATGTCTAGGTTTGTACTCTTTGTAACAGGAATTTCTGAAGAAGCACACCCACATTTGCCTGGCAAAATCTCTCTAGGGATAGGCATTCCAGTCTGGCTAGGTAGAGAGGTACTCCCAGCTCCTTCTCCCAGAAGTGACAAGAGAGGTTATTCCTTGCCAACTAAGGCCACTCCAGCAGCTGCAGCAGGCATGTCTAACCCCCCATACATGGTGGTTATAGGGACAACATCACAGAGAGGCAAGGAAAAAGATCAATGGTCCAAGAAACCAGAAAAGGTCACATCAGAGTTGCCTATTTGTGGCTGAAGCACTGTGTCGGCCTACTGTGATGGCAAAGGGTGTTTATTAATTTTCTTCTTTTTCTGGTTGGTAGAATGAAGAACCAAATAACTGGTAGGCTGCTTCATGTTAAAAGTGAAAAAGGTGGCTGATTCCCAGGGGAGACAAGCAGTAGTAGTGGAAAAAACAGGTAACTATTAAAAACTCACTTTTTTCCACAAAACCAGAAGAAAAAAGTGAAAAGTACTTTAAACACTTATCCCAGCTTCCTAAGTCAAAATAATTCCACTTTTACCATGGAAAGTACAGTTATATAAGTAGCTCTTACCATTACAGTAGATTCAAATGTCTAGCCTTTGGGCTACATGGATTGTATCCTGCCTAGGATATAACTGGCCAGCTTCACAAAGCTCTGGCTCCCTCCCACACCTTCACTCTGACAGCTGATTGGTCAGCCCATGGAAAAGAAATCAACAGTCAGAGTGAAGAAACCCTCACTACCTTCTTGCTGCCACATGAAGAAGCAGCTGTGAGGATCCACAGTAGCAGTAATTGGTCTTCAGGCTTCTTTTCTTGTAGATAAGTTCCCACCACGAAACCCTTCCACACAAAAATCATTGCCCTTTTAAGAAAAAAATATTTTATTTAGTGATTAAATGCTGTATTTCCCCTTTAAAAAACCTGGTAGTTTTTCACAATATCGGACGTTTCCTGTCAGGGACCACTATTTTGATCTAAGGGCTGATTTAGTGATTTCAGGGCAATGCTTGCGGTAAAAGTGCATGGCATATGTAAACTTTTAATATTTTGTGAGAATTTAAGGATTAGGAAATGTTTAATACTGGTTCTCTCTGTTAAATTTTGTTTGTAGTAGAAATTATGCAGATGGAATTTCCATCTGTTTCCATCTGTTTCTTTATGGGACTGAAGGTTTTATGTGCCTTCTCTGCAGACCTTATTGTGAGTTGTTGGATTTACAGATTTTTTGTGTGTGTTTTGCATGAACAGGTGGCTTATTTCTTATAGGCCTCATTGCAGTAATTTACACACAGGCAATAGTAGCACTAGTTTTATCTGTTTATGGTGTTTAAGTGGAGTACCATGGACTTTGCAGATGTTTTGGTATGTAGAAATGTTAGCCTGTTAGATTATGGTATGCTGAGATGCTTTTATCACTAAAGTAATACAGCCCTAAAAAAGAGTGGTTGTTTTTCCCATTTATATTAAAAATGCTTGAATCACTTGCTGCTTTCAGGTAGTACTCTGGTGCATAAAAATAGTTGTTTTGTGAGACTAGCTCTGTGACTTTGTATACACACTCTAAGAGTGCAGCATTATCCACCTACTCTTGTTCTTTGCAATCATTCAAGACTAAAGAGAGTAGATAAATGACATCAGTTCTTATTTTGTACTACGCTTTTCTAATGAAACGTGAACATTTTACTTATGTCTATGGAAAGGAATTTAGACAAAGTTGTTGCCTGTCCAATTTTGTGCAATATTTCTATGTTCATTCAATACTTCATATTACACTGAAGAATAGATAAACTCTTTTTTTCAGAATGTTACTTTTCATTACAAACCATCTATGGGTGTGAAATGGGTACTGAGTGGGAATATCCCTGCCAGTGTGATAATGCAACCTTGGCCTCACCCTTCCCCACCGCATCACCTTAGTACTGCATGTTAACCCTAACTCTGACCCTACACAAACCTAACTCTACACTTTGCCTTAAAAAACCCTTTCCATAATACTACCATTACGCAAGATAGGCAAAGACACGCAATCATGAATCAATACATACACTCATCACACTAGGTCTGTCCCCTTACTTAAACCCTTGCAATAATCCTAATCCACATACAATTAGACACACACACACACACACACACACACACACACACACACACACACACACACACACACACACACACACACACACACACACACACACACACACACACACTAAAGCTGTCTTTGCCTAAACAATATCATAACTCCCAAACTCGCATACACACCTAACTCTTACCTTAACCTGCAAACACTTGCATGTGCAAACAATCACACATACACTCATACAAACTCACTTTCCTGTTTTGACAAAAACTGCTATTCAACCTAAAGGACATTCAACAAACAGAACATTCAGAAAAAAAATAACACTCTATTTAATATGGTCAAACCAGTATACATTTGACCAAGGCTTCAGGACCTATATGTATAGGTTTAGTGAAGCCAATGATGCAGAATGTTTTGGTGAAGAAATTGAAGCATCTGGACAAAATACACGTAGACTGTGGAAGAACATGCAAAATGCAGCACATCCAGTGATTTTAGGTTAGATGTGAACCCTGGAACTACAAGGCAGAGATATTACCAAACAACCCAGTGCTGCCCAAATACCAATTCTTGTTTCCAAACTCAGAAAGCTCTAGTCTGTGGCATATATAAAAAGAGACTTTGTTTTCTAATTTTTGTGTTTGCTGAATGCACTTTTTGCAGATCAACACTTGATACAGCCATACCTCCTAAATAATCTCATAAGTATTGATATAACTGTGCAGATTCTATGAGGTTGTCAGTCACTGCTTTGCTATTTTAGTTCTGCTTAGTCTAAATTAGATGTTTCCAAGTCCACACATTGCAGCAATGCCATTCTTTTAATTACCTGCAACTTCATCTAGTTTAGCTAATCTTGAAACTATGGCAGCAGCAAAAAGTTTGCCGATCATTGTATGAAAATGATCCGACAACCAGATGGCCATGTCACTGCATAAAGAAGGGTGTTTAAAGTGGATAAGACCTATCTTAACTGACTTTTGACTGAGGATCATCTGTTAAAGAAGTACTCTAAATGGTCATCTTTGGAAATACCTTGTGATTCAGTTTAATACAGTTGAATTTCAGTTACGCAGCTTTTTGTGAATCACCAAATCAAAGCCTTTAGTTAGGTCCACTAAAACTACCACAGTGTTTTCACTGTTATATACTGCCCTGTAAATTGAGTTGGTAAGCGAAGAGTGTTGCTGTTGTGCTGTGCTCTTCATAAAGCTGTGCTGCTGCAAAAAGAACAGAAAATAGTCTTAACTGCGTGCATTTATTCTACGATAAAATAGTCTTTCAAGAATTTTAGACCATCACAAAAGAAGTGAAATTGGCATATAATGGTAAACAATGTTTTTGTCTTTCATTAAAATAAATTATTGACATGAAAGAATGGTAGTGATAAATTCTTGTAAGCCTGTAAAATGATACTCTGGATTGTGACACTCCTTTATGGAAATCAGCTAATAACTGGGTATTTCATTATATATAGTTTATTGGTGTCACCAGTAGATTGTGCTTTGGATTTAGAGTAGCTTGTGCTTAATTAGATTATATATGGCTTTTCTTTGCTGATTGCAGTTGAGAGTGCAGTGTTCACCTAGAAAGTCCTTTAATGCCTACATGAACATCTGAAGCTTCTGCTTATAAGAACAGAGGTAAAGATGCCAAATTCTCGTATGATTAAAATGCCTATATCAGCATTGTCTACCAATGCCAAAGACAGTCTTTTTATTTCTGTCAATGGAAACTAAGATATTTATATAGCCTGTTTGTTAGACTGTCATTTTTATGAAGGTGAAGGAGGTTAATTAGACCAGAAGCATTATCTGTACATTAAGTTAAACAGAGGTCATCCCTCATGAGTCTGTACAAGATGGAGTACACGGAGAGGGCTTTTACTCTTGAGATGGCTTAGGTTACCTAAACTGGAGGTCCTTTTAGTTAAGAATTTTTGGGGTCTTTCAAGTTAGTTTAAGTGACTAGAAAACTACATCCCAAATGGGGTATTTCATTCAAGGATAGGTCTAATCAGGGAGGACTGCTGTGGAACCATGACCTCCTCTTACCTGAATGAGATACCTCAACAAATAAGCTTTGCAAGACAGAAAGACTTTCTAACCACAAGTAAGACACACTGTAGTCGAAGAGTGCCTGTCATAAATACAGGTACTAAAGTCAATGATGATTTTATCTGTTTGGGAGGAGGCAGGGATGTGGTAAGAGGAGGAGTGCTAACATTAACAAAAGTAATAATACTGCATTTTTGTCATTTAGCATGACCCTGTGGCCAACACATGAGGTCAAGGTCTGATCTAGGCCCTGCTGGAGAATCTGAGGGCTGAAGGAGACTTAACAGCTGCACCCAGCTTACAATCATCTATAAACTTAGTTAGCCATGGATATTTGGCATCAGATTTCACTGCTGAAAAAATAGATGCTGAAGAACAGAAGGCCAAGGACATGTCCTTGTGGAGCATTTCTAGAGACATTCCTTTGACAAGAAAAGGTACTACCTACCTTCAACATGAGAATTCTATGTGTGATCTAATTATTTATGAAGTGGATGACTTGTCTATGATGTCTGCATGGAAAGAGGCAGTGTCAAAGGACTTGGTAAGGTCAAAGTAAGCAAGATAGATGTGCTGACTTTGTCAAAGAAACTGACCATACTAAGTAGTCAACAGCTGCATTTTAGGAATCCAGGTTGGTTTTGGTCAAATATATGAAGGTATACTGTGTTGTTGTTAGTTAGTTAATGCATCTCATAAGCTTATAGATAATGCTAGTAAAATAAAAAGCCCTATAATTACTTATATGAGCTGTTGGACTTGCCTCATGCCATGGCATCTCTATGGCTATTCTTCAGGTTTCCAGGACATAGCCTGAAGAAGGACTCAGGTTGAAGATATTTGGAGTAACTGGGCTAAGTTGTGCCTAACATTACTTAATCAGTTATGTTTATTGAGAACATTTGTAAACAGCCTTAAATATTTTTCCGTAGAACTATTACTTTTTTTTTTGTTTTTAGAGAAGGCAGTTAAAACCTGGTCCAAGATGAATGTATGGGTGACAGTCACGAAGAAAGGGAAATAATGTGGTGTGAAGAGGTTGTGAAGTTACAGCTGGATTTTTTTCATGACCATATTTGCAATGCTTTTGAGTTCAGAGTGAGATGTGCTATTGGCAATAACTTTGGCATATAGCTGGGTATTACTTCTATGTCGCCTGATAAAACTGAAGAATGCACTGTAGATTTTTTTTATACTGGTAGCACTCTCTGAAGACACATGTAAGGGGTCTACTTGCCAATTTTAGATCCCTTCTATACCGAGGAAGTAGACATTTTTTATAAACACTAAATGCTTCTTTTTTATTGTAAAGTGTAATGTGGTAATTCCACCACACAGGTTACTTTTGAATTTACAACAATATTTTTGGTGGATGGGAGCAGCATCTTCAATACATCCAGCTATAAGGAAATATAATTTTGAAGAGTGCTTTTTTTGGGGGGGGTGGATTGTGCTATTTATGTTGATCAAGAACAGCAATAAGCAGTATGAGATTAGTTTTGGAGAAATACCAAAATACAGTGGGACATTTTGGATGTCAAGATTTGTTTAAAGATGAGCATTACTGCTAGCGTGGCAGATATAAACAGGAATGCAGTGGCATTAGTGTTAATATAAGAAGAGAAGCAGCTGGTAAGGACACAACTGAGGATGCTATCTCCCCTTGTATGAAAACAAAACATTTGATCTAAGTAATTAGCCTAAAAACAGAGAAATCTCTAGGTACATCTGATGCTATGTGTATAGGTTTCCAGTTAACGGATGGATAGTTAAAGTCTTCCATAGTAAGTGTACATGGTATAATGAAAATCTTTTCAAACTGACTTAGATAACCTGTGTTTTACAAGAGGAATATCAAAGGGAACTAGTGGTTGAAAAAATGTAGTAGGTTACTTTACTGAGCAACACAAGGACTTCAACAAGTTTCAGGCTGGTATTGTGCAATATATGACATGGGACAATGGGGATCATAATAAATATGAATATGCCTCCCCAGTTCTTGGTGGATTTGAATGTATGGTAGGTGCTGTATCCAGGCAAAGAGGCAAAATGTAGATATCTTTGAGATTAAGAAGTTCAGAGATTTTCTTGTTTAAGCTTATAACATTGAGCAGATCTACCCAGAAAATGCCCAAACTGGAATTTACTAAGTAGGTATGTCTATGAGTTGAACTTTACCTAAAAAGGACACTTTCTGGGAAGCATTAATTTTAGCCAGTATATGAAACCATGAGGTGAGAGGTGCAGGCCATCCTTAACAAAGCAGATAGACTTGTTGACCATATGGTTCCAGACAAACATACACACACACACACACACACACACACACACACACACTGGATTTCCTCCACTGAAATGACAACAGTTAGCTAGTCAATCACTGTAGCCAGTAACTGTGCTTTTGAATTTACGTATCATTCAATACCAGTGACTAACCTTCCTAAGAGTCATAAGTGGAGAGTTAAACTGTGTTTCTCTTCATCTCTCTTAGGGTTGATAGGCTAAGATCATTCAACCCCACATGGTCAATCACAAGGCCATATTCATATTAAGGCAATGAAAGGTTCTGGGGACCTTTGTAACATCCCCAATCTTACCACCACAGTGACAGCTTACTGTTACCCTCTCGTTATTTACTTTATTTATTTATTTTACATTTGTTGACCGGGATAGTCCGACTGGATACATGTCCATTTTCAGCAGAGGCCCGGGGAGAAAAGCTCCACACACAAATTTTGATATATACAGTACATTGTGACAAACAGTGAGAGGAGTACATAAGACATAAGACATGAGAATAAGTAAAAAGAAGTTATGTTCTTACCATAACGTTCCATGTGAATTGTTCATCTCGCCTTTGTTCTTACACACGGGTTCGGAGCCGATCCTCGGCTCCGAGTCAGCCACATCACCAGCTCAGCATCTTCGAGAAAGCTCGAGGCACAGTTCTATCCCATGATCCTCCTGTGCTAACCCTCAGATCTAGTTTGCTAACACCAGAAGAATCCCAGTAGTTACTGCGCCTTAAGCACCTAGAAAAAAACGCAACCACACTGTCTGAAACTTTGTCATCAATAGAAGAGAAAAGATGCCATCCCTGATGTACACCAGGAAGCTCAAGAATAACAATATCTAGAGAAGACTGAACCCAAATGCAGTCTTACCCGTTCTTCGAAACCGCAGGACGGGGGATGGAGGGGGGGAATGTAAGAACAAAGGCGAGATGAACAATTCACATGGAACGTTATGGTAAGAACATAACGTCTTTATGTGAAATTGTTCGATCTCGCCATTTGTTCTTACACACGGGTAGCATCCCTAGCTCCTTTATCCTGGGTGGCTCACGGGAGAACATTCCTGAGAACAGTGGAACCAAACGTCGCCCTGTCTCTGGAGTTTTTGTCTAATTTGTAGTGAGCGATGAAAGTATGTGGTTTCGCCCAAGTTGCCGCTGCACAAATTGTATCTAATGGCAAGCGGGCGGCATGGGCTAAGGAAGTAGCAATCACCCTCGTAGAATGAGCCCTGGGTTTAAAGGGGAGTTGTTGCTTTGATTCTGAATATACGAAATTTATACAGTCTGAGAGCCATTTGGATAAAGTCACTTTTGTTACCGCCTTTCCCTTCCTTTGGTCAGCATATGATACAAACAGTTGGTCTGACTTTCTGTATTCCTTCGTCCTGTCTAAGTAAAATCTCAGCTGCCTGTGGACGTCTAATTTGTGCAGCATGTATTCCAACTTACTGGAGTGATTTTTGAAGAAGGTGGGTAGTTCAATCGATTGATTAATATTTTGGACTGAACAAATCTTTGGAAGGAAGGACGGATTGGTGCGCAATGTTACCCTATCTGGATGAAATATCATATATAGGGGCCGAACGGATAACGCTTGCAACTCTGAAACCCTCCGGGCGGAAGTGATGGCAACCAGAAAAAGTGTCTTCCACGATAAGAATTTTAGAAGGGTTGTGGCGGCTGGTTCAAATGGGGGCAACATGAGCTGTGATAACATCAGGTTAAGATTCCATGGGGCCACTGGACTACGAAAGGGGGGACGGAGGTGAAAGGTACCTTTCATAAAGGCTTTGCAAAGTCTGTGAGACATGAGGGAACTATGTCCCTGGCCAACATGAAAATTAGATATAGCCGCAAGCTGTACCCTTATCATGGAAGTCGATGCTCCTTCATGAAAAAGTGTCGAAAGAAACTCTAATATCTTGTGTACTGGAGCCGCTGTCGGAGCTATACCCTGCTGCGAGGCCCAGTACGCAAAACGTTTCCATTTGCTGTTGTATAGCTTCCTTGTGGACAGCTTGTGGGAAGATACAATTATGTGTTGTACTGCAGGGGACAATAAATCTGACCTGGCTAAGATGGGAAGCGGAACAGCCAAGCTGTCAGTTTGAGGGACTTGAGAGATGTGTGAGGAACTCCCGACAAGTGCGTCAACAGATCTGGCACTGGGTCCAGAATCCACGGTTCCTCCACCTGATGAGTTTGAAGGAAGGGGAACCAGATTTGTCGAGGCCAGAATGGGGCTATCAGAATTATGGTCCTTTCCAGACGTTTGGCTTTCTGCAGGAATTTGGGAATTAGTGGAACAGGGGGAAAAGCATAAAGGAGACCCGGGGGCCAATCGTGCACAAGTGCGTCCCAGGGGGCACCCCCGGGGGTGGGGTAGTAGGGCAAAGTAGCTTCTGCATTTGGCATTCAATGAGGATGCAAATAGGTCGCAGCAAGGCTGGCCCCATCTGCGGAAAATCTTTTTCGCGACTTGAGATTTGAGGGACCACTCGTGGGGCAACAGGATGGCTCTGCTCAACCTGTCCGCAATGACGTTGGATGTCCCCGGGATGTGCGTTGCTATCAGAAAGCGTCTGGTAGACACAGCCCATTGCCAAATCCTGAGGGCCTCTCTGCACAACGGATAAGACCTGGTTCCTCCTTGTTTGTTTATGTACCAGACTACTGATATGTTGTCCGTCTGAACTGTCACTGTTCCCCGAGGCAAGAACTTGTGAAAGTGTTGCAACGGAAGAAACACTGCCCTCAGCTCTAGGACATTGATGTGCAGGTTGTACTCCAAGTTGGACCACTGACCTTGGACTGTTCTGCCCTGAAAAAGTCCCCCACACCCTATCAGGGAAGCGTCCGTGGTTACAGTAGCTATAGGACTGGGCAACACAAACGGTTGGCCTACTGTTAGGTCCTGAATGTGCATCCACCATAGGAGATCTCGTTTGCAGGAGTTCGTGATTAAGATCTCGTGAGATAGTGGAAGCTGTAGGTACGACCATTGAGCGAATAGCATCCATTGAAGGATCCTCATGTGCATCCTGCCTAGGGGAACTATGATAAGAGTGGCTGCCATCATTCCTAGTACTCTCAAGACTTGTTCAGCAGGGACTCTCTTGCTCTGAAGAAGGATAGAAATTTGATTTCTGAGGGCTGATACTCTTAGTGGGGGGAGATTGATTCGAGCCAGGGAAGTGTCTAACTCTGCCCCTATAAATGAGAAACGCTGTGAGGGCGATAAGACAAATTTTCCAAAATTGACTGTTATGCCCAGAGAGGAGCAAAGGTTGATGGTGTAATCCCTGGCTAGCACAAGACGATACTCGGTGGTGGCGGTCAGGAGCCAGTCGTCTAGGTAAGGAAACACTCGGAATCCCATTTGTCTCAGGTGAGATGCTACTACTGCTATGCATATGGTGAACACCCTCGGGGCTGAGGTGAGGCCAAAGGGCAGAGCATGAAACTGGAAGTGACTGGCTCCCAGCCGGAAGCGCAAGTGATCTCTGGATGCTCTGGCCATTTTGATATGGTAGTACGCATCTTTGAGATCTACAGAGCACATCCAGTTGCCGTCCTGTAGGAAAGGAAGGATCGACTGTAGCGTGACCATCCAGAACTTTTGCTTTTTCACGAAAGTGTTGAGTCTGCTGAGGTCCAAAATTGGCCTCCAGCCCCCTGTTTTCTTTGGAACTAAAAAGAATCTTGAGTAAGTTCCGGATCCTTTCTGGTCTGCCAGGACTGGTTGGATGACTCTGTTTTCGAGCAGCCTTTTTATTTCTACGGCTGCCTGGTCTTGCAGACTGGGTGGAACATCTGGGAGCTTTTTGGGGGCAGGTGGAATTTTTATAAATGGAATAGTGTAGCCTCTGGTAACTATGCTTTTTACCCAGGAATCCGATGTAAGATTTAGCCAGGCCACTGGGTATAAAGCCAAACGACCCCCGACTGCCTCCAGAGTAGGACAGCTGGGCATGCACTCAGGAGTGCTGAAAGGGCCCCCCAGAGAAAGTATCTCTGTCGCCCTGATTCTGTGGACCCCCTCTGCCGCCTGGACGGCATCTTCCGTTTCTTCCCCTCCTCTGCCTCTGGAGGGGGAATCACTCTGTGTGGGCTGAAAGGATCCCTGAGTCTTTCGGAACCACATTTTTCCGCCTCTTTGCCCTTTGGGGTATGGTCTAGATGGGGCAGAAAAACGGACCCCTACGGCAGACAGGGTCTTCCCTTCTTGCTCGCACCTAGTGAGAGTCTCCTGTATTTTGGGACCAAACAGTGAGGCATCATCAAAAGGGGCGTTAGCAAAGGAAGACTTGAAGGCTTCCGCAAAGGAACATAGGCGCAGCCAGGATTGTCTCCTCAGAGCAATTGCTGAGGCTGCCCCCCTACTCGAACCTTCGGCTGCATATGAAATGAGCCTCATAGACGAGTTAACTATGGAGTTGAGGGTGTTAAGGTGTGCTGTCACTTTCTCAGAGACAGCAGCACCTGTATTGCCCTGGAGAGTATCTCCCAGTTCCTTGAGGAGATCTCTCTGTAGACGCATGAAGTGCGTAAGGTAGTTCAGCGATCGCATGGAAAACGTTGCAGAACTAAAGATGCGCTTCCCATATCTGTCCATCGTCCTAGAATCCTTATTAGGAGGATGGACAGAGGAAAATGATTCAGACATTTCCTTTTCAGTGGCTGCCACCACCACCATAGTATCCACTGGCACTCCTTTAGTTAGAAAGCTTTTATCTTGAGGAGCCGTGATATACTTGTTGGGTCTGTGGGGGACCGGTTCCACTGTATCAGGTGTCTCCCACACCCTTCTCGCTATCAGGTCCATGAGTTTGTCAAAGGGAGGGGTCACCCAGGAGGTAGAAGGTTGAGCCCCAAATGCCTTCAGCAATACCGATTCGTCTACAGAAGGGGTAAGGGTCTGCCAGTCTCCCCTCTGTTTCAAGATTTCCAAGATGTCAGCAAAGGAGACATCTTCAGAGGGGGACTGTGGGGACCCTTCTGCTTCATCCAAATCAGTATCAGAGGTCAGAGATTCCTGTGGGGAATCAATGTGCCTCCTCTTGCACAATCTTTTCCTCGGTACATTCTCAGAGGGGGCTTCTGGGGATGCATCCGAGGAACCAGGGTTGCCCTCTGGGGCTGGCTGAGGCATTGGGTCTCGACACTTGGTACGAGCCAAAGGTACAGAAGCAGAACGCGGACCCTTTGGGGGAGGAGAAGAAGATGCCGATGACGTATGTGTCTGTTAATACAAGACCTTCCTCATGATGTTGAAGGCACCGCTGCCCCAGCTCGAGGATCCCATCGGTTCCGAAGAAGCCGGTAGTTTCCCCGGAACCAGGACCATGGGCTCCGACCCTGAGGACGGATCCGAGCTGATCTGAGCCGAGGCCCTGAGGGGGAGAGTCGGAACCGAAAGTTCGGTTCGACTGTCCGCCCTGGAACCTAGGAAAGATCGTCGGCTCCGAGACCCCTCGGCTGGTTCCGAAGGTGTCGAGGTCAACGGTGCCGATAGCGCGACTGGAGGCTTCGGCACCGAGGGCTCTACAATCATCGGCTCTTCGATCTCTGGCTCCGACGACTCGACAGGTCTCGGAGGAGGATTTGTCTCGGGGGCGGGAAGAGCCTCGAGTTTCGAAACCAATTGGGACGAAACTTCGATTAATTTGGACAGAGCCGAGTTCTCCATTAGCTTCTGTACCACTCGGTCCATGTCGGAGTCGGAAAGCGGCCTCGAAGAATGGGTCGAAGGGGCCGAAGCCATCACCGAGCAAAGGATTGAAGGCGGTGGTACCTCTGATACTGGCTCCAATACCTGAGTCTCAATCAGAGATAAGCATTCGACGCCCGACCCTGAGGTCTTTGGAGCCGGTGTCTGAATCTGAAAAGAGGTGCTCGGAGCTGAGGACTTAGGCTCCGACACTCTTGAAGACTTGGACCCCTTTGAAGACTTGGACACTTGTTCAGCCTTGTACAGGGCCTCCTGAAATTCGGGTTTTAAAAACCCTCTGTCCACCAACTTCCTGGCCTTTCTAGCATGACCCTCCCACTGAAGGAATGACAGATGGAACAGTCTTCCTGCAAGTGGAGAGGGCCAAGGCAGTAGATGCAGGAAGAATGGTTATCAGTAATGGACATCTTTTGTCCACACTGACACCTTTTAAAACCTGACTTGGCTTTTTCAGAAATAGTATCTAACCTAAATATACAAAATTCTAACAACACACTTATATATATATATATATATATATATATATATATATATATATATATATATATCACTATCCACACACTACCTGTCGCCTCCCTAACACTAAACATGCTTGTGCGTTGTTTTGTTTCCGCCGGATTCCGTGTCGGTGAAATGAATTTTGGGGGCATCTCTGTGATCCATATATATATATATATATATATATATATATATATATATATATATATATATATAAATATAATAACACACTACAAACACTTGTAAAAGTAAGAATAATTCTTATCTCTAATATATACAAAAAAAGAGAAGAAAATTTTAAGGTAGAAATTAACAATTTAAAGCCTATTGTCAGTCCTGGCAGAATTACAAGAAGGCCTTAACTAAGGTAAAAAAATTTACTAAACTACTTTAAACTACTTTAACTATTGAAAAAACACACTCTGTAATAACTATCACACTAATAACTACTTTTTAACTACTTTTTAACTATTTTAAACTATTTTTGACAACTACAACTTCAAAAAAGAATGAAAAAATACTGGCCCGAGCCTCTCACGATGCGATCTGCTGCTAGCGGCAAACTAGATCTGGGGGTTAACACAGGAGGATCATGGGATAGAACTGTGCCTCGAGCTTTCTCGAAGATGCTGAGCTGGTGATGTGGCCGACTCGGAGCTGAGGATCGGCTCCGAACCTGTGTGTAAGAACAAACGGCGAGATCGAACAATTTCACATCTGTAGTTTCACATATTTACACTATATATGGTAGGTCATAAGTATAATACATTCCTCCTTTAAGTCATTTAGCCTACACTAGCCAACTGAGTTACAGTCTTTGGGACACGGTTGAGTTGAAGTCTTAGGGACAGTGAGAAGATGCTAGTCAGGTTTAGCACAAGGACAGAGGCAGTGTGATTTAAAATGTTTTCTGCAATTTTCTTTGAATAGAGTTAGTGAACAATTAAGAGTGAGGTCGGGTGGTAGTTGATTCCAGATTTTGCCAATCGAGTTGGCGAATAAGGCTTCACCAGCTGAGTTATTGGATTTGATTGTTTGGATAAGTAGTCTATTGGATGAGCGGAGTTTGCTGTGATTACTATATGGGGTGACAATGTTTTTGAGGGATGGAATATTATCTGGGTGGTATAGGGCTTTATGGGCTAATGTGAGCTGAGTAAACTGAAGAAGGGTAGGAAGTTCAAGCCACCCTACGAGATTTAGATTGTGGCAGTGGTGTGTCCTATAGGATGAGCCCGTGGCAAATCTAGCTATGTGGTTGTAGCAATGGGATAATTTGTTGATTTCAGTGCTATGCAAGCCTGTGAATAGGGAGGAGGCATAAAGGAGGGTGGAAAGAAGATGACACTGTGCAATGGAAGTTCTGTCAAGAAGAATGAGGAAGGGTCTAAGCTTATAAAGTGATCCTAGTTTTTTGTTTATGGTTTTGATGGTTTGATTAATATGAGCATCATATGTAAGATTATTGTCTATTGTGACTCCCAGGAGTTTGGTTTGGGCATCAGGGTAGATAATGGTCCCATTGTTAGATGTAATGGTCATGGTTGGAGGGTTGGACCTACGAGTGGATGCAAGGAAAAGCAGCTTAGTTTTTTTTGGGTTTACTAGCAGACAGCGATTAGTAAGCCAATATTCAACAGTATTGAAGGTGCTCTGGGTTAAGAAAAGCAGATCAGATTGAGAGGAGGCAGAACAGATCAACGTGGAGTCATCTGCATACTGAATACATGTAGCCTTGGGAATAACAGTGTAGAGGTTATTAATAAACATGGAGAATAAAAGGGGTCCTAGTATTGAGCCCTGAGGGACTCCTAAGGAGATGGGTAGACAGGATGATAGCTTTTCTTGCCATAGGACTGCCTGTTGGCGTCCAGATAGATAGGACTGAAACCATAGTAGAGTGTAGGAGTCAAGGGAGAAGCTAGTTATGGTCTGTAGGAGTAACTGATGGTTGACCATGTCGAATGCCTCAGATAGATCAAGAAAGAGAGCAGAAGAGAGTAGACTACTATTACGGTTATGGTTGATTACATTGGTGAAGGAGAGAAGAGCTGAGGTGGTGCTGTGAAAAGGTCTAAAGCCGTGCTGAGATACAGCCAGTAGCTTGCCTCCTACAAGGTGGTTCACAAGTTGTTTCTGGATACATTTTTCCATGACTTTAGCTAGTGGAGATAGAATAGCGATGGGTCTGTAATTAGATAGTCCTGTAGAGCTTCCACCTTTATGTAATGGTATAACATGAGAAACTCTCCAAATTGATGGGACAGAAGCTTTGGATAATGTTCTATTTATTAGTATTGAAATTGGGTAGTCTATGATGTCAGCAGCCTTTTGCAAGTATTCTGCTGGGAGGAGGTCAGCAGCTAGAGTGGTGGGCTTTAGTTTTTTGATAAGACAACGGATGAGAGAGGTAGGAACAGGTTAGAAGCTAAAGGAGGGGGTGGTGTTAGGTTTCTCATTGTCCAGGTAGGAAGAGGGGGGCACAAGGTGGCTGGCCAGGGTCTTGATGGTTTCTGTGAAGAAGCTATTGAAGGAGTTCACAGTGTTTTCTGGTGACTACTTATTAGGGGTTAGAGGAGAGGGGTTAGGAGCATGTCCTGGGTGAAGTAGCTTATTTAATCCAGCCCAGAATTTTCGAGGATTGTTATGTTTTTTTTGTTGTAAATGGTGGTAGTAGTTTTTCTTGTCTAGGATAATAGATTTTTTGGTATTGTTTCTTAATTGCCTATAACTAAGATGGTGTTGAGGGTCTTTGGTGACACATCAGGTTGCCCAAGCTTTGTTTCTGAATATGATTTTAGATTTATCCAGTCTTGTAGTGTAGTGTCAGCATGTCAAACAATGAGCTTTCATTTGTTGCAGGCCTGTGTGACCTTAGGTATTGAGGCCAGCAATTTTGGTTATTTATAATAGAGGTATCTGAAGGTGTAAATATGGTTAGAGATACAGGTGTGCTCTTTATGGCTGAAACTTCTTAGGTGAGTGCCTGGGAGTTTTAGGAGAGGATTATTGACAACCTGTACATATGTTGATTTGGAATTATGCTGCTGTCTAGTGACAATAGGTGGGGTAGAGAGAGATGTGACTCCAGTTTGACTAAGTAATCGTATGGAAGTAAGAGATTGTTAGTAAACACAAGTGAGTTACTATACTGCTTTAATATTCCTAGTGCTAACAGACTGGATAGATAAGATGTATGAGCAGGACATGTCTCAATAATGATTACAGTTAAGTCATAGCAATGTATTTAAGGAGTGAGTTGATAAAGGAATAGGTTCAACAGTGCTGTATGGAATATATTTGCCAACAACAAAAAACTTACAAAAATATAGGTAACAGCTAAGGCAGACCTGCTTGCAGAAAATGTTTTATATCAGCAATAACAACTAAGTTGGATCTACTATTTGACCAAACATAAACTCAACTCATACAACTAACAATGACGCGTCTACTCAATGACAGAAGTTTGGGTTAACTGCTGCAACTCAATAAGTAGCAAAAATAAACAGATATTGTCTTAACAGAATACAAGCTAAGCAGTATGGGAGTATATATAATTGGAAAAAATGAGGGCAATCTGTTAACAACTAAAGTAGCTAAAAACAGGACAGCCAGGCCAATTGTACAAACAACTGAAATATAAAGGAGCAACAATGGTAAAACCACTGTGAGTAAAGGGTATAGTAGATCAGTACAGCATTTAATGAGTCACAACAATTTAAGAGTAATACGAACAGGAAAAACAGGTGACAGATATAAAACTATCAAGAACAGTGAGATAATAAAAAAGGAAAAAAAAAAAAAGTTACCTTGGTGCTGGCAGATGCACAAGGTGGTATTGGTAGGAGCAGAACAGAACTATAATTGGTCAGGTGGTTGTGAATTCAGTAGTTGATAGAATAGCAGTCTGGCTGCAACCACCCTTTAAAGTTTGCTTCTGGCCTCAGTAATGCTGCAGTAAGCACATTATTGATTAGCAATTCAACATTTGAAAATGCTTAAGTTTCTGATAAAACACAACTGACCAATTTATACTGAGTCTAAGAAAACTTTTGTCTTACTGGTGCACAGAAATTAATGACTTTTACCCCTCTCTCACAGGGGTAAATGCAGAACTTCCAGATGATCAAGCAAAGCATGTCCCAGAAGTATCCCTTGACTGATGGATAAATCAGATATCGTTTTGATTTCTAAAATAGCTCAGCACGTCTCACTCATTTTTGATTCCCCTGTATTTACATAGTCTTGTGCAGACATTTTGCATCAGACTGCATGGGATGCAAGAGAGATAAGGAAGATATTCCCTGGCAGATGGGAACTGATACTTGGTAGCCAAGCAGAGACAGTGAGAGAGAGAGAGAGAGAGAGAGAGAGAATGTTTCCTGTATAGCATAAACTAGGACTTGCTGGTTATTTGTTAAACTGGCCTATGGAGCACAAAACTATGTGCCACTCAGCCAAAAAGAATGCCAACTGGTGCAATGGGCAAATTTAAAAACAAGGCAGTGCCAGAGGAAAGAGAAGCCAGCAAATCAGTTGAAGACTATAATGTAATCTATCCCTCTCCATCTAGCAACATCAGAGCAATGGTTTTGACCACTCTTTTATAAGGAACAAGTATGGAACCCCTCCATTCAGGTCAAGGTAGGAGACTCAACACATGAATCCTGCAACAAAGTGCAGTTCTATATATTGTAGGGCTTGGCAGAATGATTCCACATTCCTCAATTATCTGATCCTTCTTTTAAAATGGCTTGTGCTAAGCAGCATGGTCTACAGTGTAACCAAAAGAGCATCAGTATGTGCAGTGGTCCATATTTAAAAAGAAGGCAGCACTAGACAAAATGAGAGTCAGCAGATATTTTACTTCTCTTTGTCTAGTGCCTGGAATGATGATTCTTGTTCCCATTCTCACAAAGTACATGTATGGAATTCTTCCAGGCAGGTCAAGGCAGGCAACTCAACATAAGAATCCCACAAAACTACACTCCTAGATGTTCTAGAGCTTTGTGGCACAGTTACACATTCTTAGCTCCTTCTCACCTTCTCATTTTGGCTTGTTTTAAGTAGAATACTTTGCAGGTCAGCCAAAAAGAACATCAAACTGCTGTGCCTTTCTGAGTGAATCTTGTGATCAGACAAGAAGGGGAAACAATGAAGAAAGACATTTGGCTAGTGGGTGAGATATTACATCTCCGGCTTGACTGCCTGGAGTGGGGAAGGCAACAGTTAATAAAATGGGAATCAGCCAATCAGTAAATGATTCTAGTGGAATCTATAGTTTTTAGTCTGGCATCCTGAAGAATGATTCTCTCCACACCGCTCGACTGTTCAGATTTTCACCTCATATTTTTGGTCTGTTTCTCATAAAATTGTGGTTTTCTGACAAATTACTGGCAAATTATTGAGGACTGAAGTCAGAAAATAATGGCAAACAGTTGAGTTTCAGACTTCATATCCTTCAGAAAAATTCATGCTAATGCAAAACCTGTCATTCCAACAACTTTCTAAGCTTAGTAACCAGTAAACTACACAGCATACAACTTGAAACGAATAAAAAAACGCCATACCAGATGCCACAAATGATCCTTTAATAACTGTTTTAAGAACTTTCATTCCTCTACTCCAGAACTTCATCAGAAACATAGTAGCAAGCTGTTTCCTTCATTGAAAAGCCTTAAGCTCACCAGTCCATACACATTTAAAGAGATTTTAACCAAAATAAAAAAAATCTTTTACATATACAAACATATCTAGTTACTAAAAACAATAAGTATACATATTAAAGGTATATGTAAAAAACGAAGTATTACAAAATCATACTCTGGCAGCTTTAATCCTTAAAATGGGCTTAATGGAAATTAGATTATTAATCCATGGTGGGGTACAAGCATTGGGCAGCAATTGCCATACAATTCCCTCTGTTCCAAAAAAGTTCCCAGTCACTCCCCTATTAAAAAAAGCAACTTTATCCAAAACAGTAAAAAC
This sequence comes from Protopterus annectens, assembly GCF_019279795.1. Taxonomy (NCBI): domain Eukaryota; kingdom Metazoa; phylum Chordata; order Ceratodontiformes; family Protopteridae; genus Protopterus; species Protopterus annectens. The sequence continues at coordinate 144,090,571 of NC_056740.1, forward strand.
AAACTTCTTAAAATCTTTGCATTGGACTGAGTGTTTGTAAAAACATTAACATTATTTGCTTTATTAATTGCATAAATATGCTGGTAAATCCTAGTTTTTAACGGTCCCATCCATCGTCTTGCCAACATAGAAGGATGGACATGATGAACAAAAGGCTATATAAAGAATATTTAAAAGGAGTCCCTATTTTTGGGCCTTTGTCCCTCATTATGTGTGGCTTTGTTCAGATTTCTTGCTCTAAGAGGTTGAGAGGTATGATTCTCCGTATTACACTAACAGCAGAGAACAAAGATGTTTTATTATTTGCTCCCACTCTCATAGGTTCATAGGTAGGTACTAGGCTATTGGCCCTAGGGCCTATACAAGCCTAGCCAAAAAGGTACCCTGGCTTTCGCCACCCAAGAAAATTATTTTCATGTGCCCCTGTCAAGCTGAGCCACATGATCCGGGTGATTTCCTATTACCCATCCAATCATCAAGATTTTTCTTGAAGAGTGCTAATGAGGAGCTCTGTTTGACATAGATAGGTAGTCTGTTCCAGAGTATGGGAAGTCTCTGGGACAGGAATCTATCCCTCCAGCATGTTCTGTTTATTGTGGTAACAAGGTTTATGTCCCTAGAGCATGTAGCTCAGAGGGATTGGGATTTCTTTAAGTGGAAAATGTCCAACAGCTCTGGGTTTGACATAGCTTTGTATGTTAGGTAGAGATCGCCTCTGAGTAGGTGATATGTGATGAAGTAAAGCTTAGGGCATCTATTTGAGGTCAGTAATCCTCTTTGTGAGGTATTTCTACAGCCTTTCCAGTTGTTGTAGATGTCTTGTGAGGTACATACCAAAAGGGGCATTGTACTCTATAATGGGTCTTATGAGTGATGAGTAGAGGGGAACAATGACCTCTTTTTTTCTGGATGAGAAACCTTTTGTGATGAGGTGTGCCATGTAGAAGGATTTCCTGACTACTGTGGCGATGTGATTATCAAAGGAGAGACTACTGTCCACCTGTGTCCCAAGGTCTCTTATCACACTTTCAGTATTAAGTAGACTACCACCTATGTGATAATTCATGGGTACAGAGTTTTTACCAAAGGGGATGACAATGCACTTTTTGGCATTGAGCTTGAGGCCATGGCTTTGACACCAGGCATCTGTCTCAGTGAGGCCCTTTTGTAGGATGTCCACATCGTTAGGAGTTTTGATTATGGCTCCTAGTTTGCAGTCATCTGCAAACTTAGTTAGCCAAAGACCTTCTGTGTTAGCCTGTACTTCAGAGAAGTAGATACTAAACAGGAGAGGACCCAGGACTGAACCCTGTGGTACTCCACTTGTCACTGGTCTGAAGTCTGATTTGGAGTCTGCTACTTTCACAGTGTGGGTTCTGTCAGTAAGCCAGTTGGCAACCCATCTTGTGACATAGGGATTTATACTTAGTTTAGTGAGTTTATCTATAATTCCAGAGTGGGGGATGGTGTCAAATGACTTGGCGAGATCTAGATAGGCTGTGTGAACCACCTTACTCTCATTTATGGCTTTGATGACTGCTTCAAAGAAGTGTATCAAGTTTAGGAGACATGATCTGTCTTTTACAAACCCGAACGGTGTGGGGTCCAGAGTTTGGAGATCTCCAATGTCTTTGTTTATGAGTTCCATGGTGATACGTTCCATGGCCTTGCAGACCTGGCTCGTCAGGCTAATGGGGCGGTAGTTGCCGGGGTCTGTCGTGGCTCCAGCTTTGTAATTTCCAAAAAAAAAAAAAAATGTACAGAGCTTCTAGTTGAAAAAAAGCCCCTGTACCTCAGATTTTGAAATTAGAGCATTTGTAACTGACATCAGTCCTGGAAATTTCAAGACAAAAGCAAGCAGATACATTTTCAAATGGCCATTTAGAGTGTACTATTTATACGTACCTACAACTAAGTGAATCAGAATTAGACACTACTTAACGGCAAATAGTTAATGTTCCATAACAGAGTGAGTAGCAATTAATCCTGCATTAGTTTAGCTAAACTAGAACTGCCATTTATTTTCCTGTTCAACTGAGAATATGACTTAGCATCAGATGAGGATGCCGAGTAATTAATATAAGTCTTATCTAAACGGATTTGAAATGGGATCCCTGGTGCATTGATGAGGCATTTATACTTAAGGTAATCTGGTCAAAATGGAGCTCCTTCTACCCGTGTAGAAGAAGCTAGATTGCAGTTTACTGCATAGTATTTCATAGTATTTATATGTACACGGGCGAAGGACAAGCTGAACAATAGCCACACCATGAGACATAAGGAGCCGAAGAAGAAAATTCCTGACATTCAACTTAACTGAGTCAACCTATTCAAATAATAAACACATACTGCATACTGTCACTTATCACTATCTGGAAGAACAGTGAAACGTTGCCCATAACAGAGTTGGGTGTTGGGACAGAATCATGTGCATGACTTAACTTTTAACAATTGGATGACATCTTATAAACTAGTAATCTGGATAACAAACTACTTATAAGCACAGTGAACAGTGTATGAAGCTGGAAAATGCTTCCTGAAATGGAAAACGTAACCTCCAAGTTTCTGTTCAAAACCACCTTTAAGCATTCTTAACTACAAAGATGACAGTTTGAAAGGCAAGACCTGAAATCTGAAAATTTTCCATGAAATGGAAACTCGAACTTCTGTTGCTTGCTGCAGTGGAAAATGTAGGCATATATGCTGCATAGTTGTGGATCAAAGCCAAATGTCTTTTTGTAGAAGTAGAAGAGGGTACAGACATTTTTTTTTATGTTGAACAGCACAGATGTGATTCTTTTTTCACTAAATATTTTTTTTATTATTTCAAATAAGATGTCTTAAACATTACATGAAATAAAGATAAATAACATATTTACAATTCTAAAACATTACTAACTTCAAACCATTATATAACTATTTACATTGGTGTCTATGCAAATAACATTGAAATTCTATATTATATAAAGTTAGAAACATAAGATGATATATCTTCTTCGATATTTTCAAGTATTTCCAGTACTTTCATCCAAGAGTAATAGTAAGAAGTAGATCTTTTAGTTCTGTTCTTCACTGTTAATATTTCCATGTGAGCAACTGTTGTTGTTAAAGTCTCAAATTCCTTGAACGTAGGTGAAGCCTCATTTTTCCAGTGTATAGTTATGATTTTACGTGAAATTGCCAATAGTGACCATAGGATTTTAGTGTCTTTTTTGGTACACAGTTTGGAATAGGAGAGTTGAATAAAATTAAAGACTTTGTTAATTGAAAATTATTATTATAAAGTCTGAGTCTGAGTCTGAAAAATAATTAATGGATTTCCAGTACATATTGAGACATATACATTCATAAAAACATGCTGCCAATCTGCTTTTATCTTGGTATGGCATCTCCAACATTGATCTTCAATAGAATATATTTTGGCTAACCTATGTGGTGTATAGAAACTTCTATGTAGATATCTCCAAGTGAATAATTGCCAGTATTTTGATAATGTAGAAAATTTGGAAGATTTTAGAATATTACTTTTTTCTTCTTCAACTGGAGGATGGTTGTTTATTAAAGTATAATAATCCCAGTATGATTTTTCATGATAGCTTTTTGTTTTTAACAATTTTATAGATATTAGACAAATAACCTGTACCCTGATAAGGCTGTTTTGTGATAAGAATAAGGTATTCAATGAGTTTTGGAGCTTCATGTCTAACTGAAGGTTGCATTTGTTCTATTTTATTTATAAGAAAATGCCTTAGATTTTGTAAAACAGCCAATTGTCTTTATTTATATTATAATTATAAATTATCTGTTCCTTTGTTAGAATTTTCCCTTTCTCTATAAGTTGATGCCAAAAGAGTAATGTTTCTTCTTTAAGTATATTTATTTTAGATATTTGGAATGTATCTAGAATATTTGGTGTAAAAGCTATAGGGAAAATAAGAAAAATCCAAGAATTAATATTTGGTATTTTGTTTATATATGTTCTGAACACTGAAAGTGTAGAGCTTACATAGTTTGATGGCAATTTATTAATATTATTTCTTTTCCTAAAAATAATCTTTTAACATCCATATAAGGGGTGATGGTATTACTGTTAAGTTGTCTTGTATGTGATTATAACTGATTTCTATGTAAATCTGCTCATGGGCTTGTTTCCATATAGGTGTGTATGAATTATTTAACCATAGTGTTATGTTTTTAATAACAGATGAGGTAATATATAAATCAATATCCGGTAAATTAATTCCACCATCTTCCCAATCTGGCAAATGTTTATTTAAGGCTATACGGGTTTATTTGGAAACCATAGAAAATTTAAAATTAGTTTATTGTATCTTTGAATAATATATTTGGGAGGTGGCAATGAAAAATTTTGTATTAAGTATAATATTTTGGGAAATATGTTTATTTTAATAAGATATAATCTGTCTGCTGTTGAAAAGATATATTTATTCCAGTAACCAATTGTTTGTTCTATTTTGTCTAGTATTTTATTATAGTTAAATATTAGAGAATCTGTTAATTCATTGAGTAGATTTATTCCCAGATATAATAATTTACTTTCTGTTACTATATATTTGGAAAATCTTTTGTTTATATTATTTTTTACAATTACAGGGCATAATTTTAGTTTTGTTTTCATTAAATTTTAAGCCTGAAATATTTTGAAATTTATTCATGGAGTTAAATAGAGCATTCAAAGACTCATTTGCATCTGAGAGAGTTAATAGTATGTCATCAGCAAAGAGTTGGATTTAAGGTTTAACATTTTATTAATACAAATGCCCTTTATGTTATTGTTTGATCTGATTTGATTTGCAAAGGGTTCTATGAGTAATGCAAATAACAATGGTGATAAAGGCAACCTTGTTTAGTTCCTTTTTATTGTTATAGGGCCTGATCTATATGATCCCAGTTTAACATATGCAGTAGATTTTTCATATAGTATTTGGATAAGATTATTAAAATTAGAAGGAAAGTTATATTCTTTTAAAACTAGTGAAAGAAAGTTCCAGTTAACTTGAATCAAAAGCTTTATTAATATCTAATGAGATTACATTTAAATTTAGGACTTTATGTTTGCTATAATCTATTAATGTTAGTATTCTTTAATATTATCTGAAGTATTTCTTCCTTTAATAAAACCTGTTTGATCTTTGTGAATTAAGAAAGGAAGAAAGTGTTTGATCCTATCTGCGTATATAGCCATAAACATCTTGTAGTCTATATTGAGTAATGATATTGGCCTATATGAGGAACACTGATTTTCATCTTTATCTGGTTTGATAATTGGGGATATCAATGAATATTTCCAAGAGGGTGGTATATTCAAATCTTTATTGGCTATATCATATACTTTTAATAATAAAGATATGGCTTGATTGGGTATTAATTTATACATTTCTGGTAGCATATTGTCTGGGCCAGGTGCTTTATTTGTCTTGAGCTTTTTAATTTGTGATTTTAATTCTGTCATATTGATTGGTTTGTTTATAATGTCTATTTGTTCTTGTGTTAATTTAATATGAATATTGTTTTCTAAGTATTTTTATATCCTTAGTAGGTGTTTCACTATTTATGCAATTATCAATGTTAAATTGGAGTCTGAATGCTTCTAAAATATCATTTAGTTCAGTAACTCTTTTGTTAGTATTGGGAATAAATATTTCTTTTATTTGCTTAGATTTAAATATTTTTTGTTCTATTAGTTAAGTATCTCAGGTGTGCTGAATTAGTAGAGTATGAGTTTATTTTTATCTTTTCTAAGTTAATCATAATCTTATGGTGTAGCAATTCTGTATACTTCTTATTGATTTGTGTAAGTTCTTGAACTTGAGTAGCATTACCCTTTTGTATTTCCAGTTTAAATTTATCTGCTTTGTTTTGTAAGTCTAGCATATCTTTATTCCATAACTTCCTTTTATTTATGTACCAGGATAATATCTTCCCATATGTAACTGCTTTTAATGAATCCCAGACATATATTTCTGAAATATCTTCTGTGTAATTTATTTCTAGAAAGTTTTTGATTGTTTCTTCATAAAATTCTTTGAAATCTCTCAATTTTGTGATATAGGAAGGTATCCTAGTAATGGGATTTGAATAAAATGGTGTAAGCTCTATCTCAAAGACTATGGCATTATGATCAGATAAAGGACAATTTATGATTTTGACTTTGTTAATTTTTGTTATTAGGTCATTGGCAACATATATTCTATCAATTCTAGAGTTAGTTTTATATCTATGAGAATAAAATGTGAAGATTAGTGAGTCTGGTTCTGCAAATTCATTTATATCTTTTAAATACAATGTATCTATAAATTTTGATAGTGCTTTAGAGATAGGTTGTTTTCTTCTTTTGGATTTAGAATCTGTATCTTTTCATTCATTATACAGTTGAAGTCTCCTACCAATATCAGGCTACCCTTAGTTAAATGAATTATCTCTTCAAAATGCTGTTTAACTGTTTTAATCCTAGTCCTGGGATCCAATATAGATTTACTAACGTATAAATTCTCTTATTTAACTCTATTGAAACTAGACAAAACATACCTGATGTATCTTGATGAGTAGTAATTATTTTAGGTGTTATAGTTGAGTTGCAGTAGTATAGCTACTCCCTTATTTTTGTTTTATATTGAGAGTTTATTAGTACTGTGTAATTATTAATATTTAAGTTGTTTATATCTCTATCTAATAAGTGTGTCTCTTGTAAAAAGACTATTTGTGGTTTATGTAAGTTTATGTACTTGAATAGGCTTCTCCTTTTATTACTATTATTTAGACCATTAACATTTATGGATAAACATTTCATTTCCTAGTTTTGAGTTTGTTTTATGTGTGAGTTTATGTAAATATTGTTTATTCTTAGTTCCATCTTGGATACAGAATTCAAAAGTTTTTCTTGTATGATTTTGCATGTTTCTGAGTGACACCAAAGTGATAGAATAACAAAAAAACCAAAGAACTTCCAAACTTGTAATTCTTAACCTTAAAAACCATTCCCTATTCCTTTGAGGTAATATACCTCTTTGTTTGGTTAGTGAATCTAACCAAACAAACTTTCTACCCTCACAAATAATATTTGGATCAGTTTCTATTATCCTCTTAGTTTTAAATAAAGATAATTGAATAATATATTACGATAATCTAATCAGCTAAAATATATACATATATTCTTTACTCATCTTATTGTAATTCAATAATACTTACTTCTAAGCAGGTTTCAAAAAGGTACAAATATTTAGATTAAGGTAGTATCATTTCAAAATAATTTAGGGTATTAATAAACATCATGTTAAAATCTATAACTGTATACTTCATACATCTGTTGAAAACTATTTACTGACATTACTGTATAATACAGTACCATTGTTGTGCAATTGTTTTAGACTACTCAAGTCCGAAACCAGTGTTTAAATTAATATTTGCAAAGTCATATTGGAATAAAAACATGAATAGTTCTGAAACCACATCATATTTCATGTTTAACATAAACTGAAATGCAATACAATGTATAAGTATATTAATATTTCTTTAGTAGACATTAAATATGTTCCTCTGATTGCATTTTTCAGCTTTTCAAAGACAATTGACAACAAGATCACAATTTAGACATCTCCCTTATCCAAGAGACCACTCATAATGTTGTTACCTGATTGAGTGTCTTGTTGCCAACACTTCCATCAACCTTCAGAGGGACCCTGCACAATGAAAACTGACACAGTACAGAGGTAAAACTGCAGCGCACTTGACCACACCCTCAAAGCAAACATCTATGTATATCACACATCAACTCCCACAGCTTAGACTGACACCCAACCAGTGAGTCTATCTGCTGACAAGTGCTGGAGATACAATCCTGACCTACTCAACACCAGTAATTCAATCCTACGACTGAACAAAAGTATACTGGAGAACACATCAAAACAATGGAAGCTGCCAAGATTCAAACCACCATGTACGAAAATATTACAGGCCAAAATTCCCAACCCATTTTGCAGCAAATAGACAAAACGTATTCAAACCATGGGGTAACACCTTTACCACGTCAAAAAGGTGTCCAAGAAGCTTGTTTTTCCTCCAACATCGGAGGACAGCCACGATGATCCATGCACTGCAAGAGTACCATTTTATCCTGGCAATTGCTTCACGACTGTATATAGAAACATTTAATCCAAATCATTAACTGGCACCACAACAATATTTCTCAGAAAAGCTGTTTTACAGCCAATGACCAGACAGAACGCATCATTGGGAGGATACATTTATCAAATGTCAAGTGCCCCAGCCATAATACAAGTGTCTCCTCAAATCAATCCCCAACGAATCTACTGCCCACCAAACTTGCAGACCAATACTGGCATCCTTTCATGCAGTCACTGTGGAACACAAAAATACAGGTCCGCTGATCAGGAACAACCAGGCTCTCAACTGCCAGACAACACACCGTCTGCAGAAAGGTCCAAGAATCATAGTTGCATTGTCAAGCATCCTTGTCCACACTAACAGTAACATGATATACCCAAGATACACTAGTATTGTGTCATTCTTGATAATGTAAAAGCCAGGCAATATTATAAGAAGGGTGAAGCCACAGCCAGGCAACATAACAAGAAGAGCACAGCCGCAGTCACCATTCAGATGAGCAAACGGGAACAGCATGAGCCATCTAAGGATGGATAGCCCGTTGAGTACCTGCCACAATGCATGCCCATAATGCATGGCAACCCAGTAACAAATTAGGTGTGGGCTAAGCCTCTCCCCCTTCCACTCAAATCAGATCCAACACAATATGTGTGTAGAACACAGATGCTTCGACAAAGCCCAAAGCCACATGGGATATAAACATTGTATAATTGACACACCGGGTCAAATCCACTGTTGTTATGTTACTCATTATAGTTGCCTATACAATCATTGCTTCCACTTTCTCCATCTAGTATACCATACCGCCATCTAAATGTTTGATTTGCCAAATGCACATCCAACCTTCTTGTTGCATCCCACCTGCCCACCCGAGGGCATACCCTGGCAGCAGGACATCAGTAGTATTCTGCAGGAGCACCAGCGTGGGAAATGGCAACCCTCCCCAAACAAACCTGTCAGTTGCTTGACATTTACTAGTTTCTTTAGAGAATTTGTAAAACAGCAGTGATTTTATTTGCTGATGATTAATTTCTGCTTTTTAAACTCTGCTGTATAAAACATAGTAAGGGATAGCTAAAATGTCTGGAAATCTAAACTGATAGAAAGACAAGCAGATATATGTCCTTATCTGTCAAGGTGCTAGAAGACATCAGTAGCCATAAACTGAAAGTGCTTCAAAAATAAATATCTGTGTATATTTATATGAACCTTTTATATTATTTATGTTTCCATAGAAGGAATTTAGGTTTCTGTATCTTTAAATGTGGACCTAGCTTATTTTCTGACTAGACGTCAATTAGAAAGAGTCAGGGGATGGCGTACACAAGTAAATGCGACAAGCAATAAGTAACTCAAGTTTCTAGTGATGTTTGTGGCTGTTAAATTGTCTCGAGAACCAAGCGGAAAAGGTATGTGTTTTTCTTTTTCTTTTCCCTCTCTTACTTGGTGACAAACTCATGTAGTGTGCACGCGAGCACTCTAGTTTGTGGAGTAGTGTTCACAACTGTCAAACTTTGCATTTTAAACATGCTATGCCTTATTTCTCTACAAAAGAAAAGACAACAGGATATCTAAGCTAGTCACAAGCATCTTTCAACTCCGGATGTCTGGAGCCACAACACACATGACTTATAGCCTCAAAATATCACTTAAAACATATTTTTCACTGGACTATATCAGTATGTGCATATGGGTCAAAGGCAGAACATCTTTTAAGATTATTTAAAGTAGTCTTATGATACATCCTAACTGAAATACTTCATTTCAAAAGCAACACATTTCTGCCCAGCATTGGCGTTTATCCAAACAGGGACACTTTTAACTTATAAAAATAATGCTGTCAGGGATGTAACTGATAATAAGTTATATAGCAGCCATTACTATACCTATTAAGCAATATAACCATATACTGATTAAAATATTATAAGTTAATGAAGATTTTATAAAAGAAGAGAACAAATAAAAACAACAAAACACAAAGAGAGAAAATAAATAAATAAATAAATAAACTATTTGGGAACATTATTATGCATTGATTACTCTGATTAAGAATATGAAAATAATAGATGGATAATAATGAAAAATAGAGTAATGTTTAAATTATGCTTAGTATATTGATGTGATTTGAGATAAATGTATTTACATTTATGCTAATTTTGACATTTAAAATATAAATGAAAACAGTACCTGTTTTGGTGTAACTTGAAGACAGTAAGAACTTTTTTTTTTGTTGTTAGTATTATTATTTAGATTTTTACAGAATATAACATATGTAAGATTATTTGTCCTTTAGTTTTTTTTTTCTTTTGCTCAACAGTTTTCCAATTATTTACTTCAGCATTTCTCTTCGGTGTACTTATTGTCCAGTCCATAGATTCTTCATGTGTTAGGATGTTGTTGTTGGTAAGGTATTTTATTGCTGAATCTACTGTTTCAAAGATTTTTATTCCATTTGGTAGAAAAACTTTCAGTCTTGCTGGGAATAAAAGATGGACTTTCAGTTGCTTTTTCTTCAAGATTTTTTTTATTGGTAGAAATTCTTTTCTTTGAAACCACCTTTGTAAAATAATCATTGTCAAATCTTATTAATGAATCATTGTATTTGATGGGAGAATTTGCCCAAGCATTTCTTAATATAAGATCTTTATCTTGTGTAGAAAAAGTCTCACAATTATAGATCTCGGCTTGTTCTTACCCAGAGAAGAAGCATTTCCAGAAGCTGCTAGTGATCTATGCTCGCTCTATACCATATGAAAGAGCTTCAGGTATTTTTGTTACATCTGGTATCCAGGTGGTAAGAAAGTTTATCATATTGTCCCTTCAGATTTTTCTGGTAGACCATATATTCTAATATTATTTCTTCTTGTTCGGTTTTCCATATCATCAAGCTTTTCTAGTAAATATGTATTCTGTTGAAGTAAGAATTCAGTTTGTTGTTCTTCTATTTGGACTCTAGTGTCAATGTCACTTAATGACTGTTCAATAAGTGATATCTGTCCTTTCTGCTGTGTAAACATTTCTTGAAGCTGTTCCAGTTGTTGTGAGCACTTTTCTTTAAAAGTATCTATTTTATTGTCCATCTTGTCGATTTTTATTGTAAGTTCCGGTATATTTGTAATGAGAGACTGCAGGTCTTTTTTGAGAGAAGAGTCTTGTGCTGTATTCCTTAGATGACTCATGCTGTAAAGCTGATATTGGTGCTGATTTTCCAGTAATTAATTTGACAGGAATTATTCAAGTTCTGACAATAAAATTTTTCTTATAGATGCTCAGAGTTATTAGAAATAAGTTAGTAATAAAAATTTCTTCAAATTAAATATTATTTTGTAAAATTCCTGTCAGGAATTGTATTGAGGTAAGAGAGCTGAAATGAAGTGCAGCTATCAGTTCAGCATCCTAGCCACGCCCCACAGATGTGATTCTTGAGACAAGAAATTAACTTCATGTCTATAATTTTGGAGGACCACAAATAATCTAGTGAAACTTCCATCTTACTTTTGTAAATCCTTCACAGTGGCATGTCTCATAAAATAATGTACAACTAGTAGTGGTGCATTCTTTGACTGGCTGCCATGAACTGGATGACAAAGTGAAATAAAATCAGTGTGTTCCTCCTCAGAAAATGGATTGTCTAAGGATATGTACAGATTGTCTGGCACAATAGTGCGCAGATAAGGCTGTCGGCTACTGACATTTACACTGTAGTTTGAGAAAATAATCTGCAGACCTACAGTCACCTACTCAGAATGACTAGAAGAAAGCTGATTAACAAAAAATAAATTAAAATAAGTAAATACATTTTAAAAAAGTTCTCAGATCACCCAATAAAACAGGTATTTACACCTAGATGGCTTCATATAGTCTAAAATAATATTTTTCTCTATTGGTTAACACAAGTCATCTTTTTGTGGAACACAAGAAATCAAAATACAGTTTGATAGTGACACACAGATACTGTGTGGTAATAGTACTAATGTAAAAAAGAGAAGCATAGACAATGCTGTTTTTTAATTTCTCCAAATGCTAGGTTTTTACATACCTTGACAGGAATGGAGTCCATTCCTAAGTCAGGGCAAAATTAAAGTTCATGAAATCATTTTTGCTTCAGTCTTTGACATTTGATATGAGTGCTCTTCTCAGCACTCGCAGTGTACCCAGAGCTGCCTCTTTTTGCAGTTCACAAGGAGTTAGTTTTATCGGTAGCATATTTAGATATGTTTGAAGATGCTTTTTTACTGGCCCACTTGCTCCTACTACAGCTGGAAATATCTTGATCTATTATTGCTCCCATTTCTGATTGCAAGTCTTAACATGGGATGATCTCACATAATCATTATGTTGCCATTTTCAACAGTCTTTTGCGGGTTCATGCTTCCAATGTCTCTCAGCTGCCTCTGTGTTGTAATGTTTGTAAAATCTCCAGTGTAACAACCTTACTACATTCTTATGTCTTTCAGTATACAATCCTTTGTCCATGAGTGTACTGCAACCTGCAACAAGATGTGTAACTGTTTCTGGTTCTGTACCGCTAAATCTACATTATTCTGCATCTCCTACCACCTCTATGGATTTTATAAACTGTTTCTGTGGTATGAGGGGTAAGAGCAGTGATTAGAAGCAAAGAGCACAGCTAGTTAAGGGTTCAAATCCAGCTACAAGATACATTTCTCTCTTGGTGGAGGGTGGCTTAATGGCTAAGGTGTTTGCCTTACAAACACAAGGTGCAGGGTTTGAATCTCACAAGGGATAGCTGGCTAGGCTTAAAATGGCTCTCAAGGGCACTAAACTATGAACCTATAAATCATCTTGTATGTAATCCACTGCCTTTGGCTGCCAATAGTAATCTTTCATATTTTGGTTTAAATTCAGTTTGCCTGTGCCATTAGTACATCAATTCTTGGTCAACATGTGGTTGTTCCAGTAGATTTCTGTATTTCTTTCTACAGTTGTGGTCTTTCCATTTATCTTTTCTTTTTTCTGATCCTGTTCTTTGTATTTTCCTTTTGTTTTTTTGAACTTTCTCTTGTCATCTGATTTTTATCCATGTTAGGTTGTATTTCCATGCTTGCTTGTTGAGGTCACCTTAGACTTATTTTGTTTATGTTTTAGAACTTTCAATATGTTTGGATCTGATGAAGTCATTAAATATGTATACATTCCTACAATCACCGACCTATATGTATAGTTGATTTCAAGAAGGCCAACGTCTCCTTCAGACTGAGGGATATATATATATATATATATATATATATATATATATATATATATATATATATATATCTATATATATTGGTTCTTGTAGATGATTTGAATGGTATGAAGCAATTTTCTTGTTTTCCAATTAATCTTACTCAGCTCTTCTTGTGGCCATTCGATCACCCCAATGGTGTAAGTTAAAACACGAAGAGCAAGTTGATTTATACTTAAACTTTATTCCTAGATGTCAAGGCAATTTTTAAAGTTAAATTTGGTCTTCTAAAATATACCTTACTGAGCTTTGCTCTCATTATTTCAAGCGGTATCACTGCCCCTTCATCTATTCCAGGACATGTGCACACTCTTCCTTGTTCCAAATCTTTTTTATCACATTCCTCCCCAAGTTTTATATTTTCTTAATTCTTCAATTTTCCTCTTTCAAATGTTGCTTTTACACATTTGTTGAGACCAAATGACATCCCTATGTCGTTTGAGACTATTTTAATGACTTGTAGCTGCTGTTCCAGGTGTTTATCCAATAAGCTGTACAATTTTAGGTCATCCATGAAAAGTAAATGAGATATCCTTTGAAGTGATGATTTTCTTGGAGTCCAACTGAATCCATGACCTAAGCTGTTGAATAAACAGATTAATGGATTGACAAGACAACATAGTAAAGGTGACAAGGAAACACCCTGAAATATTCCACTCAGGATTTCCACTCCCTGGATAGCAATTTGTACTTTTTTGTTGTTCATCTGCAAAGTGGTTTGCCATTTCTTCACAGTAATAAAATTTGTCAATGTGTGACACATCTTGTACATTTGTAAGCATTCTATAATCTAGGAGTGAGGAATACTATCAAATGCTTTTTGTAATCTATCCATACTAAGAGTCCTGTTCTTTTTTAGAGGTCTCTTATGGCTTTGTTTAAGAAAAGATGATCATTTGCTCCATATGGATCTCTTTTATTCTTCTTCTGTTCTGTGACCATGATTGGATGTTTATCTAAATGACTGTATATGCTATCAACATTAACTCCTGTATATAACTTCTTTGTTGCTGCGAGACAGGTTATTGGTTGATAGTTCTTAGGATGATTTGCAGGTTCAGTTTTAAGTATAAGTATGGTTTTCCCCATTATAAGCCAGTCTGGTGTCACTTCAGGGTGTACATATAAATAGTTTTTACTCAATGTTAAATTATGGTGCAAATATGTTAATGCTTTTAACCAAATGCTAGGTACAGCATCTGCACCTGCTGGCATTTTCCATTTGGGAGCCTTTCTTAGCTTTATCTTTATATCAGTAGCAGTCATTTCATTCCAGTCCTCATCTTCTGTATCACAATTTCTTAATTGTTACTTTACTTCTTTCAGCCTGCATGCTGTGCTCAACCGGGTCATCAAATATTTCTCCAGAAATCATTAATTTCATCTGTTCATGGCGGTATCTCAACTACTGCTGTTTTCTTTTCTATATCCCTGTAGAATTTCTTCCAGGCAGGTGAAAGCAGACAACTTAACTGTTTTGTATCCTTTCTTTAAATTTCTCAGCATATCTCCTAAGCTTTTCAGTCTGCACAGACATTTTTAATTTATTGTTAAGAGATTGTGTAACTCAAATCCTGATCTGTTTTGATGCTGTGATTTTGTTTTAGTTCATTCAGTTTTCTAATATTTTTTAGACTGATTTCCTTTTCTGCATTCCTCCAACAATGATACTTCTTTTCTTAACTGCTTCACAATTGCTTCTAGTCAGTGCTTCCATTGTCATGATCTTTTTGCTCCTTTATTTTCTTTTGCTAATTTATGCTTTCTTGGTACTACCTTGCTGGTTATAATTTTTCTACTCGTTAATGTATTCTGTTGATTTTTATTATATCATGTAGATCTCTCTCTTTACAGTTTTAGGAACTTTATTAATTTGGCTTTTTAATTTTTTGACAATCACTGTCTTATTCACCTTTGGCAGCCTCTGTCTCTCATACATAATATTATTTTATTTATCCATTTTTAACAAATCCATTAGGTGTTCTCTTAAATTATTTTTGTCCTGATTGAGAGTTTCTTCTACAGTTTGTGTTTTCTTCTCTTTCTGCCTCTGTGGGGAAATACCTTGGCTGTGAAATAACTGTGACATTTTGTTTTGCGAAACATCTTTATTGCTTTCTACATTTCATTGAATTAATGAGTGATTTTCTCTACTAATGCAATGCTCTACTTCCTCTGTCACTTCTTCAAGCTATACTTGTTTTAATAAACCACCATTCTGAAGAGATCTTTGTGTCTGGGATTCCCATTCAAACCTCTCACCTTGTAACTGATCAATCACTTCATTTGCAGTTTCCTCCATTTCTGTACCAAAGGTTTAATTATGACTACATTAGACGTCTGTGTCACTATTCTCTCTCTTTTGTAACATTTACCATGTTTGGGTGCCTTTGCCTATGTGTACTTTCAAATATTTTCACTTTGCTTTATAATTATAAGTTAACACTGATTTATTTTCTGCATATAAACTGCACCATATTAGGTCTCATGTCTTCTCTCGGGTCCATTCCTCTCTTTTTAATGTTGCAAATACCTGTGGACATTTTTCTCTCTATTAATGCTTCATTCTTTGCTTCCTTTTCCAACTCACTCAATGTTTTCTTATCTGCATATTGTTTTGTTATTATTTGGTCAGTTAATGACCTTAAATTGGCATATGTAATGTTTATTATTTCTTCTACTTCAGTGATTTTTTTCTTTTGTATTTTTCCCTTGCTCTTGCCGAGTAACTCCTTTTGAGGAATTTTGGGTTAGTTGCATAGAAAAAAAAATGAAACATAATTTCTTTTTTGTTCTGAAGTATCCATTTTTACATTTCCAGGCATCTTGCCTGACTAACCATTTTTATCACTTTTTGTGGACTATTGTTTTTTATCACCACAGTGAGGCCTCATTGACCATCTATTGGATCAGAGCCTAACACATCAGCAAGATCTTTATTATCCTTGAAGGATTTTGCACTAGTCTTTCTACCAGCGGGCTCTTAGATCATCTGTTGGATTAGGGCATAACACTATGACAAGACCTTTATCACCCTTGAAGGAGTTTGCATTAGTCTTTCTACCAACAACCTCTTTGACCATCTGTTGGATCAGGGCCTAACACAACAGCAACGTCTCTTTCATCCTTGCAAGACTTTGCACTAGCCTTTCTACTAGCCCTGGCCCTAGTGCCATGGCAAGGGGTGGGCATTTTTTTTTATCCTGGGATGAGTGCATCCATCTCTTCCTTTATTTTTCTAGTTTTTCCATAATATATATGACAGTCTATATATATATATATATATATATATATATATATATATATATATATATACCTCAATTTCACCTTGATGGGCTTTAGTACATAATGGACACACCGTGCTTGAGGATGATTTCAGATCAAAACAAGACCTCCTTTTCCTTTTTGTGCTAATTTCATCTCCCCATCTGGGTCCATGTCCTTATTTATGATGGGTAATTCTGGTAAGGTCATCCTTTGTTTATTAGCATTTACATTGCTTCTTTTGTAATGCTGATAATGGCACCTGCTGCAGGAAGACAGTACTGATTAACCGCTCACCTTGTAATGTGATTGGTACAACTTTCCTTTCAAAACCTAATATTTATGAATCTGCGAGGAAATTAAGATGTCCAGCCTTACATTCTCATGATAATTTTAGCCCTTACTTTGCATACTTTGCATGCAAGTAACCCAGATACAGTTTGAACTAGGACATGTTGGGATATTTATAGGTTTTCCCTATCCATGAAGGGCATGGGTGCAAAGGTGGGAGTGAATTTGCACTCTTACCCTTCCATTTGTCCAAATTATATTTGAATAGAGTAAGAGAAGTACTTTCCTTTATGTGGAATGGAAAATGTTTCCATAGAAGCTGTATTCTCTGTGATACATATCTATCCATCCAATATTTTCTATTTATTTTGCAAAAGAAACTGATATCCCTTGAATTAGTGTTTATGATACCACTGGACTTGCAAATGTGTACTAGGCCTGACAGAATACGATCTATTGAAGCTCTATATGCAAAGTAGAAGTCTCCTCTCAGTAGCCTGTATGATACACATTCTACTATGAGCCCACTGTAGATGGGCAAACTATCCCTTAGGGCCTTCACTAGCTGATTTGATAACACATGACAGCTATTATACACTTTACCAGGGTTAAATCCATGATACGCATACTACAGCAATGGCGTGGATTTTTATAAATGTGCAAAAGGTACCAGTGATGGAACTGTGCTAGCCATAAATGTTGTCAGTGAAGAGCACACATGAATGTTGCCCTGCTTTTAATTCATATACTATCAATGTTACCAAAAGTGCTACAAAATGTGAGAAATCCTTTAAACATGGTGGGTACATCTACATCTAGGGGTGGGAGATTGGCATAATGGCTAAGGTATTTACCTTACAGATCCAAGATGCAGGGTTTGATTCTCACATAGGGCAACTGGCTAGGCTTAAAATGGTCCATAAGGACAGTTAGCCTAGTACTAATCTATGAATCTATGAATCTATGAATCTACAGAGGTTCCTTACTAAAAGAATACAGGACATAAGTGACATATCCTATGCAGACCACCTCAAAGCCCTATCCCTGTATTTTGTGTCCTTGAGGAATATCAATGCCTGGATACAATGTATTGTCAGACCCCCACCCTGATGGAACTCCTGCATATCAGCAGAACAGACAGCACCAAAATTACCCATTTTAAAGACTTAAACCTTGCCTGTGATATAAATAGGACCTGCTGGACAGACTCATATATTCCAGAGACTACCCCTTATTTGAAACATGCTCCTCTTCCATGTGAAGTGGAGGTCCTCCCTAAACCAATTCAAGTGTAACTTGGACAATTGGATGGGGAACAGGAAATTCATCCCTGATTTGGCACTTGTTTCTAATGGACACTGGTAGCCAGTAAATGTTTAATCTCTCAGGCCCCTGCTTGTAAATATTTTATCTCCCAGGACCCTGCTTACACTTACCAAGGGTACCATAACTTGTCAGAGATTTGGGATACATGGCTAGGTTCAAAAGGCCCTATTGATTGCTAGTCTAGTACACACCTATGGACCTACAAACCTAGGACCACCGTTATGGTAGTGAGGCTGATTACAGAAGCAGCTATAATGCATAGGATATCACAGGTTGTCAATGGCCATAAAAGATGAATGAAGGATTGTTGCTGGTTCTGAAGACACTGACAAAGCTATTGCAAGTAGTTGCCTGAAGTTCCACATCTGAAGTGGAAGTTTAAATTGAATGCTTTGGAGAGCATGTGTTGAGGAGATAGCTACTTCATGGCTACAGAGGTGCACCTGGACTTTGAGTTCCCTCTGCAAAACATATGAATTTCATAGACGGTTCATAAGAAAAGTATTTGCTGAAGAGTAGTTTGCAAGAAGCTTCTTTTTGAGGGGATATCTTGATGCAGTGCCTTCCAGCCATAACAACAAGAAATCAAAAACGTCATATTGTTTCATTAAAACATGTAAGGCCTTGTTTCAACTCTTGGTGGTAGAAAGAGTGAAATGGTTGTATATCTTGCAATCTACGGTGTCACACTTTTGGCACAAGTGGCAAGCTCAAATTTATTTGTCAGTAGGATTTGCTTTATGACAAACATTATGGCATAAAAAGAAAAAAAAAACATTTTAGGTTCATAGATGGATAGGTAAACAATAGGCAATTAGTCCATAGACTGGATCTAGCTAGTAATTCACGTTCAAGAGTTTAGTCCTGCTTCCAGGAGGGCAACTGAGGGTAGACCTGGAAAGAACTTGTGGCTAACCTTCCAAACTGTGTAATTAACTTTAAAATAGCATGGGAATTACAGGCAGTGGAAGTACATTCTAGAGATGGAGGATTGGAGGCTGCATTGATAAATAATCTACTATGCCAAAGTGCCTTATTAATGTGGCTATTTGAGGAACCATTTGTTCTTCAAATGTGGAAGAGACCTAGAATGTTGCGGACATTTTTTGGCACCAAATGCTAAGCCAAGTCACTACATAGGAGCATATAACAGATATAATACAGGAAGAAGGCTGCTGGTCTGTCAAAATATCTGTGGGTATTGAGGGCAGTGATATATTTTCTTAGGAATTTCTGAGGTCTGTAGAACTGACTGATATGTTTATACAAGTAGATGCATAGGAATCATTATATTCAGGAATGGGTCTGATGTGAGGAGTGCACATGTAGAATTATGACTTCTCCTGATCTAGATGAGATACCTCTGGAAGTTAATTGAATAAAATAAAAAGATTTCCTAAATGCTGTTGGGACATGATGATGAAAAGATAAGGTGATATCCACAATGGTACCTAGATCTCTGATAATGGTGCCTGTTTGGAGATGTATTTATCTATGTGGCAGGATAGGGAACTGTTTTGTTTACCAAATTTAAGCATACATTTTTTTGTTTTCCATTTAATTTGGAATAATTTTCTTTGTACCAGTTATTTGCTTAGTCATATCAGCAGGTGACTGGATAACAATATCCAGTTTGCAATCATCTGCAAATACAGATAACCACAGGCCAAAGTTATTGGTTAGAAGGTCTGAGAAGTAGATGCCAAACAGAAGGAAGACCATAGGTTCATAGGTTCATAGGTTGGTACTGGGCTATCTGCCTGAAAGCATATATTAGCCCAGCCATGTTGTGTGGTATTCACCGCCCCTTTAGTAGTTCGCTAGACCCTTGTACTAGCAGTTAGTACCCTTGGCCCCTATCTAGTAGTGCTGTTGGTGTGATCCCCGGTGTGAACTTTCTGCTACCCATCCACTCATCAAGGTTCCTCTTGAAGAGTGATAGTGAGGGTCTCTGTCTTATGTAGATCGGGACCCTGTTTCATAGTAAGGGAAGTCTCTGCGAAGGGAATTTATCCCTCCAGCATGTTCTATTCATTGTTGTGTTGAGGTTTATATCCCTAGAGCGTGTAGCTCGAGTAGATTTGGTTTTGCTAAGATGGAGCATGTTCAACAATTCTGGGTTGGACATGGCTCTGTACGTTAGACAGAGATCGCCTCTGAGACAGCGGTATGCAACAGAGAACAGTCTTAGCTTTTTCAATCGTGCTGCATAGGGCAACTGTTTGAGGCCAGTAATTTTATTTTATTTTATTTTATTTTATTTTACATTTGTTGACCGGGATAGTCCGACTGGATACATGTCCATTTTCAGCGGAGTCCCGGGGAGAAAAGCTCCAACAGGTTAAAATGACATATAATAAAAGACAGAAGACAGCAAGCCAAAGGACAGGAAACATGTACATAGAGAGATAACAGTGCAGCAATAGAAGTTACATTTGATTACTTTCATTGTATACAGGTTAGTAGACCCTTAGTTGACTAGGTCCTTCTGCTGGAGATGTCTAGCCAGGTACATTCCAATTGGTGCATTGTACTCAATAATGGGTCTGATGAGGGAAGAGTGGAGGGGCACCATTACATCCTTAGATCTTGATGCGAACCCTTTCGTGATCAGATGGGTCACACAGAAGTATTTTCTAACCACTTTGGCAACATGGTTATCAAAGGAAAGCTGACTATCTACTTGGGTCCCTAGATCCCTTATTTCTTCTTCAGATTTCAGGGGATTACCTCCTATGTTGTAGTTTGCGGTTACTCTGTTTTTTCCAAAGGGGATTACTACGCATTTTTTTGCATTTAGCTTGAGACCATGGCTTTGACACCATGCATCAGTCTCATTTAGGCCCTTCTGGAGGATCTCCATGTCGGCCGGAGACTCTATTATAGCACCCAGTTTGCAGTCGCCTGCAAACTTAGTCAGCCACAGCCCTTCCGTGCTTGTCTGTACTTCTGAGAAGTATATGCCAAACAGGAGGGGCCCCAGGACAGAGCCCATCAGTAACTGTTACTTTTTGAAGTTACACCAGTGACTTTAAATTGTTTCTGTAAGAAAAAAGCCAGTTAACTATCCAATGCATAACATATGAATTTATGTTTAAGTCCAAGAGAATGTTAATAATATCTGTATGCATCATGATATCAAAGGCTTTGGTCAGGTCAAGATAAGCTGTACAAACTGCATAATCACTATCCAGTGGTTCACTAACCTTTTAACAAGTACCAAGATGTTAACAAGGTTAAGGAGGCAGGACTTATTTTCAGCAAAGCCAAATTGGTGCGTATCCAAAAGATTTTTCAGTATCTAAACTGACGGGGTTAGAATTTATACATTCCATAGCTTTACATATAGGACTAATGAGACTAATACGTTTGTAGTTATCAGGGTCAGAAGTTGAACTACTTTTATCTGAGGGCATTACAACAGTTGTGAATGTCATGGATAGCCTTAAGAAGTAGAGGCCAAGAATGGATTTAGATAAGCTGCATTTGGCATTAGTAATCAGGGATCCTGGTATATTATTGAACCCATGGATTTTGCATTCTTAACTTTTGATAGGGCTGATGATTCTTCTATAGTAACTAATGGGGTCAGATGGAATTGAAGAATCTATGGAACATTTAAAGTGTCATAGATTCACAGGCAAGTACTAGGCAATCGGCCTGCAGACTATTTCAAGCCTAGCCAAGAAACCCTATTCAAAATTTACCTCTAGCTTTGAGGAGGGCAAGGCAAGATAGAATGGGAGAGAATTTGAGGCTGTCCATCCAATTATCCAGGTTTACCCTGAAGGTGGCAAGCGTACTACTGTGCTTGACATATAGTGGAAGTTTTTTCCAGAGATGAGGGATACATTGGGATATGAATCTATCATGCCAATGTGTCTTATTTATCTGGTGATGAAGGTTTATTTCCTTTAACAGAGTATTTGATGTGCCATTAGTTCTGCAAAGGAATAGGGCATCAAATAGGTTTGGATCTTTCATGGCACGAAAGGCTAGACATAGATCTTCATGGAACAGTCTGTAAGAGACTGAATACAGAGAAAGCAGTGCCGGTATCTCCTAATAACTAATACATCTGAGGCCACTGATCCTTTTAGTTGTGAATCTCTGAGGTCTCTCAAGTTGTATATGTTTAGATAAATACATGCTGGCTTGAAGGTCTGAGAAATATATGCCAAATAGGAGACTTCTCAAAACAGTGCCCTGTTTTGCTTTCAGAAGTGGTACCTGCTACTGTAACCACATGGGTTTTCTCAGACAACCAGTTAGCTACCCATCACACAATATAAGGACTTATGTTCAGGTTTATAAGTCCATCAATAATGCTTGCATGGGAAATAGTGCCAAAGGCCTTGGCCAGGTATATATATTACAGCCATAAGCTGAATGCTGCATGCACTGCATGACCACTATCCACTGCTTCACTTACTTTTTCAAAATATTAATAAGGTTAATGAGGTAGGAGCTTCCTATGATAAAGACAAATTGATGATGGTCCAGCTTCGAGAGATCTTCAACAACCAGGTTAATGAAGTTTGAGATGATGTGCTCCATTGCCTTACAAAGAAGGCTAGTGAGACTAATGGGCACACACTTACCAGGGTCATTGGTTGGGTTACCCTTGTGTAATGGGATTACAATAGCTGTTTTCCACCTGTCGGAATATAACCAGAGGAGAAGTTTAGATTAAAGAGGTTAAGTAGGGGTTCAGAAAGGCCATATTTGGCGCTGATAATAATCAGGCAACCTGGTATGTTGTCAGGGCCCATGCATGAAGTATTCTTAGTTTTGAAAGGGCTGAAAGACCTTGTTATAGTTGTAGGTGGAGTACAATTGGTACTGAATTTGTCAGCTAGGATAGTATCTATTTCCTTTGGGTATAAGTCATATCTATCAACCTGCAGACATTGAAAACAGGTACAAAGGCTCTTGAAAAGTAGGTACATCTAGCCAAAAATCTAGATACATAATTAGCATAACATGTATATGCCAAAAAGCACGTAAATCATCCCACTTCTAGTAAGATTGTGAAATACTACACAACAATACAAGTTTTAAAAAATGAGGGTGAGAAATATGATGCAAAATATAAGCACATTATCAAAAACAGTGTAAAATCTGTAGGCTTTAAAGAATGGTACAGTAGAGAGTCAGTTATCTGAACTAATTGGGACCTAGGGTAGTTTGGATAATCAAACTGTTTAGATAATCAAACATATTATTGAACTGGATAAAAACTTCTAAAATTGTGTTTTTTTCTGCATGCAGGAATACACTTTTCAACCAGTCAGCAACTCCAGTGGACAATAAAGAATATTTTTCACAAAAGAGCTGGACAAGCTCAAAAAACATGCTCAAGTGAATATGTATAATGTTTACATATTCAGACTTTATGATTTTTCCTACCCAAAAACTTTGGAAGGCTGATTCGCATAATTGACTTTTTGGATAATCAACATTCAGATAATCAACTCTCTACTGTATTGCATAAATCTACCACACCAAGTAATTTTTGTTATTGAAAAAGTGAGATGTAACATGTGGGTCCTCTTTATTTAAAGTACTGGTACCACCAGTATGTTGTCTATGGAGTGTGGTTTCCTGGCTATGTACTAAACAGTTTCAGAATCATGTGTGAATGGGAAGGGTAGAGAAAATTGAATGTAGGGGTAAATCAAGCCTGAAAATAAGGACAAATCTCCAAAAATAGGTACAGCATGTGAATGAATAAATTAAGCTTGAAAACTGATATGTGCCTCCAAAATATGTACAGTTGACAGGTATGGTGTAAGTGGTTAGTATCACAGTAGGCAAGCTCAGAGAACCGTCTGATGTTAATTCTTAACTTCCTGACATAGTTAAAGAACAATTTAGAGTTACTCATAGATTTAGTGCCATTTTACATTTATATAAAGCTGTGATCATCCTGATTGCACCCTTTAGTTATTTGATGACTCATTTATCTGGGTAGAATGTGATTTATTGTAACAATTAAGTAATTTCTCTCTCTTGTTATAAAGTTGATTTGTACAGGTATTCTATCAGGAGGGGTTGTTTCTGAATTTCTCAGTGTAACTGGTGCAGAAAGGGACAGCCATTTCAATATAACTATTTATTTTTTTGCACATTTATCCCTGTTGTCTGCTGATCTGTAGTCCCCCACTCAGTCATTCAAAACATTTGTTCCTCAACATTAAGGTGAGAGTTAACCTGAAAGGATTATCATTCAGAGTGCCATCTGGGTGGTTTGAGGTTTTATCTTTAGGCCTATAACCCTAGGCATGTACCCAGCAAAGCATTGAAAGGGAGCAATGCACTGGGCTGTCTGCACTGGTCATCCCTCACTTCCACAAGGAGAGTTGTTGGCAACTGCCTCCTTCTCTGAAACACAGGAAGTGGTTTTCATGGTCTCCACAACCTTCCCTCCCTCCCTTTGGACAGGCATGTGGGTCACACCCCTTCACTTCTCTTTCTAGCTTTCTGACTGTCTCCTTTGGCACTAGGGCTGCTAATTGAACCTAGCCACCTTGGTCACAGTCAGGGTTCCATGATCCCTCTGTGCTGTGGAACTAGATGCAAAATAGCTATTTAAATGTGATTACAAATCAGAGGCACAGGTGACCATATTAGTAATGGTGTCATCTGAGAAAAGAAAATGATTGTTTTGCTTTTCTTCTACAACAAAAATAGTGTATACTGCTTAGATTCCCTGATGCTTCTGTTGCTCATTGAATCACACACCAGTAAAGAACTGAATGTTCTCCAGGACATGTGACTATTAAGATACTGATGCATCACTCATTATAAGATGAC
Source organism: Protopterus annectens (assembly GCF_019279795.1). Lineage (NCBI taxonomy): Eukaryota > Metazoa > Chordata > Ceratodontiformes > Protopteridae > Protopterus > Protopterus annectens. Next base: position 144,115,661 of record NC_056740.1, read on the forward strand.
AGCTGCACTTAAAATCTGACACTGAATAGTCTTCTTAGGGCTGAATATTCTATGTATATGATCTTTCTCTGGCTTACTTTTGAAATGTTGGAACTCCCAGTGCCGAATCCTGAAACGATGAAAGAAAAAAAGTGAAAATGTAGAAAAAGAACAAATACTGAACATCGCTCTTCTCCTTTAAACTTATTTTTGCAGGGAGTAAAAACCCCACACCATCCCAAACTTTTATATACCAACTCCAAGATTGCCATGCCTCAGAAAAAAAAGGAATAATACAAGAATTGGCAGTCTTAGTCTTAGTGCATGCAAGCGCGGATTTTCAGTTATTCAGTCTCCACATTCTGGGACCTAGCATTATAAGTCCTGACATTTCAAACAATTACCCCTTTTGTCTCCCTATTGAAAAATTGGGATTCACAATGTTGAGTCCCAAAATGACAAAATAAAGTATCAGTAATACAGATGAAGAGTACTGAATGTTGCTTTTCTCCTTTAAAGTTGTTTTTGTTAGGGGGAGGTGGAAGTTCATCTGCATCTCCCAAACTCAGGTGTAAGCCCTCCAGCCCCATGAACTTATGCATGCTAATTTTAAGATTACCTCGGAGAAAAAGGAACATTTCTGATAAAAAGCGATCTCTGGCTTAACAAATCTAAGTCCTGATTTTTGGTCATTCAGTCTCCATATCCCCGAACTTAGCATTGTGAGTCCTGCATTTCAAATAGTAACCCCTTTGGCTACAGATGTACGCAAAAGTTAAGGCACTAAATATTTTCAGAAGTTCCATTTCAGACAGGGTACACAGAAATTAATCAATAAAACAAAATATTCATATTTTATATCAACAAAACATTTCAGTACTAGAGATATGGGATCAGACAAGATGACAGTCCTTTAGATGACATACAGCTAACATGCAACCATTAATAACATGCTGAAGCCACTACTATTGTTAGAAATATAAAAAATATACCTATTCAAACATTGTCCAGTCTGCTGGTCACAGTCTCCTGCACAGTCACATGGCTGACATCCATTTTCTCCAAAACCCCAGTATCCCCTCTTGCAGTGGTCACAGCTCTGTCCTGTAACACCTTGTTTGCAATAGCAGTAGCCAGTCCTGGGATTACATATCAAGTATTTGTTGAAGGTTCCATTTTTTGATCCCAGAGGATGACAAGGACATGCTGCAAGGCATTTTAATATAACTTTAGTAAGACAACAATTCAGGCTGAGAAAAATGATAAACAAATACAAATGTAAATAGCTATCAATATTTGCAGTAAAATAATTGAAATAAAAGAATGTAGTGTAGTGTACTAAACATTACATTACCTATTCATACACAGTCCCTTACCATCTTTTCCACTAAGAAATAACTCCAATTTAGTTAAGGACAAGTGCAGTTATCTGTGCATTTCCACAATACCATAAATGAAATAAAAGTATCTATTTATTTTATATTTGTTAACCAGCAAAGAGCACTGATGGCCCTTTTTCAGCTTCAGTCCAGGAATACTATCTGGTCAAGTGACTTGCTCAGAGTCAGCAAACTGATGTTGTGGTAATAAAACCCTGGACTATATGAAGAAGCTCACAGTCTTACTCATCTGTACTAACTGCCAGACTACAAAAACTGTAGATAGTTTAGTAAAAACTATCATGCTTCCTTAAGCAAGTTCCCTTACAATTTCTTCCAGTCATACAATACTCAGTTTTATCTGCCCTCCATTCACCATCCATCCACAGTCTTTCATCTTCACTTCCTAAAAAAAATTCTATGCTGGGCCTTTCCTCCACTCTCTTCTGCTGTTGTGTCATACCTTCAATGATGAATATACTAACCAATCCACTGGCTCCTGTTTTAAATCCCACTTTAGCTTGATGAAATGTAGTACAGTTGTGAAACTTTTCTTTCTTTCTTTTTTCTTTCTCTATCTTTCAGTATGTTTAATGCATGAAAATATTCAACACTTAAGCTAAGATAGCTCACCCAGTGACTATGTGGTGATATGGCTCTTCATTCACCACAGGGGAGGAAGCAAAGTCTTTGACAAATTAAATAATTCTGCTAGTACTTCAAGGAAATGGCACTTTTTTATCTATCAATAAATACAAAAATTGGACAGCACAAGGTGAGAGAGAATAGTTTATTACAAAAACATACCGGTTTCGGCTAAACGCCTTCTTCAGTGTTGTTACATTAGAAATTATTTTTGGATAAGTCTGATACATCGATATCTACCCATGATTCTATACCTAGTTTCAAGTTTCATAAGTCCACTTTTATGCCTCCTGTTAATAAAAACATGGACATTTTTCAAAAATGTATTCTAAAAGATTTACATTTTTCTCCGGATCGTGTTTCTTTAAAGAGCTGGTACAATCTTACACCAGCAGAAAAACATGCATTAATTAATCTTCATAACAATAAAAACATTGATATCATTCCAGCTTTCAAGGGGGGCTCTGTTGTTGGTCTTGGATCAGTCTATGTAGTTGACTGAAGCAGCCGATCAACTTTCTGATGGTCGATTTTATACCTATATTGCTATTGATCCTACTGGCAAGTTCAAACTAGATATAGACAAGTTTTTAAACATGGCGTTAAGTGAAGGTATTATCAATAAACAAACTGAAAGTCATCTAACTGTTTCAGATCCGCTACTACAACATTTATATTTACTCCCCAAAATACACAAGAACCCACAGGTACTGCCGGGCAGACATAGTATCTGGCCATGGATCCTTGACTGAACCATTATCGGCTTTTCTTACTATGTATTTGAAGCCCCTACTTCGGGGGGGGGGGGTTAGAGCTAGAGTTCAAGATACTACCCAATTTTTGAATATCATTTCTGACTCCCAACTAGAAACAGGTTGGTTAATGTGTATGCTTGATGTCAAATCATTATATACTAATATACCCCACTGGGCTGGTTTAACTGCTTTACAGTTTTGGTTGGCTAAAATTCCTTTGTATAGCCCTGGATTCAATACTTTTTTGATATGTTTAGCTGAAAAAAAAGTTATGTACTTACCATAACGTTCCATGTGAGTTGTTCATCTCGCCTTCATTCTTACTGATGGGTTCAGAGCCGATCCCTCAGCTCCGAGTCGGCCTACTACAAAGCTTGAGGATTTCAAGTAGCTCGAGGCCAAGTCCCTATCCCATGATGCACCTAGAGTTACCTCAGATCTTGTTTGCTGCGTATAATAATACCACATGTCATTCTATAACTCCATAAGAGAGAAAGTATAGAAAGGGTTGAGTGACCAGGAAGGATCTAGCATCTTGGTCTTCTGAAAGCCCAGGAGGGGGTAGGAGGGAGGGACATAAGAATGAAAGCGAGATGAACAACTCACATGGAACGTTATGGTAAGTACATAACTTCTTTATGTGAAGTTGTTTTATCTCGCTGTTCATTCTTACTGATGGGTAGCGTCCCAAGCACCATCTACCTCGGGTGGCTCACGGGAGTATATTTTTCAGGACCGTGGATCCAAAGGAGGTCCTGTTCCTAGAGGCCTTGTCAACTTTGTAATGAGTGATAAAGGTATGAGGTTTTGACCAAGTGGCTGCTGCACAAATGTTATCAATAGGAAGTCTGGCAGAAAAAGCAGAAGATGTAGAAACTGCTCTGGTTGAGTGAGTTTTACTTTTATGCTGTAAGGGCATATTGGCAGCTGAATAAGCAAAGGTGATACAATCTGATAACCATTTAGACAGAGTTGTTTTAGCCACTGGCATACCTTTCCTGGAGTCTGAAAAGGAAACAAAATGCTGATCTGATTTCCTGAAATCTTTTGTTCTATCCAAATAAAATCTGAGCTGTCTGTGAACATCAAGTTTGTGCAGCATGTACTCTAAATTATTTGAGTAATTGGGGAAGAAAACTGGCAAATCAATAATTTGGTTGAGATTAGTTTCAGTGCAAACTTTGGGCAAAAAAGAGATGTTTGTTCGAAGTGAGACTGTCAGCATGGAAAATCAAATAAGGAGGCTTAATGGACAAGGCTTGAAGCTCTGACACTCTGTGGGCAGAAGTAATAGCCACTAAAAAGATAGTTTTCCATGACAAAAATTTGAGGTCACAAGAGGAAGCTGGTTCAAATGGAGGAAGAATTATGCGGGAAAGCATAAAATTTAGATTCCATGGGGAATAAGGAGATTTCACAGGTGGTCTAATATGAAAGGTCCCTTTGAGAAAGGCTTTGGATAATTTGTGTGACATAATATTCAACCCTTCGAATCCAAGATGAAAGATAGAGATGACAGCAAGTTGAACATGGACTGTTGCTGCTGCAGCTCCTTTACTGAAGATCATGGTTAAGAATTCTAGTACAGAGGCCATAGGGGCTTGGTAAGGATCAATATTGTTTTTAGAGGCCCATATAGAAAATTCTTTCCATTTGCTCAGGTATAGCTTCCTCATACAGGAGTTATGAGAGGATAAGAGAATTTGCTTCGTCTCATTAGAAAGGTTATGGAGCCTGGCTATGATGGGAATTGGAGCAGCCAAGCTGTCAGCTTCAGTGACTGCAGAGAGGGATGAAGTTCCACCGATAAGTGAGTCAGAAGGTCTGGAACTGGATACAGAATCCAGGGGTCCTCCAAAAGATGAAGTCAAAGGAAAGGGAACCAAATTTGACTAGGCCAATGAGGAGCTATTAGAATGATGGTACTTCCCAGGGCTTTCACTTTCTGTAATACCTTGGGTATCAACAGGATTGGTGGGAATGCATAGAGGAGACCTGGAGGCCAATCATGAATGAGTATGTCCCTTGGGGCTTCTCCCAGAGAGGGAATCAGGGCAAAGTAGCTTCTGCATTTTGTGTTCATGTGACTGGCAAAAAGGTTGCAGCAAGGCTGGCCCCACCTGCGGAATATCCTGTCGGCTATTTCTGTCTTGAGGGACCACTCGTAGGGAAACAAAATTGCTCTGCTCAGCTTGTCTGCTATCACACTGGATTTCCCTGGGATGTGCGTTGCTAACAGAAAGCACTGGGTGGATATAGCCCACTGCCATACTCTTAGGGCCTCAAGACAAAGGGGGTATAACCTGGTTTCTCCTTGTTTGTTCAAGTACCAGACCACTGACATGTTGTCCGTCTGAATCGCAGTCGTACCCAGAGGAAGAGAGTCCTGGAAGTACTGCAAAGCCAAAAGTACCGCTCTCATCTCTAGGACATTGATATGCAGATATGTCTCTTGATCGGTCCACGTGCCTTGGGCTGTCCTTCCCTGAAAATGCCCCCCCCCACCCTATCAGGGAACCATCCATCACTGTGGCCACTGGTGGGGGTAAAACAAATGGTTGTCCTATCGTAACATGAAGTGAGGTCAACCACCACTGAAGATCCTTTTTGCAGGAGTTTGTGATCATTATCATGTGAGACATGGGGAGCTCTAAGTAAGACCATTGAGTGAACAACAGCCATTGCAATATCCGCATGTGCATATGACCCAGTGGTAAGGCCAGAATTGCTGCTGTCATCAGACCTAACAATTTTAGAACTTCTGATGCTGGAGCCTTGTTTTTGGATATTAGAATGTGGACCTGCTGATGGAGAAGTAAGACTCTTTCTACTTGAAGTCTTAGCGTGGTGGTGGTGGTGTCCAGTTCTACTCTAATAAAGATGATATGCTGTGATGGCGACAAGGCAGATTTTTCTGAGTTTATTGTAATGCCCAACTGGTTGCAGAGTGACAGATATGATTCCCTGGCCTGAACGAGTTGATGCCTGGTGGTGGCGGTGAGCCATTCGTCTAGGTACAGAAACACCTGGAATCCTAAACATCTCAGGTGAGCCGTGACCACTGCCATGCATTTGGTGAGCACTCTGGGGGCTGTAGTGAGACCAAAGGGCAGGGCTCAAAACCGGTAATGATTGGCTCCCAGCCAGAAACACATATGATCCCTGGATGTACTGGCCATTTTTATGTAGTAGTATACATCCTGGAGATTTATCGAGCACATCCAATAGTCTTTCCCTAAGAAGGGACGTATCGACTAAAGCATGACCATCCAAAACTTCTCTTTCTTTGCAGATTTGTTTAGTCTGCTGAGGTCCAATATAGGTCTCCAGTCCCCTGCCTTTTTTGGAACTAAAAATAATCTTCAGTAAGTTCCGGATCCTGTCTGGCCTGCTGGGACTGGCTGGATGACTCTTTTTCTTAGCAACATCTGGACCTCTACTGTTGTTTGTTCCCTGTAACTGGGTGGAACGTCCGGGATTTTTCTTGTCGGTGGAGGGGTTGTGGCGAATGGGATGAAGTATCCTCTGGAAATTATACTTTGTACCCAGTTGTCATTTGTTATTTTGAGCCAGGCGTCTAGGTACAAAGATAAGCGATCCCCAACTTCCTCCAGAGCAGGACAGTCGGGTATCCTTTCAGGAGCTCTGGTAGGGCTTCCCAAAGAAGTGACCTCTGTCACCCTGATTTTGCGGACCCCCTCTGCCGCGAGGGTGGTGCCTTCCATTATTGCCCCTCCTCTGCCCCTGAAGAGGGGTTCACCACGTGTGTCCTGAAAGGCTCCTTGGGCTTTTCGGAACCATATTTTTCTTCCCCTTTGACCCTTGGGATAGGGTCTGGTAGGGGTGGAAAAATGGACTCTGATGGTAGACAGAGTCTTTCCCTCCTGCTCACACCTGGTCAAAGTTTACTTAACTTTGGGCCTGAAAAGGGATGAGCCATCAAAAGGGGTATTCACAAAGGATGACTTGAAGGGCTCTGCGAAGGAACATAAGTGCATCTAGGAGTGTCTCCTAAGAGGAACTCCTGTACCCGCTGCTCTGCTCGTTCCATCAGCTGCAAATGAAATGAGGCCCATGGATGAGTTAACAATGGAGTTGAAGGTAGCAAGCTGGGAGGCAACTTTGTCTGTAGCTCCTGCAGCTACTGCACCCTGAAGAGTATCTCCCAGCTCTTTAAGGAGATCTCTTTGTAGTCTCGTAAAATGGGTTAAATAGTTAAGCGAATGAAATGCAAAAATCGCTGAACTAAACATGCGCTTCCTATAGCTATCCATGATCCTGGAGTCTCTGTTAGGAGGATGGATAGATGAGGAAGTTTCAGACATTTCCTTTTTGGGGGCTGCTGCCACCACCATGGCATCAACTGGCACACCTTTGGTCAAGAAGGATTTATCTTGGGGGGCAGAAATGAACTTATTAATCCTCCTAGGGACAAGCTCCATGGTGTCCAGAGACTCCCATACCCTTCATGAGACCAGCTGCATAAGCTCATCGAAGGGCGGAGACACCCAAGAGGTGGAGGGCTGAGACCCAAAAGCCTTCAGGAGAACCGACTCATCCTCAGTAGGGCTGGTGGACTGCCAGTCACCCCTCTGCCTAAGTATTTCAAATATCTCTGCAAATGAGATATCCTCAGAGGGGGACTGTGGGGACCCTTCTGATTCATCCAAGTCAGTATCAGATGTTAGGGACTCCTGAGGGGAGTCTAAATGTTTCCTCTTACATACTCTCTTCCTGGGAACCTCATCAGTGGGAGCTTCTGGTGAGGTCTCAGAAAAGCATAAGCCACCCAATGGGGCTTCCAGAGGATCTGGGTCTCTGCGCTTTGCTAGGATTTGTGAGGCAGAAGCAGACACAGGTGCTTAAGGGGATGAAGAAGCCGGACCTGAGGTTGAGGATGTCTTGGGAGACATAACTCTCCTCATGGCTTTGAAGGCACCCCTGCTCTGATGCAAAGGGACCAACAGATCTGCGGAAACCGTTGATACCCCAGGCACCGGGACAGTGGGCTCTGAGCCCGGGGTAGGAGCCAAGCTCATCCGAGCCAAAGCCCCGAGAAGCAGAGTCGGAACCGACAAGTCGGTTTGACTATCCTCCCTGGACCCGACCAGAGAGTGCCGGCTCCTAGAGTCATCGATCGGCACCGAGGACATGAGAGTGAACAGAACTGAAGACACTGGAGCAGGTGTTGGCTCCGAAGGCTCCACAATTAGCAAGTCTGACTCATCTAGCTCTGAAGGACTGGTATGGCTCGGAGGAGGAAGAGTTATAGCTGGCATAAGGGTCTTCGGCTCCGAAGCCACCTGGGTCAGAGCCGATAACTTTGCAAAGGCCGGTGCCTGTAAAAGCTTCTGCATCACCCAATCCACATCCAAATCTGAAAGGCTAACAGAAGACCGAGATGAATGGATCGATGGTACTGACTGAAGTAGTGGAGATTTTGGAGTTTCAGATACCTGTTCCAAAACTGGGGACCAGCTCCAAAAAGAAAAGACAGTCGGCTCTGAGACCTGTGGAGCCACTGTCACAGACTTTTTTGACTTTTTTGAATCCACAAAAATCTTGGAGGACTTTGAGGACTTACTAGATCCATCCTGGTCACTCAAAGCCTCCTGGAAAGAATGTTTCAACAACCCCCTGTCAATAAGTTTCCTCTTTCTCTCTTGGAGAACCCGAGAGGAAAAGGAATGGCATATGGAACATGTTTCTTGTAACTGCAAGGCACCTAAGCAGTAGACACACTTGACATGGTAGTCAGTAACAGACATCTTCTGCCCACATTTAAGGCATTGTTTAAACCCTGACATAGGGTGTTTGTCCTTGTCATCAGCCATGACATAAATGGACATACCCAACAACAACAAATATAAATTAGCCTTCTAATAAAAAAACAGGCTAACTATAAACACACACACACACACACACACACACACACACACACACACACACACACACACACACACACACACACACACACACACACAGACACACACACACACACACAAGTCCTTTAAACTAAGGCTAACTACAATGAATTATTAATAATCCTTCTAATAAACAACAGGCTAAATATAAGCACACAAGCCCTCAAACTAAGGCTAACAAGCACACACACACAAATTATCTAAGCAGATAATATTAATAAGTGAAAAATCACTAAACTACACACTAGCAAGTTAACTCTAACAGTTATAAATATTTTACAAAAGGTCACTAAATAATCACACAATACTATGACTAAGAAAAAGGGTGACAGAAAGGTCACTGAATAAACAACTTCTAGTCAGAAAATTTAAATAGGCCTATGAAAAAAATGAGGCCAAATATAGCTATGAAAAGGCACACAAGGGAAGGGAACACCGCTATAAGAGCTTATCTAACCTAAAAATCTAGCTATTTTAAGAATAAAATCTCAATCATTTTTTGAAATAGGCTAATAGTAAAGTTTTTACTGTCTCAAGCTAGCAAGAACCTCCGATCAGTTGCAGGAGCAAACTAGATCTGAGATAACTCTAGGTGCATCATGGGATAGGGACTTGGCCTCAAGCTACTTGAAATCCTCGAGCTTTGTAGTAGGTTGACTCGGCTTCAAACCCATCAGTAAGAATGAAGGCGAGATAGAACAACTTCATGTCATGTATTAACCAAGAATGTTTTCTGTTTTGATGATCGATGTTACGTACAGCTAAAGGGCACTGTGATGGGTGCATCTTTTGCACCCATCTATGCTAATTTATTCATGGGCTATTTTGAACAACAAATGATTTATGATCGTGATCACAATCTATTTTTGAATGAAACTGACATTTGGCGAAGATATCTTGATGATTGTTAGTTGATTTAGCATGCTGATTCTAGCTATCTCTTGGAATTCATTGAATATCTCAATGAAAATAAATGGGGTATTGAATTTACACTGTGACATCAAATCTATTTCTTTCTTGGATGTCCAAGTAACTTGTTTAGATGATGGTACACTGTCCAGTGATGTTCATAGAAAACAATTTAGTTCCAATAATCTGTTACTTGCTTCAAGTTGTCATCCTAAACATACTGTATGCAATATTCCGAAATCTCAATTTTTTAGGATACAATGTATTTGTTCTAGTATTCAGACCTTTGAAAGTCAAAGTCTTGACCGTGTTACTAGGTTTTGTAATAGAGGGTACAATCGACATCAAGTCATGCAGGCCAGTACATTAGCACAGATGCAGGATAGGAAAAATTTATTACAATATCAATAATGTAAAAGTAATGATAATGTTATTAGATTTGTTACGACATATGCATCTAACACCAACAGTTTTGTTATAAGCATTGGAACATCCTTATGGCTGATGGACATCTTTCACGTATATTGGGGGAAAGGTGTCATTTTTCCTCCAGGAGAGGAGTAACACTAGGGGGCATCTTGAATCATTATAAATATAGCTTTCGGTCAAATCACAACAAGGCACTCTTGAAGTTGGGGCTCTTTTGGGTTGTACTCCCTGTGGTCATTGCTCCTTTTGTAGATATGTTAATAAAACTAAGGAGTTTACTAGCAGAAATATGCCAAAAGTCTTTCATATTAATGTATTGGGTAATTGTAGTTTGGATTGGATAATATATCTTGCAACCTGCACTTGTTCAGCCTTTTATGTCAGCCAAACATCTCGTACACTCAAACTGCGGATTTCTGAACATTATGAGTGCTATGAGAAATAAAAATCTTGCAAATGCTTTATATAAACACTCCATTCAGCATCCAACAGCGTACTTCAAATTTACTATTATTGCTAGAATTATGGGGAGCAGAAATATGAAAGCTGGCTGGCATAGTATACTAAATACAAAGGAACGTACATGGATCATTAAACTTGGTGGTATTTTTCCCCCTGGTTTAAATGAACATCTCTAATAATATTTGGTAATTCTGTGTCTATCATTCATGCCCCTATAAACTTCATTTTAGTCTGTCAACATACAGATATATGTGTATTACTAGTTTTGGTTGCTTTAATTTCAACTAAACTTTTTGTTTCTTATGATATCTCTTTAAATGTAAATCGTATATCTAGAATGGTATACTACACTCAGGCAATTCAAACTGGCTGCTTTGTTTTTATCTGACTAGAATAAATATTCTAAATATAAATAGATTGCATTTACACTGAATTATAGTATGACATTCATATTTATTTGTTTATAGTTATATATGGTACTGAATCAGCATAGTTTTTTGTTGAAGTATTCATACATGGGAGTTATATGATGTATTTTTTATATCTGATGCATTATTCATGAGGTCAAGGTAGTGACTGGTGCAACCATTATTTAAAAAGTGGATCATTATTGTGAATGTAACAACACTGAAGATGGTGTTTAGCCGAAACTGGTATGTTTTGTAAAAAACTATTCTCTTTCACCTTGTGCTGGCCAATTTTTGTATTTATTTATACTTTTGTGGGGCTGTGCACTTGCCTACTTGCGAAATAAATGTGTTTTTTACTTTTTATCTATGAGACATAAATATAAAGACTGGCAATGTTTTCACTGACAAAAAATAAAACTAGCCACTACATGGCACACATATTTTTGTCCTGGGTACCAGCCAGCCAGACTCATCCACTGTGGAAAAGGGAGTTGACAGAATCCTGCCATGGGTGTACCATCTGGAGGACAGTTGGCTAATGCAGCTCCAGTCACTGGGACTTGGTGTTTCAGCATGAATAGGACTGCACAAGTGACCTAACTCAAAATTTTGGGTGAAATGAAGACTACTGTATTAGAGAAGCCACATATGGAAGTGTAATTTTCTAGGATCACCTGGAGACTGATTGGGTCATCTGGACCCACTGATACTTTGGTTTTAAAATTTCTTTCCTACTCCATTTATATGAGAGTAGATAGAAACCACCAGACTTTTTTTATTTCAAAAACATGTTTATTTTGTTTTCATTATAAACATACGCAAATGTACATATAACAAATACAATAAAACAATAACCAAACTATTTACAATATTTACATTCATCCATGATAATCATTTTATCCATGAGAAGTTATCAGTATTTGTTCAAAAGGTTTTCCAATTTTTGCCATGCTATTTTTTATGAGTAATGTTATGAGTTCTATAAAAAAATGGTTTGCAGTTCTTTTTTACAAACAACTTTTGCTAAATTAATAAAATCTTTTAACATCAAATCTTGTTTACTTTCCAGTTCAAAGTAATAACTCTTCTGGCAATTGCAAGAATTGATCAGAGTAACTGAATCTGAGATTTAGGTATTACAATAGGTATAGGAACAGGATTAGTGAGTTAAAAATATGACAGTTATCAGACCATGACGCATTTACAAAATATTTGAAGTCTTTCCAGTACTGAACAACATTTTTACATTCAATAAACATGTGAACCCAGTTGGCCTCTAGTAATTCATGGCATTTCCAACATTTACTTTCACTGTTTTTGAGTATAAGATTTATTTTATGTGGAGTATAGAAACTCCTAGTCATAAATTTCCATGCATACAATCTCCAATATAACGAAGAAGTGGTACCATACGTAGAATTCAATAACAATTTTTTGAATTCATCAGATATTTGTTCTCCATTAATCTTTACATAATAATTCCAAAAATCTTTGTCAAACTTTAGAGTGTCTTTTCTTAGTATCTTATAGATAGGTGAGATACTTAATTTTTGATTATCTGTCGTTTCAAGACACCTAATAAAAAGCTGAATCAAACTAGGTATAGATTCAGTCTCCAAGTTGATTGAAACTCTCATTTTGTTTTTGATAAACTGCCGTAATGAGTGTATAAACAACCAACTGTCTTGACTATTATCAAAACTACATAAAAGAGAGTTTATTGGTTTAATACTCTTATTTTCAATAAACTGATGCCAGAATATCAAGTTATTTTCCTTTAATTTTTGCATCGCAATGATGTTGAAAGATTCTAGGCAATCAGGGGAGTATGCTATAGGGAATATAAGAAATATAAATTGTTTAATGCTGTAATTACAATCAATTACATTTTTAAAGTTATTAAATATTTGATTATGCCATAAGAAAAATGATCAAACTACTTATTAAATAAACAAAATTCACATAAAAGCCAATGAACTCTACTTATTCCATATTGTTCCTTAAACTGATTTTCTATAGTTCTGACATCAGTTATATGAATCTCATGTATTGTTTTCCAGCCTGATATATAGGTAGGTGTGATCCAATGTAATATTACATTAATTATAACTGATTTGGAATAAAGATCTAAGCTAGGGAATGTTATCCCATTACTGTTCCAAGCTCTAATGTGGCATTTATATGCAATCCTAGGTTTTAAGGGGAACCATAAAAATGTTAAGTAGCATGGAATCTAATTTTTTAAATAAAGTTTTGGGAGGGGGGTAGTATCAATGACTGTATACAAAACTAAATTTTGGGTAAAATTATAATTTTAATTAAAGAGAGCCTTTCCTCCATTGTGAAGAACATTTTATTCCATCTTTTGATTAGCTCACTAATGGTGGTTATTAAATTATTGTAGTTTAGTTTAACAGACTCTTTCCATGTACTCTTTATACTGAAACCCAAATATTCTAATACATCATTCTCCCAATTAAACAGTCTCTCTTAAGTTTTTGTTGATCTTTTTGTTAATTAGTAATGTTTTGGATTTATGATTAAATTTAAGCCCTGAAATTCTTTCAAACTTGCTTAAGGTATTTATAACATCATACAAAGAAACAATATCACCCAACGTTAACAACATATCATCAGCAAATAATTGTATCTTAGGACAATAGTCCTTATTAATTTGAAAGCCTTTTATATTTCGCTTGTTTCTGATATATGTAGCAATAGGTTCCATAGAAAGAGCAAACAATAATGGTGACAAAGGACAACCTTGTTTAGTTCCCTTGAGGATTTCTAGTAGTGAGAAAAGATATGATCCGATTTTCACATAAGCTTGTGCCCCACTATAGATTTTCATTAATAAGTTGACAAAATCTGAGGAGAATTCAAAACCAATCGGAATTCTTTGTAGATAAGACCAACTAATAGAATCAAAAGCCTTTTCTATGTCTAGGCTGATAATAATTGTTTTCTGTATTTGCATGCTATGTCTATTAATGATAGCAATTTAATAATGTTATCTTGCACTTTTCTATGAAGAGCGAACCCTGTCTGATCATTATGTATTAGATTAGGCAATATTTTCTTTATCCTATTAGCTAATATTGTCATGAAAATTTTATAATCAGTGTTTAGTATTGAAATTGGCCTATATGAATCACAAGATTTGGAGTCCTTACCTTGATTTAACATGGGGGAGATAATTGAGTATTTCCACGATTATACATTATACATATATACGGTTATACATTTTTGCTTAAATTGTAAAGGCACTCATCATTTTCTTTATTATATGTTCAGGAAAAATCTTATATAGTTCAGGAATTATTCCATCCAGTCCTGCAGCTTTATTATCTTTTAATTTTTTTATTTGCTCTTTCACTTCTGTTAGTGTTATTTGTTTATTTAATGTTATTTTGTTGCATTGACATCCAAGAAGTTATATTTTCTTGAATAAAAGTATTTATTACATTATCTGTCTCCAAAAGTGGTGTGCTATTATTTATATCTTTATAGTAGTTTTTGAACACTTCTAATATGCCCATTAACTTAGATGTACTCTTAACTGAACCATCATTTTATATTTAATCTAATTAATACGATTTTGACTGTTTATTTTTTTGGATCTTACCACTATTTTATGTAGACATTTGGGATTTACAGCATAAGACTGTAATTTCAAATTTTCCATGTTTATGGCTACCTTATGATTTAGAACATCTAATTATTTTGATTTAACTTAGTAATTTCATTATGTGCTACTTTGTTATTTGGTTTGGCGTCCATTTTTATCTTGTCTATGTTTTTTGTAAGTCTAAAAGTTCTTTGTCTCACTCTCTCTTTTTTAAGGTACCAAGATTTTATTCTACAATATATATAAACTTTAAAGCTGTCCCATAGTATAGTATCAGTCACTTCACCATTATCATTTGTTTCCATAAACATGTCTATTTCTTTCATTATCCATTCCCTAAAGTCATTTAACTTAGTTATGTAAGCAGGAATTCTCTGTAGAAATCTTAAATCAACTGTATGTGTAGTTAATGTAATGTTTAGAGCATCATGGTCCAAAAGTGGACAAGTCATTACAGATACGTCACTTATTTTAGAGTATATATTATTTGATACAAAGACCTTATCAGTGTTTGTTTGTGTACCAAATCAATATAAATACTGAGTACAGAATAAGGAATAATGTTCTCTTAGAGCATGTATATCTTTAAGATTCATTTTGTTTGTAAAGTCATTAACTTCTTGGCTTGAGATGTTAGTTTTATTTTATCCTTTTTAGAAGTATCATGGCCTGATAATAGGCAGTTAAAATCACCTGTTGCTATAATTTACCCTTTGCATTTAAAGTAATCAGGTTCAGATATTTGTCAACATATTTTGTACTCAGTCCCGGTATCCAGTATGTATTAATCAAAGTATAATACTTCCTATTGATTTCCAAAATAACCATGCTTAGCATCCCATCTTTATCTGAAATTGTATCTATAATTCTTGGTATAGTATAAGTATTTTTCCATAGAATATAATTACCCCTTCTCTTAGTCTTAAAACATGAA
Organism: Protopterus annectens; assembly: GCF_019279795.1. NCBI lineage: Eukaryota > Metazoa > Chordata > Ceratodontiformes > Protopteridae > Protopterus > Protopterus annectens. The sequence continues at coordinate 144,131,115 of NC_056740.1, forward strand.
TCAGCCAGAATGGTACAGCCATTGAATGAGTATTTTTGTAGATCCTTTTTTAATAGATGGGTTTCCTGTAAAAAGATGATCTGGGCTTTATGCATTTTGATATATTTACACAAACCAGCTCTTTTGACATTATTGTTCAAACCATTAATATTTAATGATAAACATTTATAAGCTATTGAGTATAATGTGCATGTTATTACTAACTGAAAGACGTTTCTTCCGTGTTGACTTGAAATCTACTGAAAACTTACTTATCATGGATGCATAACATGTATTAAGCATTACTTTCAAAAACCCAAAACTATTTACAAACACATACATGAAACATAAAGTTTCTGGTTTAGTTAAACACTTAACTAAACCATCCATCCACCACCTCTTCTATGCCAAATGGCACAAATTATCCATTTCTGCTTAGAATATAGTATAAAAACAAAAAAGAAAAGCATTATGAAAGCAAGTAAAGAAATCTGAATCCATAAAATATGAATTAGCATGAGAGTGTCCAATATATCTGACGCTATATGAATATGTCACATATGATAATAGCACCTCTAATACGTAGATATGTCAGAAATACACATCAGATCAAAGTATGTATAGACATTAGAATCTGAATGTTAAGAAGATTGTCATTATTTCCAAGACTTTTCAAGAAACATCAGATAATTTAACCATTTTGTCAGTCATCTCTCTAACATTTTTCATGTAAGGATCTGCTGAATATATATATAATACTTATTACAACATAACTATTATATTTTGCAATTATACACATATTACTCATATACAGGACCCGCGGTGGTGGTGCTGCGGTAGCGTTGTCGCCTCACAGTAAGACGCTGTCCGGTTCGATTCTCAGCTAGAGCGTCTTCTACGTGGAGACATGTGTGAATGGGCATACCTTCGTTGAAGGTTGTGCGTCAGGCCTGGCAAGCCGGTATGTAAAAATCAACTGCCAATCATTAGCGGATCGGAGTTCCGCTGTGGCGACCCCTAACCGGGAAAAGCCGAAAGACACAAACAAACACATATTACTCACATGTATTAACAATATATATTGACATCTTTCATCAGGAAGGGGGGAGAGAGAGACAGAGAAAAAAAAGGGACCTCACAACCCTCTGTTTAGTTACTAAAGGCTTAGTTACATAACATAAGTCTGATGTTAATATGCATAATGAGTTTTCTAATGCAAGCTCCTAGTTCACTTGATGTTATTTAGTTACTAATAGTGTCACTGAATCTGCAGAATGTATACATCTATAAGAGAACATAGGCATTTTCAAAGGAGTTAAACACTTTTATCAGAACTAATTTACTATTTAAAGTATCTAGTGAAAGATAACAGAATTTCAAGAGAAAAGTATTTTAAGTACAACCATTTAACAAGTTCAAAAGGTCAAATTATGCCATCACTGCTGTTTCCTCAAGCTGCAGCTTTGTAAACTTGTTAAAAGTATCTAAATAGGCTCATGCACAGCAGAAGTTGTCTCTAGTGAAGAAAAAAACATTTTTGGCAGGAAATTCAGATCTGGAAGCTTTTAGAGTTTACAGAACGCAAAAAAAAAAAAACAAAAAAAACAAAACAAAAACAAAAAACACTCAAGCTGCCTTGTCAGTGCATGTCATGAATCTCCACAATGAGAACAGTCAAACAGACCACCAGTTTCCTCACAAAGCATCAACATAATGAAAAAATTAACCCTTTCATATAAAAATAGCTGTTTAGAAGTAACAACAGCTGCCTCAATCCTTAAGATTTCAATCATTTACCCACTTGGTTAACCAGGCCAGAGAGAGAGAAAAAAAGTGAACCTAGTATATATATATATATATATATATATATATATATATATATATATATACATACATATATATATATATATATATATATATATATATATATATATATATATATTAAACTTATATTTAGCTATCTATAAAACACCATTAATGTACTGTATCAATATTTAAATGTATCTAAACAAAGAGTCTAAAACATCTAGTTAGAAACACTAATCAGAAACACCTTGTTACCCTACCACTGACACACTAGAAAAAATACACTTTGGTATTAAGTCAAATTATACAATTACTGAAGAATTAGAAGACATACATCATTTGTAGTTATTTAAAAGGGAAAAATATGTAAAGTACTTATAATGGGGAAAAGGCAGAAAAGGAACATTGGAAACAAAAAAGAATAGAAAGAAGAGAGAGAGAGAGAGAGAATGTTATTTAAATACTTAATACTATATATAATTAGAAGAAGTAGACATAGAAAGGAAAAGAGAAAGTTAATAATAACAATGATTCACATTATCTTACAGCATAGAGACTTTCCAGAATCAAATGTATTATCTTTTACAAAACAAAGCATTTAAAATTTATTAATTTGTCCTTTAGTTTCTTAGTTTTATTTGCTCCTTCCATCCATTTTTTTGTTGACTGTCTCTTCCAACTCTGGGATGACCATTCCATTTCTTCTAAGCCCGACAGTATTTTCTTCTTTTGGATAAATTCTACTGCTGCTTGTAGGGAATCAAAGATCTTCACTCCTTCTAGCAAGGTAATTTTTATTCTTGCAGTTAAAAGAATTTGAGCTTTAATATTGGCTTTTTTTCAAGAACACACTCCTTTCTTCTGGATATAACTGTAGAGATGTAGCCATTGTCAAAATGAGTAACTTTTCACCGTTCTTGATATGGGAATTAGTCCAAGCACATTTCAGCACTAAGTCCTTGTCTTGCGAGGAAAGAAATCTATTACTGATCCGGGGTTAGATGAACTCAGAGATGAAGCTAGATTTGCCAGGGACCGATGAGCAGATATTAACAGAGTGAAACAAGGATTCTGTTAAGTCAGCAGCCATACCACGTAATCTGAATATGTGATGTGGCTTCTGATTAGTCCTGTTGCTCTCGCATTCTCTTCCCGTGCTTTAAGTTACAGTAGAAGACTACAGAAGGGGGAGAAAATTAAAAAAGGTGATCATTTCATAATAGGTAGCCTGCCTTGCTAAGAAAACCAGCCTGGTCTGCAAGGCTATGGAAAGAATCATCATGGAACTCATAAATGGCGACATTGGGGATCTGCAGACCCTTGATCCCACCCAGTTCGGTTTTGTAAAAGGCAGATCCTGCCTCTTAAACCTGGTTGACTTCTTCGAGACAGTCACTAGTGCCATCGACGAGGGCAAGGCTGTCCACACTGCCTACTTGGACTTGGCTAAAGCCTTTGACACGATACCACACTCTGGCATCATAGACAAGCTCAGCAGCCTAAATGTAAATCCATATGTCACAAGATGGGTAGCAAACTGGCTAAAAAACAGAACCCATAAGGTCAAAATTGCTGGAGCCATGTCAGACTCAAAATCAGTCACAGTGGTGTCCCACAGGGCTCAGTCTTGGGACCACTCTTATTCGGCATTTACTTCTCAGATGTGAAAGCAAATATGGGAGGATTATGGCTGACAAAGTTTGCAGATGACTGCAAACTGGGTGCCATAGTTGATTCACCTGCTGACACACATCCTACAGAAAGGTCTCACTGAAACAGACAACTGGTGCGGAATCATGGCCTCAAACTTAGCCAAAAATGTATAGTCATCCCTTTGGGAAAAACAAAGTACCCACAAATTATCACGTAGACAATAACCCACTGAATACGGAAGAAGTAATCAGAGACCTGGGGACTCAAGTCGATAGTGACCTCTCCTTTGACAACCATGTTGCCAAAGTGGTCAGAAAGACATTCTACCTTGCCCATCTCATCATGAAGGGATTCTCATCCAGATCAAAGGAGGTCATTGTACCTCTATATTCCTCCCTTGTCAGGCCCATGATTGAATATAATGCTCCATTTGGGATGTATCTCACCCGGCACATGCAACAACTGGAAAGACCCCAGAAGTACCTCACCAAGAGGATCATAGGTCTCAAACATGTGCATTATCCAGCTGGATTAAAAAAACTCCAGCTCTATTCAGTAGCATACCGCCTGCTCAGAGGTGATTTGTGCCTAACATATAGGGCCATGTCCAACCAAGAACTGATGGACATGCTCAATCTCAAAAAATCCAAATTCACCAGAACCACGCGAGCTAAAGATTTCAACCTCTGCACAAATATGAATAGGACATGCTGGAGGGATAGATTCATAACACAGAGGTTACCCATACTCTGGAACAAAATCCCAGTTCATGTGAGACAGAGCCCTTCATTGGCACTGTTCAAGAAAAATCTCGATGCATGGATGGGAGATCAAGTTTACCCGAGTCACCTCAGTGTCACTACTAGACAGAGGTATAGTTTACTAAATAATGGGGTCCCATGTGTCACTACTTGAGAGGCAACTATATAATACGGGTGGAAGCCACATCACTGTTGGCTAGGCTTATAAATGCCCCCGGGCAGATAGCCTAGTACACTACTATGAAACTATGAAACTACTGCATTTTCATCAGCACACCAAATGTGGTACTCTCTTTGGTGCCTTCAAACCAGTACTTCATAAAAAATAAATAAATAAATAAATAAAATAATAATATCTTAGGCCGAATCCCTAGCTCACATGCGAATGAATAGCAGTTCTTCATTGCTGTGTTGCAACTCTGCAAAGTCATTTGTCTGACAAATAGAGTTTTTCAGTTTACTTTTTCACACAACGTATCCCAGATTGAAGCTCTCACCAATCACGACTAACCCAACTACAATGGGGATGCAGTTGGAAGAGCAATTGAGGATCATTATAAAAAAATCACCTGACTGCAACCTCCAATAGCATCTCTGATGTATTTGAGTTAGGCGGATTTGGTGAAAATATAGGATTCATTGTGAGAAAAAGAAAATCCACCTTACACTGAAGTTGAAACCGAAAAATGTACCATTTGGAGGTACGTTTTTCCATTTTCAACAGAACAGAGTGCATTTTCACTGAAACAGTAAAAAAAATGTAAGTTGAAACCGGAAAATGTACCATTTTGGTGGTACATTTTTCTGATTTCAAAAGAACTAAAGAACAAGGGTCAGAGGTGGCTCATGGTATTGGACTGCTGGGCTGCACCCCCCCCAAATTTTGTCAAAAGAAAAAAAAAGTTTAAATAGTTATTTTTACACACTAGTAGTAGTGTGAACTGCAAGCTAGTGTGCAATGTTAAAGATGGGATGATTTGAGGAACTGGGAGCAGCACACATACATGCTCGAGTTCTGCTTTAAAAATAAAAGAAAAAAATATTTTTCTTGCCAACGGACTGGTTTAAAAAGAATCTGGATTAGGAAGACTGCAGGCATCAATGAAGATGTCCAAACGTCATTGCTGTTTTAAGCACAGTAATTCAGAATCCTACTGCACTGTTAAGTCAGCAGTCACATCACATAATCTGAGTACGTGACGTGGTTGCCGATTAGTCCTGTTGCTCTCGCATTCTCTTCCCACACTTTAAGTCACAGTTCATTTGTGTGGGAATGGGAAACAGTGAGAGAGACAGGTGATAGAGAAACCAGAAAAAAAAAAGCTGAGTGGATCATTTAAATTTGTTCATTGTGACATTGTCGGATAACTTGTTAAGTAAGTAAAGGATTCCTTAACAAGGTAGATTTTTTATTTTACTCAACTGTCTTAAAAAAAAAAAATTATGAATTAAGTTCTGAATTTTTTTTTTTTTTGGCAGGGCCAACCAAATACTTTCTGCATTTTTTCTTGGCAGCGTCAACCATATACTTTCTGTATTATTTTTTTTCCTGGCAGGGTTGACCAGATAAGTTCTGCATTTAATTATTATTTCCTGATACTTTTAAAATGGTGCAGGAGTTGTATAAATTGTTTCTGACATCCTAGCCTGGAGTCTGGCAGGGTCAACCTGATAGTAGCAGAAGGCAGAATCTGCACTGAGATGGTTGTTTTGGCAGGGCTGTTTGTGATTTTCTAATAATATCCTGGCATGGTCAACCAGATACTAGTAGGTGGTGTATGTGTTTTGGGGGCTATTGATGACTTTCCTTTTTTTAATATACTATTCTGGCAGGGTTAACCAGATGCTAGTGAGGCAACGTGTTTTGGGGACTGTTGACTTTTTGTTTTTTTAATGTAATACACTGGCAAGGTCCACTAGATGCTAGTGATCTGTGTGTTTTGGGGGCTATTGATGACTTTCTTTCTTTTTTTTTAATATACTCTCCTGGCAAGGTTAACTTGATACTAGGGAGGCAATGTGTTTTGGGGGCTGTTGATTTTTTTTTTAACATAATACTAATATAATACACTGACATGGTCAATCAGATACTAGTGGTCTATGTGTTTAGGGGGCTATTGATGACTTTTTTTTTTACTACACTATCCTGGCAAAGTTAACCAGAAACTAGGGAAGTAATGTGTTTTGGGGACTGTGGGTGAGGTACTCAATGGAGATTGGGGCTATGTGTGAATGGAACAAATGGCCCTGGTGTTTACTGTTGTTGTAATTCTAGTTTTACTAAAACTGTAATACTTTTCTGTCTGCACTTTAAGATGAAAGTAAAATAATTAGCAAGTCTATGAGTAATTCTTAATGTATGTTATTTGGTTATCTGCTCATGTATATACTGAATGTTTGTTTTAAAATCTTTCTAATATGTTGGTGCCTTTCTCCTCGGACATATGCTGGAAAGGGTGTTTTTTTTCAACTAAAGTCAGTTGCAGAAACCTGGTTAAACAAAAGTAAAATGAAGTGTGTACTTGGCTGGCACACACAAGCTGTAACTAACGTTTCTGTCAACAAAATGAAAGCAATGCAAGTATGCAATGCAACTGTTACTATTATTTCTACTTTAGTCCTGACAGGTAAATAGCAGCTACTTTAGTTAGGTAATGGGGGTGGGGGTGTGAATTAAATGAGCTGACTGGCCTTGGTGTTTACTGCTGTAATTGTGGCTTTGCAAGATTAATGTGTATTTGGGTAAAGTCAGCTGTCATGCAAGCCTGTGACTACTGTTTCTGTGAAACAGGGTAAAGTAATACAATCATTGTTATTTTCTTTTTAATCTTGGCAAAGTCAAAGCAGATACTTTGGGTTGGCAATTGATAGGAGGGCTGTTTGTGGATGAAATGTTTGGCACTGTAGCTTTGGTATTATAATTCTGACTTTGCATGACTAATGTGTATTTGAGTGAAATAAGATAGAATGTAAACTCTGCATGCATTAATTCAATACAGTAATGAAAACATTATTACTGATGCTGGCAAGGCCAAACCACCTTCTTTAGGTAGGTAATGCATATGGGGGTTGTTTGTAAATTAAATGAGTGGCCCTGCTATTTACTGTTGTAATTCTGCCTTTGCAAGACTGCTGTGCATTTGGGTTTAGTGAGATGGAATTAGGACAAGCACTGACCTTTGGATAATGTTCATGTGAAAGCAAAACAGTAATGTAACTATTGTCTTTTTTTTTTGTAACTTTATAGGTTCAAACCAGGTACTTCTGGTAAGCAATTCAGATGGGGGGGCTATGTTAGTGTGAGAATGAAATGACTGGCCATTTACTGTTGTAATTCTGACTTTGCAAGACTAATATGTATGGGAGTAAGCACACAGGCTGTGACTATTGTCTCTGTGCAGCAAAAATTAAACGAACACAAATTTAGTATTATTTTAACGCTGGAAGAATCAAAGCAGAAACTGTAGCGGGCAATGAAATGGCACTGTTTTATTCTTTTAATTCTGGCTTTGCAGGACTAATGAATTTGGGAGAAGTAATATGGAATGCAAGCTGTGACAGTGTGTGCATCAAAAATACATTAATAAGAGCATTAATATTAATTTTTTAATCCTGGCAAGGCCAAGCCAGATACTTTAGGTAGGTCATGGGCATGGGGGACTGTCAATGAAATGAGTACTGTACATGAAGCTGTACTTAAAATGTAAATAATGCTGGCACTTAATCACTTCTGTAATATGTTTACTTCAGGGTTACGACCACAACAATACAAGAATGAGTTAACAGACTGTTATGGTAGCCTATCTAAAATCTATTAATATTACAGACTTGACTTTTGATGAAAAGTTAAGAATCAGGAGGAGTGGAAGAACCACACCTGATCTCAAGATGGAGACTCAAGGTAAAAGTAGATCAAGAACATAGGTTCATAGGTTGGTACTGGGCTATCGGCCCTAGGGCCTATACAAGCCTAGCCATAACAATTCCCTGGCTATTTATTCCCACAGTATTTACTTTCCTGGACCCCTGTCTAGCAGGGCGACTGACATGATCCCCAGGATGAATTTCCTATCTCCCATCCAATCATCAAGATTCCTTTTGAAGAGGGCCAAGGAGGCACTCTGCTTGACATGTATGGGCAGTCTATTCTAGAGTATGGTGAGTCTCTGGGTCAGGAACCTATCCCTCCAGCATGTTTTGTTCATTGTGATGACAAGCTTTAGATCCCTGGAGCGTGTGGCTCTGAGGGATTGGGATTTCTTTAAGTGTAGCATGTCCAACAGCTCTGGGTTTGACATGGCCTTGTATGTTAAGCAGCGATTGCCTCTGAGTAGACAATATGCAACAGAGTATAGGTGGAGTTTTTTTAGACAGTCAGCATAGGGCATCTGTGTTAGGCCTGTGATTCTTTTAGTGAGGTATTTCTGCAGCCTTTCCAGTTGTTGCAGATGTCTTGAGAGGTACATACCAAATCGGATGTTGGATTCTACAATGGGTCCAAAGAGGGATGAGTATGGTGGGACAATGACCTCCTTTTTTCTGGATGAAAAGCCCTTAGCGATGAGGTGCGGCACATAGAAAGATTTCCTGAGTGTTGTGGCAATGTCGTTATCGAAGATGAGACCACTGTCCACCTGTGTCCCTATGTCTGTTATCACACTTTCGGTGTTTAGTGTACTGCCACCTATATGGTAATTCATGGGTACATGTTTTTTCCCAAAGGGGATAACTATACATTTCTTGGCATTGAGCTTGAGCCCATGGCTCTGGCACCAAGCATCTGTTTCTGTAAGGCCCTTTTGCAGAATATCCACATCATTTGGGGATTCAATAATGGCTCCCAGTTTGCAATCATCTGCAAACTTTGTTAGCCAGAGTCCCTTAGTGGTGGCCTGTACTTCAGAGAAGTAGATGCCAAACATGAGCGGTCCCAGGACTGAACCCTGAGGTACTCCACTTGTCACTTGTCTGGAGCTGGATTTGGAGTCGGCTACTTTTGCAGTGTGGGTTCTGTCAGTAAGCCAGTTGGCAACCCATCGAGTGATGTAGGGATTAATGCCCAGCTTAGTAAGTTTATCTATGATTCCAGAGTGGGGGATGGTGTCAAAGGTCTTGGTGCGGTCCAGATAGGCTGTGTGGACCACTTTAAGCTGAAACACAAATAAACACCAATCATAGCCAAAGTGTCACACAGCTCACAACACCAGTGTGCCACCCAACAACAGCCTCTAAGGCAAGACAACGTGCCCAACACTTTATTCATAGGTGACTCTATAGTCAGGCACACTGATGCCCCACTCACCAGGCTGAACAAGGAGAAAATTACAGTTAGCTGCCTGTCGGGTGCCAGGATCGCCACATAATGCATGCACTCAAGTCACTCCACAACAAGTACAGATATGACTCTGTCATTGTCCATGTTGGAGTGAATGACCTGAGACGTACCTCCCTGGACTACATGAAAAGAGACATGGAAGAGCTCTCGGATCATGTGGCCCAGGTATGTATGACCCTAGCCCTGAGTAGCATCCTGCCTTCGCCAAGAATGATACCACAGTATAAGGACAAAATGATTGCCTTCAACTGGCTAAGCTTCTGGTGTCATTCAAAGGGGATCCAGTATCTGTCTGCCTGGGATGACATAATCGACAGACTACGATGCTTTGCCAGAGATGGTCTGCGCCTGTCGCCCCTGGGATTCAGGTTACTGGCTTAGACTCTTGCCACCCCCTATAGTGCCTTTTTTAGGCAAAGTTCAAAGGACCAAACTACCACCGTAACAGGTACAAGCATGCAAAATCTGAAGGTAATGCTACTCAATGCTAGAAGTCTAAACCTCAAAATGCATTCTCCCGAGGCACTCCTAAAAATGGAGAACATCGATATCTGTGCAGTAACTGAGACCTGGTTCAAGGCTCCAGACAATACCCCTGCAATACCAGGCTACAACTCTTACCACACTTTTCGGCCACCAAACCAGGACTGAAATACTAAAGGTGGAAGAGTGTCCATATTAAAAATGCGTGTGTTTGCACGTTTTTCGCATTGTGCAGCACTGCGAGGCTACAGTTAAACTGTTCCACGTGCCAGAAAGTCTGCTCTTCAAAATTTCCCTTAGAATTAGCTGGTTTCTCAGTAGTATCACTAAAATCTGAACCCCTGTGACTAGCACTTGCTCTAGAACCTGCTAGAAAGCACTAGGAAGCCTGAAACTGATACAAGCACTCAACTCTCCTTGTCAATAAGGAGAAAATAAATCGTAGGCATTAAACAGCATTTAATTGCAAAGTATCTTGCAAAGGTAAGGGAAACAGCTCTTAAACTTTACAAACAAAGCACCTAAACAGGCATGTCCAAGGGTCAGCTTCCTGTTATTTCTCCTGTCCACCTGGTGAATCTGGGCTTACTGGGGCAATGCGGCAACTGCCTCATGTACACAGACAATCCTCTCCTCCTACCACCCAACACTACAACCTGCGAGAGATGCACCTACATAGCCAAACTGGAAGCAAAGCTCTCCGGCCAAGATTGTGCTAGACAGTCAAGAGGAGAAGGTTAACACCTGCAATACTCCTCAAGCAACTCATAGCCCTTCAAAACCCACACCATCAACACCCACACATAGCAACACTAAACCCACATATACGGAGGCCCTTAATATTAACCTGCCCAAGCAACAAGGACCTCCGAAGCTGAAAGGCAAACAAACACCAGTCACAACCAAAGTGACACATAGCTCACAACACCAGTGTGCCACCCAACAACAGCCCCTAAGGCAAGACAATGTACCCAACACTTTAGTCATAGGTGACTCTATAGTCAGGCACACTGATGTCCCACTCACCAGGCTGAACAAGGAGAAAATTACAGTCAGCTGCCTGTCGGGTGCCAGGATCCACCACATAACGCATGCACTCAAGTCACTCCACAACAAGTACAAATATGACTCTGTCATTGTCCATGCTGGAGTGAATGACTTGAGACGTAACTCCATGGACTACATTGAAAAGAGACATGGAAGAGCTCTTGGATCAAGTGGCCCAGGCGGGTATGACCCTGGCCCTGAGTAGCATCCTGCCTTCGCCCAGAATGATACCACAATATAAGGACAAAATGATTGATTTTCAACAATTGCCTAAGCTTCTGGTATCATTCAAAGGGGATCCAGTATCTGTCTGCCTGGGAAGACATGATCGACAAACCACGATGCTTTGCCAGAGATTATCTGCACCTGTCACCCCTGGGATTCAGGTTACTAGCTAAAGCTCTTGCCATCCCTATAGTGCCTTTTTTAGGCAAGGTTCAAAGGATAAAACCACCACTGTAACTGATACAAGCATGCAAAATCTCAAGTTAATGCTACTCAATGCTAGAAGTCTAAATCTCAAAATGCACTCTCTCGAGGCACTCCTAAAAATGGAGAACATCGATATCTGTGCAGTAACTGAGACCTGGTTCAAGGCTCCAGAGAGCACCCCTGCAAAACCAGGCTAAAACGCTTACCACACTTTTCGGCCACAAAACCAAGACTGAAAGACTGAAACACTAAAGGTGGAGGAGTGTCCATGTCCATGTCACCAAGGATATTCACACCTCCAGGCTAGTTGCCCAACACAATGCATCTGAAATTCTCCAGGTGCAACTAACACTAGGTAAGACTGCAATCCAAATTGTAGCTTGCTACAGATCCCCCACCATGCTCCAAGATTCTCACTACACCTTTCTAAACATACTGGAAAATATTAAGATACAACCAAACACCCTAATACTGGGTGATTTCAACTACCCTGCCATTAACTGGGAAAACTACTCGGGTACCAACTCCTTTTCCCAACGGTTCTTGGAATTCATAAATTCCAACACCCTGGATCAACTAATCCATTGTCCCACCAGGGGCTCCAATATCCTAGACCTGGTCATTACCAACAGGGGAGATAGATGCTCCACACCAGTGGTCACCCCCTCATTGGTCAGGTCTGACCATAAGCAAATCACCCTTGACATCCACATCCCACCCCACCCCCCAGTAAGGAAACCTCCTTAAAAAACTTCTCCAAAGCCAACTTCATGCTACTGAAGTTAGAAGTGACAAACTTCACGACACCCATGCAGACAGGATCTGAAAGTTCGACTGCAGAATCCTACACTAAGGCACTGTACGAGCACATCCACTCGTGCATGAATCATGCCATCCCAAATAGAACCAAGATGCTATTCTCCAAAAAAAAGGAAGCCAATCTGGTGGTCCCCTGCTATAAACAAACTATACAACAGAAGGAAGAAACTGTTGCAGAAAAGAGGAAAATCCCAGGATGCAAAAAACTCCCTTACCAGCCTCAGTAAGAAGCTGAGATCCCCCATAAAATCCTCCAAAGCTAGTTACGAAAATAAAATTGCCAAAGATTCCAAAGACAACCACAAGGCATTATATAGCTATGTCAAGAATCTAAATGGCAATGCTCAGATCTGCTCTGAGCTACAACAGAATGGCATTAAATATACTGATCCCAAGGATATTGCCAGTATAATGGCAGATCGATTCAGGGCAAACTTCAACCCCCTCTCACCCCCTAAAGGGCCCATCTCAATACCAAAAGATTGCCAAATTCCAGAAATAACGGCCACACAGGTAAAAAATGCACTCTCCAAAGCTAAGAATACAGCATCCATGGGACCAGATGACATCCCAGGCTGTGTACTACATGAACTACAAAATGAATTGGCACCTCACCTAAGTGTCATGTTTAATCATAGCCTCACCTCAGGCTTCGTGCCCACTGAGTGGCGCACAGCTATATATCACACTCTACAAGGGGGATCCACCTTGGCTCCTGGGAACTAGCGCCCCCATCAGTCTGACGAGCCTGATCTGCAAGGCCATGGAACATATTATCATGGAACTTATAAACAAAGACATTGGCAATCTATACATGTAGCTTCAGCAGCTCAGTCTATGACAAGCACACCTGCATCTGTGGCTGTGAGGAAACAGTTTGTATTGCATTGCTTCCCATGTTTATTGTTCGGTGAAGAGAATGCCTAGACATCAAAGGGTGTGAATGACCTGAACAGAATTATATAAAAAGCTAGAAAGCATGAACAGTCTGCTAAACATTTTGACAAGCAAATGAGTTGGGAATTGTGGATATTAGGTCTCAGTTAAGTGCTAGATACCAGTTATCAGTGGAAAGACACAACAAGAAAGCGGAAGAAAACACGTCATGTTCTATCACTTATAATTGATTACATCAAGCTGTATGCTGAAGAAGAAGTAGCTTTAAGAGGCCATGATTAATTAGAAGACTCAGTGCTGGAATGTTCTACAGACTGGTAGACTTCACCTGCAGGACTGATCAGAAGTTGGCTGAACACATAAAAACTTCAGTTGTTTTTAAAGGAACATCAAAAACCATTCAGAACGAACTCCTGGACTGCCTGCTAACAACATGCAGAAAACAAAAAAAAAAAAAAAAAAAAAGAGATTTGTACTGCAAAATTTGTAGCAGTAATTGCAGATGAAATGACGGATGTTGCAGGGCTGTGGCAAATTGCCATTGTGTTCTGTTATGTTGTCAACGGCCAGATGCTGGAACATTTTTGGGGACATAAATACACCTGGACAGACTGCAGAGCATATTGCTGGTGTGATAAGAGAACAGTTGAAAGAAGTAATGGGAAGCAGCATGAAAAAGTGGTTTCTCAGAGTTATGATGGTGCATCTGTTATGAGTGGATTTCAGCATGGAGTCCAATCCATCATAAATCAGGAATTTAAATATGCTTATTATGTACACTGTTATGCCCACCAACTTAATCTGGTAATTAAAAGAGCCACACAACATAATACTGAAGCAAGGGCATTTTTTAACTCTTGTGGAATTCCAGTCTTTTCCTCATGTTCAGTTCAAAGACAAGCTGCTCTGGACAATATAGCAGCATGATGCATGCCATGAATGTCTGGAACACAGTGGAAGTTTAATATCTGTACTGTAAATGCAGCGTATGAAAATGTGGGCTTGCTGTCAGTGTTTTTTGATTATCTGAACAAGTGTCCTACATCTGCTGCAGCAACTGTACAGTAAGCAAATGGGCTACTGCAAACACTTGAAGATGATAAAGGTTTTGGCTGACTGTTTTCCATGTATAATGCCCCATGTTGACATTCTTTACATACAACTTCAGTGTCATTGTCGTACCACAGATAGAACCACAGTTGAAAAGGATGTACAGATATTTTTGAATGCACGTGATAGTGTCAGATCAGATATCAACAGCATTGCAGAACAGTACCTACAGACAGAGAACAACCTGGCAAGATACAGATGAGGACCATCAAGATCCCAACCATTGCATGGCACATTGTCACAAACTTGGCATCTTCAGGCTTCTCAGCTGCTACTGCCTGAAAACTTTTTCAACATACATAAAAGAGTTTACAGAAAATTGCTTCACAGCAACAACAGAAAACTATCAATTCTCATTTCCTCTCTGCTTTTACTGGCTGGTGTGAGAAAGCACAAAATTATCATTTTGTGAAATCACTTCCCTTCAAGTATTTAGATTTATTGGCCATTCTACTGTATTCCATGGTATCAGAATACAAAAGTGACCACCCCCTTTCAATCTATCTTGCTGTTTTAAAAATAGTGACTCTCCTCCAAAACTTAACTTTTAGACAGGTAAAACGTACGTTACTTACTTTCACATCTAACTCCTCTAGTGCACACTGCAGTGTTTAGGATAAACCATTTTTTCATCTTACCTTTAAGCATCTATTGCAAGACCACCAGTTACTGGAGAGCCCACATTCTGCCTCCCAGTAGTCATCTTGGGATTAGTGCTTCTGTTTTCTCCTGGTGAGAGAAGGAGTGCAGTTATATTATTTCCTGGAGACTGCTGATCACCAGAAAGCTTAATAACTGCTTTATAGGTGACAGCTTGGAATCTGTGCTTATATTCTGATCCTGGTGAGAGTAGGAGCAGAGTGCATTGATTCCTGACTCTTTCTGGTTGGAGAGTGAGTGTCTGTGCTTAACGTACCTGATTGGTCTGGTTGCTATTTGAGACATCTACTAGAAAAAGGCTACAAGCCTGCAGATCCTTGCATCATCTGGGACAAGACTGTGGATCACCACATAGGCAGTGGCCTGCTTCTCTTCTTGGGACTGGTTTTAACATTTTGCTTCTGGTGAGAGAAGAAGCAAAGGAGTATTGTATTCCAACAGAGTAAAGCTGTGCTGAAACCAGCATTAGTAGTTGCCAGGCAGTAGCCATTCATGTGACTCCCCTCTTTTAATTATTCTTGACAAGCTAATTTTTTTTTTCAGTAAGTACTGCTTGACTTCTTTCTAACTTCAGAATATCTACCTAAATACTTCATCCTTAAGTTTTGAGGGTCTAAGTATTAGTTTCCCTTCAAGTGTTTGGCAGTGCTCTGTACAGACTCAGATACCTTGAGTGACATTTTTGCTGTAAATGGAATATATAAGGAAACAACTCCACTACTTAGTAATAATGACCATCCCTCCTGGCATGTCTAAAGGTCAGTCCCCTGTGCTTTCTCCTATTATTCTTGGGAACTTGGGCATTCTGAGGCAGTGTAGCAACTGCCTCATGTACACAGACAACCGTCTTCTCTTACCTCCCAACACTCAGACTTGTGAGAGATGCACTTATATATATCCAAATCAGAGGCCATGCACTCTCAAGCCAAGACTGGAATAGCTGGTCAAGAGGAGAAGGTCAACACCTGCACCACACCACATGCAACACATAGCCCTCCAGAACACCCACCATCACAGCTCTCACATAAAAACACAAACCACACACCCACCTTTGTGGATGGTCTCAATAGAAATCTACCCAAACAGCAGGGACCTCCAAGGAAGAAATGCACTCGACCACCACAACACAGCACACACCACAAGACACATAGCTCACCTACACAGTCTGCCCCTCAACCTAAGCCCCTAAGGCAAAACAGCTTGCCCAATACACTAATCATAGGTGACTTGATAGTGAGGTACACTGATGTCTCACTCACTAGGTTGAATAAGGAGAAGGTAACAGTCAGCTGTCTATCAGGTGCCAGAATCCGACACATAACACACGCACTCAGGTCACTCCACAACAAGTACAAGTATGTCACTGTCCATGTGGGTGTGAATGACCTGAGGTGCACCTCCTGGACTACATGAAAAGAGACATGGAGGAGCTCTCGGATTATGTGGCCCAGGCAGGTATGACCTTAGGCCTGAACTGCATCCTTACTATCGCCCAGAATGATACTGCAGTACAAACAAAAAATGATTGACCTCAACAATTGGCTAAGTTTCTGGTGTTATTCTAAGGGGATCCAGTATCTGTCTGCTTGGGATGACATGATTGACAGACCTCGATGTTTTGCCAGAGATGGCTTGCATCTGTCACCCCTGGGTTTCTGGATATTGGCTAAGGCTGTTGCCACCTCTATAGTGCCTTTTAAGGCGATGTTCCAAAGACCAAATTACCACCATAACAGCTATAAATAAATGCAATCTGAGGGTCATGCTGCTCAATGCTAGAAGTCTAAATCTCAAGATGCACTTGCTCAAAGCACTCCTCAAAATGGAGAACACTGACATTTGTGCTGTAACGGAGACCTGGTTTAAAGCAGTAGAAAGCACCCCTGCGCTACCAGGCTATAACTCATTCCACACCTTTCAGCCCCAGAACATGGCCGAAGCTCCAAAGGCGGTGGTGTCTCCATATTCATAAAGTATATGCACACCTCCAGATTAGTAGCCCAGCATAACGCATCTGAGATACTTCAGGTTAAACTAACATTGGGTAAGATGGCAATTCAGGTCGTAGCCTGCTATAGGTCCCTAACCATGTCCCAAGACTCTCACTGCATGTTCCTAAGCACCCTGGAAACTATTAGGGTCCAACCGAACACTCTCATACTAGGTGACTTCAACTACCCCTCCATCAACTGGGAAAACTACTCATGCACCAGTACACTGGCCTAACGCTTCCTGGACTCATCCGTTCTAATGCCCATGACCAGCTCATTCTTACCCCGACTAGAGGAAGCAACATCCTTGGCCTGGCCATTACAAACATGGGCAACCATTGCTCTACACCAATAGTCAGTTACTGCCTGGTTAGATCCGATTACAAATAAATCAGCATGGAAATCCACATCTCACCCCCACCATGAAAAACTCCTCTAAAGCTGACTTTGGGCTCCTAAAAACAGAGGTGGCTAACTTCACAGCACCTATGTCAATGGAAAATAGATGCATGACTGCCAAATCATACACCAATGCACTGTACGAACATGTACAAAAATGGATGGAACTAGCCATACCCAACAGAACCAAGATGATCTCCCCCAAAAAAGGAAGCCAATCTGGTGGTCCCCTGCCATTAATAAACTCTACAACAGAAGGAAGAAACTGTTGCAGAAAAAGGTGAAGTCCCAAGACTATAAAAGCTCCCTTATTAGCCTCAACAAAAAGTTGAGATCCCTCATCAAAACTTCTAAAGCCATCTATGAAGGCAGAATTGTGGCAGACACTACAAACAACCACAAAGCCTTCTATAGTTATATCAAGAATCTCCAGGGCAATACCCAGATTTGCTCTGAATTACTGCACAACGGTGCCTCCTATACTGAGCCAACAGATATTGCTAACATACTGGCTGCCAACTTCACCCCCCCCCCCCAAAGACCAATCCCAATACAGGAGGAATGGCAGCCACCCAACATTACTGCAGCACAGGTTAAAGCTGCATTGTCCATGGCCAAAAATTCAGCTTCTATGGGACCCGACAATATCCCTGGATGTGTTCTACATGAACTACAGAGTGAACTGGCACCACATCTGTGTGCCCTGTTCAATCACAGACTCATTTCAGGCTTTGTCCCTACCAAATAGCGCACTGCTACAGCATCCCTCTCCATAAAGGGGGAGCGACTATATACCCTGGGAATTGTAGCCTCATTAGCCTGATGAGTCTGATATGTAAGGCTATGGAGTGCATGGACCTACTTAACAAGATATAGGGAATCTCCAAACTCTAGATCCCACGCAATTTGGTTTTGTGAAAGGTAGATCATGCCTGCTCAACCTGGCTGACTTCTTTGAGTTAGTCACCAGAGCTGTTGATGGGGGAAGGCACTTCATACAGCCTACCTCAATTTAGCCAAGGCCTTTGATACCATTTTCCACTTAGGAATTATTGATAAATTCATCAAACTAAGCATCAACCCCTATATCACTAGGTGGATTGCAAATTGGCTCACAGACAGAACCCACAGTGTGAAAATAGTGGACTCCCAAGTCAGACTGCTGACCAGTCATGAGTGGAGTCCCACAAGGATTGGTCCTGGGCCCTGTGCTGTTTGGCATCTACTTCACAGAAGTCCAGGCCAACACGGAGGTACACTGGCTGACCAAGTTTGCAGACGACTGCAAGCTGGGAGCCATTATTAACTCCCCAAGTGATGTAGACATCCTACAGAAAGGCCTCACTGAGACCAATGACTGGTGTTGAACCATGGCCTTAAGCTTAATGCCAAAAAATGCATTGTCAACCCCTTTGGGAAAAACTCAGTTCCCACTAATTACCACATCGATGGGAGCCCACTGAACACTGAAGGCGTTATAAGAGATCTGGGGACACAGGTTGACAGCGACCTCTACTTCGACCACCACATTGCCACTGTGGTCAGAAAGTCCTTCTATGTGGCACATCTCATTACCAAGGGTGTTGCATCTAGGAAGAAAGAGGTCATCATCTCTCTCTCTCTCTACTCTTCCCTCATTAGGCCAATCATCGAGTATAATGCCCCATTTGGCATGTACCTCACTAGACACATGCAACAACTGGAAAGGCCACAAAAGTATCTCACGAACAAGATCCTAGGCCTTAAACACATGTCCTACATGACTAAAACCACAAAAAACAGCAGCCGAAGAGAACCAGTCCACTAAGGTTTTATTAAAAAACAAAGAAAAGCACTTTATACAATGTTTCTTTGTTTTTTAATAAAACCTTAGTGGACTGGTTCTCTTCGGCTGCCATGTTTTGTGGTTTTAGGAGTGTTCGTTTGTTTCCTAGTTTGTTTTTTTACATGTCCTACATGGACAGACTCAAAAAACTCCAGCTATTCTCTGTCTCATATCATCTACTAAGAGGCGATCTTTGCTTGACTTACAAAGTCAAGTCTGACCCAGCTCTGTTAGAAATGCTACATCTAAAGAAATCCCAATCCCTCCGCACCACACGATCCAGAGACCTCAACCTCATTACCACAATCAACAGAACATGCTGAAGGGACAGGTTCATAACCCAGAGACTGCTCATGCTCTGGAATAGACTTCCCATATATGTCAAGCAGAGCACCTCGCTGGCCCTCTTCAAGATAAATCTTGATGAGTGGATGGGAAATAGATAGTTCACCCCAGGGATCTACTTGATAGAGGCACTGGGAACTAACGTCGGGTGGCATGATGCCAGGACACTTCTACGGGCTAGGCTTGTAAAGGCTCCAGGGCCATTAGCCTAGTACACACCTATGAACCTATGAATTCCTGTTGAGTGGACAATTTAGAACAGAACTTGGGAGTGCTGTATCGCTGTGAAGACTATGCAGCATGTGGCAATGCAGTCAAAATGTTAAAATTTTTGGTGGATAACTCATTAACTAGTACATTTTCAGAAACTTACAATGTTTTGCTAATTATAGCCACCACACCAATATCAACTGCTGAGGCAGAAAGGTGTTCCTCAACAATGAAAAAAATTAAAACATTTCTTCATAGTACAATGAGACAGGAAACAATGAATGCACTGGCTATGAATTCCATAGGAAAGGAGTTAGCACGGAGTAAAACAAACTTCATCCAAAGAGTTATTTGTTTTTTGGACAAAATAAAGAGAGAGAAATGGAATTTATCTACAAGTAAGAAAACTGAGAAATACCCAGAGGAACACAATAGAGGCACTTATTTGGTGCTATACTACAAGTACTTACTTGGCACCTGGGTCACATGAATACTGTGTTTGCTTGGGAAACCTGAAACAGTCCCTTTTGTGTGTCCAGAAAAAGGAAAGAAAAATTAAATCCAGTATGACCAAATGTGTTCCAGACCAGACCGCAACTTCACATCAGGTGCAGAAACAGAGTACATAGTACTGTTTGCAGCATACTGCTTACGTAAGTCTTCAGAACAACCCTATACATGCTTTAGCAATGTGCTCTTCATAATACAGCAAATACTGTGTTTGCTTCAGGAAACCCGAAACGGTCCCTTTTGTGTTTCCATAAAAAGGAAATGACCACGTGTTCCAGACC
This sequence comes from Protopterus annectens, assembly GCF_019279795.1. Lineage (NCBI taxonomy): Eukaryota > Metazoa > Chordata > Ceratodontiformes > Protopteridae > Protopterus > Protopterus annectens. Next base: position 144,151,658 of record NC_056740.1, read on the forward strand.
AGACCGCAGCTTCTCTTTGGGTGCAAAAACTGAGTATGGAATACTGTTTTCAGCATGCTGCTTATGTAAGTCTTCAAAACAACCTACACATCCTTTAGCAATGTGCTCTTCAGAATACAGTGTAGTGTTTGCTTGAGAAGCTTGAAACGGTCCCTTTTTTGTGTCCAGAAAAAGAAAAGAATCAAATCCAGTATGACCAGATGTGTACCAGACTAGACCCCAGCTTCTCTTCAGGTGCAGAAAGAGCGTATGAAGTATTGTCTGCAACATATTGCATAGCTAAGTCTTCAAACCAACCTGTATATACATGTAGCAATGTGCTCTGCCTTCAAGCTCTGGTAACTACAATAGCAAATTGTATGGATTTTGAGATCTGTCTCTCAGAATCACTGGCACATTAGGCATTGTAGTGACCTTGAATAGTGAATAATAAATTAAGAAAGTATAGTGCAATCTCCAAATCTCCTTACTTTTCATTTGGCATTGTACAAAATGCAGATTACTTCATACAGTAGAGTCTATGTTTACTACATTGTGTGTAGTCATAACAGTTTCATGCAGTGAAGACCAATCACTTTTTCACTGATTATTGGTGTTACAGCAGAACCTAAACACATAATTAACTCCGAAATGCGCTTTAGTCTAGTATTTGTTGGTAGACTATCATGTGCAATACTGACTGAGCATTTACTTTATGTAAATTGATAAGCATGGTCAAGGTTAATCCCACTGTAACATAGATTCACCCTTTTCTAGCTGGCCATGCCCATTCAGCTGTCTCCTGCAGCCCTGCTTTGATTTCAAGTCACCGGCCGCCACTGACAAAAGTTTACAAAGGGAAAAAGGAGGTGGCATGTGTCCCTGCAACCAGGTCTAAATCCACCACTGATTAAAGACCTAGATAAAGTGTTATATAGCAGTTTAAAATGTGGCCACTGCACTTCTACCAACATCATAAAAGTATATATTCTGTAACCAATTTAGTCCTAAAAGGCTTGCCTATCTATTCCTGGGAGATTAGGGACATACTTTATACTCTACTTGTCCAAACAATTATTTCTGCAATTATTTTATTTATTTATTGTGTTTGTTGACCGGGAAAGTCTGACTGGGCACAGAGTCCACTTTTCAGTGGAGTTCTGGGGAGAAGAGATCCAAATGCTACATATTATAGATGGTGTAGAAAAGAAAACAGCATTTTACAAGTGTATACAGTCTAGTGAATAATGTCATTCTGTAAAAGTGTATACATTGTGTAGAAATGTCATTCAATAGTATTTTGCAAAGTCTGCATAGTAATGGAGTCCTTGCAGATAGTACAGTAAGCCACAAATACAGATTACCATTTTGAACAGATGAAGATGATGAGCATAATTCAATATGCAGACATAAATTTTCAGTGACCAGATGCACTGTATACTTCAGTAAGCAGTTTCATAGTAAAGTCATAAAACAGACAAAGTTGCATAAAAGCAGCAGGAGATGAGAGGAAAGTAGGTGAAGGATAAGAAGAAGTGCAGAATTATGGTTGTCTAGGTGTACTTATCCAGGGTTAGTGCTTGGATAGAGCCAGAGATTTTGCAGGTGTGACTTTAGATTCTGTTTAAAATGTTTGAGATATTTTGTTTTGTTTTTAGAGAGAGATAGGTATGGTGTTTCATGCTTTGGTGACATAGTTTGAGAATAGACAGATTGTCACCAGCTGTATTGTTGGATATAGTGATGTGCAGGAGCAGCAAATGGGTTGATTGAAGTGGTATATTTAGTTTGTATGGCTGGATTAAAGTTCACACAGATGGACAGGTTGCAGATTTATAGATGAGGTTATGAGTAGTCACAAGTTGGGAGTAAGATAGCAAGTGGGGTAGTTTCTGCCAGTTTAATTATTTGAATTATATGCAGTGGTGAGATTTTAGGGGCAATATACTGCAAACTTTGCTACTTTGTGATAGCATTGTTTGAGCTTTGAGAGCTGAGACTTGTAAGTTGGTGAAAATGTATGCTAAATAGAGAAGTGTTGGGAGAAGTAGGGTAGAGGGTAAATGTTTTCTAGTTTGGTCAGTGAGGAAATTTATTGACTCTGTATATAAGTAACCCAATTTCAGGTGAGTTTTCTTCACTGTAGGTTGCATATGGTAGCCAAATTGTAAGCTATTGTCAATGTTTATGCCAAGCAGTTTAGTATATAGGACAGTTTCAGCTTTAGCTGGGAGAATATCAAATGAGGGTATCTGGGCTGAGAGGCATCATGGGAGGGTATCTGGGCTGAGAGGTATCTTGGGGTAAACAGAATGAATTGGATTTTTTGGGGGGGTTAAGAAAAAGTTGTGAGTCATTTAGCCAGGCTTCAATGGATGAGAAGGATTCTTGGGTGATTTGTTGCGGTTTGTTAATGTTTTGGGTTCTACATATAAGGGTGGACTCATCAGTGTAGTGAATAACCATGACTGATTTGGAAGCATCTGGAAGGTTATTAATGAAGATGTTGAAATGAATGGGACCAAGAATGTGGAGACTGGGAGGAAAGGGGCAAAAAGTCTTTGTGTCATTTTACAGCCTGTGACCTGTTACCAAGATAGCTTTTAAACCACGTGGTAGAGATTTCATTCAATCCTAGAGCTGAGAGTTTTGTAGGAGGATGGGGTGTGAGACTGTGTTGAAGGCTTTGGACAGGTCTAGAAAGAGGGCATTTACTAGCCCTCTTTCCGTGCTATGGGTGTTTACAGGGTTGCACTTGAAAACATCGAAATTCTAAACCATCGAAATTCATATGGTCGAGACCATATCACTGAGTGTTTAGAATATCGATGCTGTCAAGGGGAAGAAAAAGGTAAGTAAAAAAGGAAAAAAGCTAGTGTTTCTGCAGGGCAGCAAGGTGCCCTGTACACTGTGTCTGTGAATATGTCATCTCTGTGATGGCACTGCAGGCAGGGTACGGGAAATCTCCTGTTTAGTGCTTCTGCATATAGCGCTAAAACAAAGATTTCCCTTTACCCCACTGTAGTGCAATCTCGGAGTTGGTATATTAAAGTTGGGTGTGTGTGTGGGGTACAGCTTTTAGAGTTTTTATTTCCTTTTTTACGTTCCCTTTGAATCTTTGATGGTTTGAAACTCGATGTTCTGGTCTCGATGATCAGTATTCTGATGTTTCAAGCTTTCAATGATTCAAAGTGGAACTGTTTACAGTATTAGTGAAATATAATAGGTATGTAGTAGTGGTATATTGGGGATAGAAGCTTTGTTGAGAGGGGGAGAGGAGGTTATTTTTGGTGAGGTGTTGGGAGAGCTACCATCAAACATGATAAATAACATGAACATGTATTCAAAGTTTTCTTATAAAATTGATTTAATCAGTTATTGAATAAAAATGCTGCATTTTATGGCATTTGAACAAACTATGTGAAATAATTTGAAATGACACTAGAACTGCTTGCTAGAAAAATCATGGGACTGGAACATTTTTATCCACTAGGACAGACTTCTAGAGATGCCATTACACAGTGCTTTCTTAAAGGCCAGTAGGTTGTAAACTTGGCAATCAAACTTAAAAATGCATGTAATTTTGGCAAGAGTAATATGAGCTAAATGGAGACCCATGGTTAACGGCGTTGGGGATCCTTCCTGTGCTTCATTACAGTTTTGGCATGGTGTAGCTCCCACTATACATGGAGTTCTATGAAAACTGGTCACTATTCCTCAGGCACTTTTCTTTCTCGTTAATGTGACTACTTTATTTGGAGTAGAACCACACCTGGGGACACCCTTGGAGTTGAAAACATGGAATACTACTAGTGGTGTCCTTTTACTGTAGATTTGGTTGGGGTAGTTCTATTTTTAATGAGTAGGGTCTAGTGGTTTTTCTCCTATCACACACGTGTATCTGATGGCTACCCAGTTATTTTGATGTAGTTGCTGGTCTATCTATATGAGATCACTGACCAAGAGACAGTTATAGATGTAAGTAAACCAACAAAGCAGTGTTTAATATTAATTTGTATTAATTGATTTTTAGGTTAGGGTGTGTACTATAAATGTGGCTGCTTTTGCTTTTTTACTTTGTCTGAAGAAGTTTGGTGATATCTACCAAACGAAAGCGCTCACCAACGTATGTTGAATAAAAGCCTTGGAATATATTTGGGGATTCCAGTCTGTGTGGCATTTTTTATATTTGACAGTTATAGACATGTTAAGGTGATTTTGCCAATTATTCTGCACCTCTTCCATCCTGGCTTCAGTGATAGGGGAGCCCTTATTCAGTTAGTTTTTTTTTTTTTTGATGGGGGGGATAACTGGAAGTGCTGAGAAGGATAAACATGTATGTAATTTTATCAATGTTTATCAAGGTTTGCATTTCCAAGATTACATTTGTAAACATACATTGTATGTTTCCTGTTTGGGTTTCTTGAGAGAGTTCTTTTCTTTAGAGGTGTGCTTCCTTCTATCCGACAGATGAGAGTGTTGCTATGGGGACTATTACTATTGGTCTCAGGGAATGGTGTTTAAAAAATGCAATAGGACTGATGCATTTATTGTGAGTGGCAGTCTTAAATAGAAATAGTGGATCACCACATTTTAGGGAATAGAGGAGTTTGGAGGAGGTATGATTTTGGCATGATGTTAGGTTTTCGTGTAAGATCTAGCTGTAGCCTATTTTTTGGTGGAAGGTTGAAACTTCTGTTGCTCACTATAAATGGATTAAATAGCCTATCTTTCAGAGCAGAAGAGTTTGTGAGTCAAAGCAAAGGGCAATTACATGATCTCTTTGAAGTGGTCATAGATATAGCCTGCTGAGACTGGGAACAGGCATACATGCCTAACAACAACAACATGTTGTAGTACCTTACTGTGGCCATTCTTCTTTTCACTTTCTTCTTAACCTAACATTATGGAGGATGCATAGAAAGTAGCTGTCTTATGGAAGGGGCTAGGCAGTAACTGAAAGTGCAGGGCAGTTGAATGATTACTGTTAAATGATCCATTATATGACTTGTGGAAGAGTATATGTTTTTACGGAGCAAGTTAAATGTATTAGTGTGGCCATTATTTCTTTCACTTTCTTCACAATCAGACATTGGAAATGTGCACAGAAAATTACTATCCTTTTAATGGGTGGCAACTGGCAGGCTATGCTCGAAAGCAAAGGGCAATCACATGATTACTATTAAGTGATCACTGACATGACTCACAATTGGCAGTGTACATGTCTTGCAGCAACAGGCTGAAATAAATTATGTGGCCATTACAGTTTTACACTATAAGTTCTACTTCATTTTCCTACTCATGACTAAGATTTTATGATAAAAGATTAGGGTGAAATCTTACTCACAACACATTATGTCAGTGACATTTATAGATATACAGTAGTTTAAATATTCTGTGACAGGGATTGTGGGATTTTTTCCTCTTTTTCAAACTCTTTTTCACAGACGGCTAAATCCCTGACTATGAACAAAAAAGTTCTGGATACAGTAAGCAGCCTAGGGGCTCCAAAAGGTAGTGTGAAGAAGATGTTCCAGTGAAATCAACTTAGTTAACAAAAGGAAGGAAGCAAGCCAGCTAAGAATACATGCTAGAAAAGTGCTTTTTTTGTGCATCAGGAAATACTTGTTTCTAATATCATCTCATAGTGAGCAGTTATGTCAAAAACAGCACAAAACTTTGAGCAGTTTTGACTTTTTTGAACTCCACTTCATAGAAAGAGAACATTTTAAAGAAAACTGTTACTTGAAATTTAACGTTGCTTATATGTTTTGCATCAGCAATACGTGGTTAAGCATTAACTGCAGTTGCCTGACAATCAGTTTGTTAATATTTGTTAATTCATTGTTAATAATCAATTTGTTAATATTATTATGCACACAATATTATTTTTGGAAGATATCACAGTGGAAGTATCAGATTTTTTTTCAGTATTAAAATAATAGTTAACTTCACCTTTCATGTATTTATACGCGTCTATAACATATTATCGTACAATGTAAATAGCGAACGCTATTTCTTCGTACCGATAATACTGAAACAACAAAATATCGAACAAACGGAACAGCAAATTTTTTCCCAGAAGGTACGCCCATTCACGCATGTCTCCACACAGAAGACGCTTTAGCTGAGAATCGAACAGGACAACATATTACTGTGAGGCGACAGTGCCATACTAAATAAAACAGGACCCAATATGGCTCCATGAGGTGCTTCTTTTAATGTAACCAACTAATATGACCTTGTATCCTGTAGTGTAATGCATAGCTATCAGCCTGTTAATAGGTTAGCAATCCATTATATAACAATTTACTCCTACCTACTGAAGACAAATAATTTCATCATATAACAATAAATCAAGTGCTTTACTATCATGTAAATAAACATTTTTTCATGGACCCTTAAACTAGAGACCCTATTATAAACCTTTATCTAACAGGTTAGGGTAGATTGGCCCTTGATAAAACCATACTGAGTATACCCTAATTTTGGACCATATATATTTCCCTTATCAGATAGTATAATATCCACAATTGTAAACATTTCCTTTAATTGATCTAAGACTTTTTGGGTGAAAGATAGCCTTTTCCAACATTGGTACCTCTTTTAAGAATGGGTACAAAATAAGACTTTTCCCATTTTTTAAGTACAAAACTATGAACCAAAATGTTAAAATATACATCACAGGAGTTAAATATTAATTGTCCAAAAATATTGTCAATGTGCAATGAATATGTTTTTTTTAATTCTGTTAAGTGAATTTGAACTTCTGCTTTCTGTTATTATAGGGCACCTACATGTTTTACTCATTTTTACAATGTGATTCTCAAACCTTTTTATCAGAAGTGATCAGCATTACGAAATACTCATTAAATAGTTCTGACATTTTATACTACTCAACAGCAGTTTTAAGTCATGAAGTTGTCTTCTCTAACCTGCATTAGCAAACAGGTCAGATGGGATAGCTCAATAAAGCTGCTGTATGGAGATCATGTGACATTACAGGCAGACTCCAATCAAAAACTTCAGCAAAGGATAGGGGAGAGGAATACAAAACTGAAAGTACAAGGGATGAAACTGTCTATAGATAAGACAGTTGTAATGGCAAAAAATGGGTGAAATCAGAAGAAGCTGAGAACTGAGATAGGAGGGGAGATAGTAGAACAGGTTAACTGTTTCAAGTATCTGGGAGGGGTGGCTGAGGAGAAGGGAAGTCTGAATGAGGAGGTCAAAGTTAGAATCAGAGGGGCTGCAGCCATCTGGCACAGAGTAGCAGGGGTAGTGTAAGACAGAAGAATGCCAAAGAAACTGAAATGTACAAAACAGTGGTGAGACCAGTACTACTATATGGTACAGAAATTTGGGCAATAAAGGCAGAGCAGTTGAGGAAGCTAGAAATGATGGAGATGAAATACCTGAGATGGGTGGTAGGATGTAGACTGTTGGACAGACAAATAAATGAAGATATCAGATCAAAAACTAAAGTAGCTCCAATTGCAGAGAAGGTCAAAGAGAGCAGATTATGGTAGTTCAGGCATATGTGCAGAAAAGCAGAGTCTGGTGAGGAAGACTTGCGACAGACAGGAAGTAGGCAAGAGGAAACAGGGGGGTCCAGCAAAGAGATAGGTGGCTTGTGTAAGAGAAGACCTGTGACAGTCAGGCATGACTGTTAAAGAAGCTAGAAAAATGGCACTGAACAGAGAGAGAGAGATGGCAACAGCTGACACATCACCCTGACACCATATAGAAAAAGGGGGTTGATGATGATTGTGACGATTTTGAGTCAAGAAGGACAGACCCTACAACATCATGAGATTTCATGGTTTTGTTAAAATATTCTTAAAACTGATTTTTGTTATCAGGAAATGCTGAACAATGAATGTTTATAATTCATTTTTCTCAGATCAAGTACTTGTCTCAGTTTCTTGGTGATACCATTCAAACACATTTTAAAATATTTAGTGCTGTTTCATCTATATTTCTAATATAACTACTTCTTTTTCATTAAGTGTCTTGTTAATTTATTTCACCAAGGTTATTAAGATGTACTACCTGTTTAATCTTTTTTTTTGAGCATTGGCAATATGTATTTTACAAATATATTTTAACTCTGTCAAACCAGTCTTCTGAAAATTCCATACCTTCTCCCTCGCAATTTATTCTATATAGATCTAACTTTGTCTAAACAATTCATGTCATAGTACACAATTTCTCACTGATGTTTAGTGTTTAAACTAATTAATTGAAATAACAAACTGTTATGATCAGATGTTCCTAATGGTGATGAACAATGAAGTTACAAAGTAGTCCTTTATGATTTATCGAGACCAAGTATAAAATACTGAAACAGCATACAGGTGAAGCAACCGTGTATAAAACTGAATGTATTCATCTTATCCAAATTCCACATCTGGATTTGACTGATTAGTATGCCAAGTAATGTGTGAGTAATTAAAGTCTTCTAAAATAAATGTGCGATGTTCATACTGATATTCCATTACCACATTTAAAAAAGAAAGACAGTATAAAAAATTAATATTTGGACTTCTGTCTGCAGTCAGAATTCTACAACCCCCCATCCCATAGTGTGATATTCTTCAAAAATATACTTAATATTTCTTTCTCTTGACTGACTCCTTCTAAACAACTAGTGATGCATGTGTACATCAGTAGCATGACACCTCTATCTTTTTTATCATTTCTGAGTGTCTCAAATTTGGTAAATTCCAGAAATGTCATAGTTTTAGTGTCCCAGGATTCAGTAATAGCAATTACTTGAAGTTGATGCTGTTTTATAATAAGCTCCATTTCCTCTATTTTACCCCTTAGGCAACCTGTATTTGAATATAAATATTTTATAGTTATATTAAATTTGCTACCTCTGTGATTTCCCCCTGTTCAAATCATTTGTTGACCTAAAAAACTATTCAGGGTTTTCTTCAACATTTTAGTAAAAAAAAAAAAAAAAAAAGAAAATTCTTAAATTTTTACTAAGATGTGGTAAATCTCTTGCATACATTTTGAAATCCAGAACAGTTTATTCCCATATTGTCAAGACAATGAAACCTTTTAAGTAATCATGCCTTCTTAACTAGGTGTTAAATAAATATTTTAGACTTTGCAAATGCATAAAGTAAGAAGGCAGAACATGGTGATATTTCACAAAATGTAAGGTTCTCTATATTTCCTTGACAAAAAACATGTTTGTGAATTCATTTTTAATATATTCGAAAGGCACATGTATATTAAATGTAATACACAAAACACACAGTACTAACTAAAATCTTTAAAGTTATACATAAACTATACACACACACACACACACACACACACACACACACACACACACACACACACACACACACACACACACTTTACAACTTTCACTATATCAACATTATTCACATCCTCAAAATTTATATACATCTTTAATACTCATCACTTAAAAGAAAATAGTAGAAATAGAAAGTCAAATTAATTAACTAATCCTTATTGTAGTTTTTTCTAGCAATATGTGTAACTTCGCCCAATATTTATAATTCAGCGATACATTTTTAGAATTAATTTTTTCTCGAACATATCAATGGTTAATACAATAAATTCTTAGCAATATTTTTTCTGGCTGGTTAATAAACTTCATAATAAGGTATATTGGTGTTTCTGTATGTATTCAAACAACTGAAGGGGCTAACACAAACAGAGTAGCACTTTATTCACTTAATCAGTTTGATTAAGTGAATAAAGTGCTACTCTGTTTGTGTTTGTCCCTTCTGTTGTTTGTATACTTGATAGAGACACTGGGAACTAACGTCAGGCGGCATGAAGCCAGGGCACTTCTATGGGTTAGGCTTGTAAAGGCTCCAGGGCCATTAGCCTAGTACACACCTATGAACCTCTATAACTTTGTATCCAAGTAAGCAGGAGTCAACAAGCAAAGGCAGGCACCAGAAACAGCACAATAAGTAGACAATAAATACAAGTGCTGCCAACAGACTGTAGGACATAAAACTTTAATAAAACAACAAAATAAAATCAGAAAAGTGTAACACACAAACCCTTCATCAGCTTTAATACCATTGAAAAAGACAGTGCAATTTAAAATACTTAAAAACCAATCAGCTGATAGAGTTCAGGACAAGGCCCACTTATTAGCAATTTAGACCTTCCTCCTTAATCTCCACCCTTTTACAGCTGGTTTCAATGGAATGTTCGTATTCAAGCCTGGAAAAACACAGGCTTGTAACTTAGCAATCCATTTCATCTCATTCTTTTCAGTTTTCAAGGTAATGCCACCTCCTCTACTAGTAATCCTTGTCACCTCCAGAGCCATAAATCTGAAATAATGCCCTTCCACCTTACTAACATGCTTAAAAAGTGGATTTTTGGTATTCTTAAGCTTAATGTCACTTACATGCTTCAAAATGTGTTCCTTAAAGCATCTATCAATTTTACCAATATAAAAGCATGTACATAAGCCACAAACTGCTGCATATACTAAGGGCTTAGTTCTATAGTCTGCATAGCTGCTGCAGTAAAATTTTTTACCAGTTTATGGCTGTATAAACTCATCAGTAGTGGAGATACTTGCAGCATGTACACATTTTACATACCACTACGATTAATCCTATCTTGTCGTCATACTACTTGTTCAAAAACAGGGGGTTGAGGAATGGTAGTAGAGCCTGACCCTTTGGTAATAAGTGGTTGCGCTCTGTCCTTTCTAAGTGTTCTTATACATCTAAGTTCTTTATCTAGTTTATTCTCTTTATAACCCCTCTCAAGTCGTTCTTCCTTTAAATTCTTATTCATACCATCTAAGTCGTTATCCATATTACATAGCCTTGACATCCCGTATGCTTGATTTTTAACAACATTAGGTACATGCTGTTTCTGCGTAATAAATTGCTTCTCTTGTTTTCTTTCTTAAACAATCTTGTGTTGAGTTTATTATGCCCATCTTTAAAGATCTCAATGTCCAAAAAACTTATGCTAGTAGCAAAGAAATTTAATTTAAACTTCAGAAACCTGGTTGTCCACTCCAAATAGCTCACAAAGTCCTGTAGGATATCTGTGTCATCATTCCAGATTAGGCAGATATCATCTACAAAATGCATGTAGAATTTTAGCTGGTTCTTGTAGGGATTGCTGTTCAACGCATACCTATTATCCCAATCAGCCAAAATCAAATTGACATAACTGTTCGCTCATGGTGTCCCCTTGGCGACACCGCATTTTTGCCAATATAGTTTCTTATGAAATGTCAAGACATTATTGTTGAGGATCAAGAGAACATCTTAAAAGTGTAAAAAACATTTTTTAACAAGTTTTTTAATACTATTTTTTAGTAGATATGTTTAGGCATTTTTTGAATTAAAAAGTCAGCTTCTTTAAGAAGCAAATTAATTAATTAATTAAATTAATTAGTCCGATTTGAGTTGGTACATGTATATAAGAAGGAAGTGAGGTAGTTGTTTTATTTGATGAAGTTCCATATAATGATTTAAATAAAGGCATGAAAGCGCTTATTATACTAAAATACAGTGCCCTTGACATCAGTCAAAGGCGGGATTCATGGTTTCTAATAGAGTTATCTGAAATCAAAAAAGGTGTCTGCTGACAAATGTCGGACAGTTGAGAGGTATGCAAAAGAAGGAAGTTGACTCAATCTCTGGATTGGGTTGGAGTGTTCCTAATGCTGCCTAGGCTATCTAAATGCTCGTCTTGTTGTTCCTTAGCTTTTTTTTATATTGCTACAAATGAAAAAAGTACTGCTGCTTAACTAAAGTTAATTTTTATTTGATCTTCTTTTTGGACACTGATGGATCTGAATGTGAAAGAAAATAAAACTCCCAACTGGATGAGACATGAAGTACCAGTCCAGCAGCAGGACAAAACCTTATATAAAATACCCAGAAGTCAGACTGCTTTGTAGTTGGTGAGGATAGCAGCTCAGAAAAAAAAAAGAAAGAAAAATGATCAAACAAATGGCAACTTGCAGATGGTGGCAATACCTATAGGCATGCACAAAGAACAAACACAATTAAGGAGACTATTCTTTATTTCTTTCTTTCTTTCTTTTAATTAAACAAGTTCTAATTAATGGTCTGGGTTGAGACATTTAGCACTTCTTGAGCTGCAGAAAGCAGGTGATCTTATGTGGGGAAAAAGAACAACAATGAGCCAATTATTATTATTTTTTTTACTGACAGTGATTAACCTAAGGAGTGTGTTTGCTACCCCCCATAAGCTGACTAAATGTGCGCATATGCTTGCCAAGTTCCCTACACACACACACACACACACACACACACACACGCACACACGCACGCACACACACACACACACACACACACACACACACACACACACACGCACACACACGCAGAAGCACTCACACACAGACACACACACACACACACACACACACACACACACACACACACACACACACACACACACACACACACACACACACACACACACACACACACACACACACACACACACACACAGTATGCATCACATAGTTTTCCCAGCCACTCACCTGAGATCTCCTTGGGAAGAACACCATTCAGGCTTAAATTTGTTGTACTATAAAGCTGCCAGAACAAACAGATCTTTAGTCCATTACAACGTGAAGGGATTCAGCAACAGACTGACAGCAGACTACTCAAAAGGGAACAAAGGAACCACCAAAGCCTAGGCAAATCCATCCCAACAAGCTCCCACTCACCTACCATGCTAGGTCTTGGTGACAGCAGCATGCTGATGACACAGCAGTTGAAGTAGCTGAATGCCTATTTCCCGGGAAATATCACAGTCAAGAGATGTGAAGAAATTCTTATTTACTGTGGGAAAATTTACCACCAAAAGTGGTACTTAGTTGAAAACATCTTTTAAGGGTACATTTTCCTTGATTTTTTTACTTCTTTTTGTCATCAAGATTAGTTTCATTGGTCACGGTAAACAAAAAACAGGGGGGGGGGGGGTGTCCCTGCGCTATAGCCTAAAATCTGCCACTGACTCAGTGAAAATGTGATTTCAAAGGCATTTCTACTTGCCTGGTTATGCAGTGGCTGCCAAGATTGCTTGTGATTTCATTCCTTAAAACATGACGTTTCTAAGTTACATGAGGTATAGGTAGATATGTATTTTGTAGATGGAGCTACAAATGAGTCATACGGAAGGGCAAGGAAACTTATCAGAGCATGCAGAGAGTTTGGGTGTCTAGTGTTTTGTCAGAGGTATTATTGGTGTCAAGTGCTAACAGTACAATGAAACAAAGCATCCTGGACTATAATGCCTGGATCAGTTTAAGTAAGGGACTGGGAGGAGGAGTGGCAAAGAGGCAATTTCTGTGCCACTGATGGACTCCACTTTTCTCTCTCTAGGTGAGATACTCTTGCTGAAATATTGAGCAAAAGTGTATAGCAGGATGAATATGCTATTAAATGTAGGAGAAAATGAGACCAGTTGGTATAATGGTTAAGGTCTTTGCCTCCCATGCATAAGGTACACGGTTCAATCTTGACCTCCTGCCAGTGCCTGTTTGGAGTTTCCATGTTCTCCCCTGTGTTTCTGTGGGGTTCCTCCCATCTCTAAAAAACATGCTGAGTGTCTCCATTTCAAACTCACCAATGAATGGAGCTATGGGCAACAGCGCAGACTATACATGTGCCCTATAGGGGGAAGAGTTGTACAGACCAACTGCTTTGGGCATCTACTATGGTGTGCAGCATCCTCAAGATAGGGGGACATGGATCACAGACTGCAAACTAGCAGGGCTAGCCATTCAATGGTGTAAAACATGACTCTAGTGACTTGGTTATGTTGACTAATGTCACAAAACAGCCATGGGTATTTGCCGGTGATAAGTGGGTTGAGGACCCGGCCTACTCTGACCAACACCAGGTACCCATGCTAATAGTGGGAGGGGTGTATGTGCCCCTACTGGCCAGTGTGTGGCCAACATAAAAGCCCAGCAGTCCTGGGTAAATAAGCTACTGGTTGGCCGGTGTCTAAATGCTCAGCCTGGGTTACTTGGGATAGCTCTGTTGAGTGAAAGCTGAATGTAAAACCAATCACCCTGCCAAACATGAACTGACAACTGCTATACTTAATGCAGGTTTACTAACAGGATACGTCTTAGAAGTGTATGACATGGTGATACAGAGAAAGCTGGACAAGATGGAAGGGCAGTGCAATGAAGCCACTTGGCTTGGGATCTACATTCTATTACTCAGGAGAAGGACAGGTTAGAACTAATGTGGGAACTGTGGTGAAAAACAGGCTTCAGTAGACAGTGAGGGATATCATCAGAATTAGTGACAGACTCATGGCAATCAGACTCCAGTGTAATGGTAGGGCAGTATTCATAATTTCAGCCTATGCCCCTCAGCAGGGTTGTGATAGATAGGAAAAGATTGCATTAAGACAGCAGTTGCAGGACCTACTAGATAATGCAGGCCAACATGAATTGGTGTTGATAATGGGGGACTTGAATGCACATATTGGGACATAGAGAACAGGATATGAGGACTGCCTGGGTCCACGTGGGTGGGGCAACAGGAATAAACAAGGAGAGGCCATTATACACTTCTGTATGGCAAATGGTTTGATAGTAGCCAATACATGGTTCTGAAAGAGAGACGGTCACAAGATCACATTACAACAGTGGCCAATATGCAACTCAGGTAGACTTCCTCCTAGTAAGGAAAGGGCATGGGGTAGAATCTATGACTGCAAAGTCATCCCTAGTGAAACAGTTGTGAATCGAAAGGTTTAATATATATAGCCACTTGTGAAAAATGTGGTTCGTTCTATATAGGAAAGACTGAAAGGAAATTAAAAAGAAGGATTTACGAACATGTTTACGACATTTCAATAGGGAAAGAAAGTAATGCTTTATTTAAACATACTAGAGTTTGTCCTGAATATAAGTACAAATTTATGGTGGTAGAACAGATAAAAAATGACAATAGAGGGGGATTATGGGAAGAAAGAATTGAATTTAGGGAACTATGGTGGCAGATCACTTTAGAAGCTGACAAAATACCAGGTCTGAATGATTTTATTTCCATAGTACCTCTATTAAAAATGAGAGCTGCAAAACTTTAAATGTAATGAACATGTTTGGTCAGGAGAGGGCACTGTTCTCATTGATATGAGACACAACATTTCTCTGAAAACTATATTAATGGTTTTAATGTTCATATTTTAATTTATGTTTTAATTAATGAATGCTTTTAAAACTTTATAATATTATATTTATTAAATGCATTTAGTACATTCAATTATATTTAACTGAAATGGTATTTTTATATATGTAAACACACATATTTTTAAACATAAAAACATTTTATTACTTAATTAAAAGTGAATTTCCATTGGTGGAAAAAGATGTATTCAAGTATAAATTGAAAGCTTTAGGGTATGCTGGTTATCTGATGAAGTCATTTTGATGACGAAAACGCAATTTTTTGTATGTAGAAAGCGTTTATGCTTTATTGTGTGTCCGATACTTTAACTGTGAGTTCGAAATAAATCTTGACAAGTCTGCTTTACAACTACTGCCTGGTGCTTTCTAGCGTGGTTGCTGCTATTTGGATTGTTTCTTGGTGACTTTTGGCAGTTTTTTCACATTTGAACATTTATTGGTTTTGTTTGGTGGATTCACGATGGAAGATTCACCACTTCCTGATTCTAGGAGGCAGGACGAAGCAGGGCAAGTAAGGAAGCTCATTGGACAGCTTACAGCCCTAGTTGAATTACTCACACCCATTAGCCAGTCCTTTGTAGAGGCTAGCAGCGTCAATTTACAAGCGCAAGTGGCTAGAACCGAAGGGTTTCACGCTAAAACTGGAAGAAACAAACGGAAGCAAGGGGAGCTTATTGGCATCAACTCTGAAGCCGGCGACCTTGGTGGAATTAATAACGAGGAAATAAAAGGTACTTTCAACGCTGGCAACACTCCGACGATTTTTCACAATTTAGAAGCAAGATGTGGCTCAAATGGAAGCAACAGTGTTTTTCGTGAGGAGCGTTGCTGTAATACAGGTACTGTGACAACTAGTATGCACAAAGAGACCTCCGACTGGCTAAAGGGCAATTATGTGTTTAAATGGGACTGTAATAACAAGAAAAAAGAAAGTTTAAATGATTCTTACAAAAATAAAGTTGATAAATTGTCTAAATTAATGTATAAATTTAAAGCATTGAGCATTGAGAATGAGTATTTAAAAGAATGTATTACTAGGGACATTGTTCCTAAGGGATTACGGGTGTTTAAATTCCCGAACAATGTAGTTATTGGTACTGACTTTCATAAAGAGTTGTTGGATGTGTTCAATAAATGTGGTATTGATGTTTTAAAACTAATTATAAAAGACAACATAAGAAATCAAGAAGCTTTACAGAAGGATATTGATGTATTGGACCAGCATATCAAAGAAGATTTAATTTTTTCAATTAGAGAAGAAAAAGAAAAATACTATAATATTAGGAAAGATATTGACATAAAGTGTGAAGATTTAATAAGTAGGAAAATTAGAAAGCTGGAGAGGAATATGAATGAATATGAGAACAACACATGTTACCCTACACCTAATAAAAGATATAATAATTATGGTGAGGGACATAAATACCATGATAGACATAATAATATTAATGTAAATGATGGTGAAGCATGTTTTTATGAAGAGGATGGACAAGACTATGATGTTGAATTCCCACCTTATAGTGGTTTGGACATGTGTGCAGAAAAGCAGAAGACAACTTGGTAAAGAATATTTAATGCAGACAGGAAGAAAGTAAGAGGAAATGAGGATGTCCAGCATAGAGTTGGATGGATTGTGTGAGAGAAGATCAGTGGCAATCAGGCATGAGTGTTGAAGAAGGCAGGAGTGTGGCATTGAATTGAGAGAGATGGCAACAGTTAACATGATACCCTGACCCCATATAGAAAAATGGGGATGTTGATGATGACTGATGACTGATGATGATGAAAGGAGGTTGGAAGCAGGCTGCTAACAGAATAAATGAAATGCACTAGGAGGACTCAAGAAAACAAAATAAACCTTCCAGATTGGAATGTACAGGATTCACTGGGGAAGGTAAAAGGAACAGTAGGTGCAAATGAGAGTAAAATGGACTGAGATGCATGGTATGGTGCAAAAAATAAAAAGGGTAGACAAAGTAGAAAAAGTACAAAGTACAGGATATACAAGACCATCAGGGAGTTGCGGAGACTGACTCTAGTGTAACTCCAGGTGTTTAGGTGAACGCTGAGACGCTTCAGACAGAGATACACGAGGTGCAGTGGGCATAGTAAGTATGATAGAAGGGAAATGTACAGTTTATCATATTCTTTGATGCTAGCACTTGAACTGTCAGTTTATCACATGTTTTGTTGCATGTATCATGCAATCATATCTCTGAGATCACACAACTCAGAGAAAGGTGAAAATGTCATGCAAAATGTTGTTTAAGCATTTTGTGCATGCAATTTGCTAGTTAATAATGCTGTGTGGTTTACATGTATTAGGCAGAGATTTTGCATTTCAAATAAGGGAGCTGTGATGTTTCATTACAGATGCATATGTTACATTAAGCAGGACAAATGGCAACATGGGATAGGATGTGGAAATCCCGGGATACCAGCTGCTGCTGCAGAAAACAAAAGGCAAAATAGGATGAGGGATAGCAGACTACATTAATTAGAGCATATACTGTAAGGTACTTGAGAACAGAAAAAAAAAGCACGGAACAGAAGAACCGTGAAGATCATTAAATGTTGGTAGATTAGTAGCCAGACTTCAGGTTAAAGACGAGAGTTGATGGTTTGATATAATATACCAACCTTAGGAAGATGAAAGAGAAGATGAATGTACAAAGCACGGGATAAGGTATTGGGGTGAGGAGAAAGAAAGTTGTTATGATGACAGACCTAGCTGTTTTTGTCTTACTGTCAACTATCAAGTTACTCCTTCACTGGCAACTGTCATCCTGGCAGCCATGAGGGCTTTTTCTTGCTTAACCCTAACCTTTACTTTTCCTTGTCCTCTAGCCCAGAGATACATGCATGCTTCTACACATGTGCAAATGCTGGTTACAGTGCCACTGTTATTTCCTGGCTTGTTCAGGCACACATGTGCTTGCAGCCTGACATTCATCAGGTAGAGAATCCTTTCTGATGATCGTACACCAGTTACACCATTTCTCTGATGAAATGGGTGGGAAGACATTGACAGCATTACTTACAACCTTCCCCAACTGGCTCCTGTAGAGCTCTGGATGCTGCTTAAACCATGGCTTAAATCAGGGCTGTAGTCTTGGTTTTACACCTGCATTCCATGAAGCCAAACATAATAGAATACTTGCACCCACAAATAGCCTGGTGCATGCCTGCATTAAAAGTCAAAGTAAGAAAGAGTGGAGGTAGCAAACCAACAGAGATTCATTCAGCTTGTACAGGATGGTACAGGGATAAATAAAATACTGGACATTGTACTTAGTAAGGATAAATCGATTTGAAAACTAGATGAAAAGCAAATTAGATAGCAAGGTGTCAAGGGGGAGGGCAATGTCAATTAAAGAGTTAAACTAAAATGTGAGACTACACCAGATGTAGACTATGTTAAGCTAGTGGAAGCTTTAAATAGGGGCTGGAAAAAGGTAATTGTAATACTGGGCGACATTAACCTTATCTAGCCATGACCCCCTTGAAAATGATATAACTGAATTTGTAGCAGAGATCCATCTCATACAGAATTCATGCATACAACCCTCCAAACAAATCATCAGTCACTGTTTGATCTCCTAATCACCAACGACATATCTAACTTTTCCACCATTAAAATTCGCCCCCCCCCTTAGTGAACACTGCCCCATCAAATTCAATATCAATAACATCACAATAAGACAACTTCCCAAACTGAACTCCTTTAGCTCTAAATCACTATCAAGTTACATCCAAAAAAAAATCCCACCTCTGCAGCCTAAACGGGTATCCTACACTTTCACCTCAAAGCCCTACACAAGGAAATGAAACATACTCTCTTACAAATATAAAATAGATTTTTTCCACTATTAAAAGATTTTTGCAAACATAGTAAAGCTGAATGGCTTACAAAAAAAATGAAACAGCTTTTATACCTTTGAGATAAATCCTGGCATAAATAGAAAAAAGACCCAGTTCTAGGTACCTGAAACAGATGTACCTTGAGATGTACTCAGAAACCTTGCTATACAATCCATAAGAAGACACAAATTAAACCAACACACATCTAAACAAGCATTCCTCTTACACCTGACCAAACCATTTTGGCAAGAAGTTAACTAATTCACGGGTTACAAGAACCCAATAATAATCCCCAGAATACTATTCTATGTTCTCAAGACCACCACCAGTGACTTCCTCCATGAATTCAGTAACCTCCCAGCATTTCCCACTATTACCAACACAATAAGCACTCGACCACCTGGACTGCCCCCTTAATAACAAGATTAAGATTAATAACCCACAACAGGTAGTACACTCTGTGCACAAGGCTGTGGGTTCTATTCTTACACAAGGTCTATCGATTGCTGACAATGCAGTGTAGAATACGAGGGGTGCTGCACACATGTGTGTGCTGTCTTTCAGATGAGACATTAAAACAAAGCCTCATCTGCTTGAGTTTTGGCAGCTTATGTGGATGTAAAAGATCCTGTGGCACCTATTCAAAACAGCAGGGGACCTTTATCTCTATACAAAAATAACTCTTATTTACAAAATATTTACATATTTACATATGTACAAATATATAAATAAGTCTCTTTACACATATTCCTAATTTCCTTTACAGTCATGCAAAATTTTCATCCCTATTAGACCCCGACTCCTTTTTCCATAACCACCATCTGATTTTACTTAATATTGTTGGCAAAATCCATTTACCATTTTAAACATAATTTCATTTATTCTTTCTTTCCATATAACCCATATAGCATAAAATAAATTTTTATCTAATCTAACATGTTCTTTACTTCTATTCTTATAATATCCATATTTAATCGTATTCATGTCTATTTTATCCACTTCTTTTATATCTTCAAAGAAATCTTCTTAAAATAGTTTTCCCCATAACTTTTTTTACTCTTTTACATTTCAAAAACACACATTCCATAGTTTTTTCTTCTGTGCAATGTAAACACATTGTATAATTTTTCTTTTCATATGGCATATTTCCTTTTACTGGCACTTTATCTTTTCTCAGTCTCCACAAGAAAGTTTGACATTCTACTTTCTGATTGCACCATTTGCTTCTTATTTTTATATCTTTAATTTTTTTCATCTGTTAGATTTTCCCATGACTTTAAATAGTAATGTTTTATCATTACTGTCTTATACCATACTTTTCTATCTTTTGCTATATCAACTTTTATTTTCCACAAAAATATATTTTTTTGGTAACATTGTATTTCTTCATTTATATACTCTTTTTCTCTTTTACTCTTTTTACCATACCTCGACATTTATCATACTTACATTTATATAGTTTTAGTACCAGTCTTTCATCTTTTTCATTTATCTACTTTAACCCTTTGTACAAATTTAATGAAGCAGCATACATCACTGGATTAATTAACCCTAAACCTCCTTCTTCTTTATTTACATAAAAAAACTCTGTTTTTTTACTAGGTTTAATCTAGAACCCCATATAAATGAAAAAAAAAATATATCTGCAATAACTCCTTTTCAAATGCTGTTGGCAACATAAACACACTTTCTAAGTTTCTATTTTTCCCATAAGTACTGAATTTATCAAATAATCCTTTTTCTGCTTGATAATTTTTGTTTTCCAGAAAAGGTGTTTGCTTTATCTCTTCTGTTGTTTTCTCGTTGAATTTTACTTACATCTTTATTCCCAGATTTTATACCTAACACAGAAATTCACTCATTGTAAAATAGATACCCCCAATCTTTACTACATTACCTAAGCCTTTACTTTTATCTTTATTTAAAGCCATCCCTATCATCTCTAGATACTCGTTTGTGTAAATTATTGCTTCTTTTATCCAAGGTTTGTTTTTTTGCAATTATTATAATGTAATCTGGATATGTTAACAGAATTGGAATTCTTAATGCTGCAAGTGTTATATACCCCACCTCCTTAATTTTGTAATTTATTTCACATACTATCACATTCATAACTAATGCAAAGAGTATACAACTCACTGGACATCCTTGTCTTACACTACTCTTCATATGTACCTCTTGGCTTAACCAGCCATTTACAAGTATTTTTACTTTATTATTACTATATGCATACATACATAATTTCCTAACTTTCTCAGTTATATTACATTCTTTCATTATTACCCATAAGATTTCATGTCCAATTGTGTCAAATGCCTTAATAAGATTTCCTATCATTGTTTTTGCTTCTTCTTTTCTGTTCATAAGATCATCCACAATTTCTCTAACTATCCTTAATAATTCTTGACAAACCTTCCCCTTTACACTATATATGCTATCTTCCATAATATTTTCCATTTTAGTTTCAAATCTTGTTTTGTATTATTTTCAGAAAGATTTTATAATTAAGCAAGAACTGACAACATGGTGTTGTATACTGAAGATTTACCCACGGTTGGTGTGGTTTAATCACGAGGTCAAAGCCCGAGTGTTTAAACAAAGGCAGCTGTGGGTAAATCTTCAGTATACCACAACTATGGAGTCAGTTATTGCTATTACACAATGACATTATTTAAGAAAAATATACTTACTTTGCTTAAATAATGTCTTTGTATAACGGCGGATTGCTGTTCTTCTGCCGGTTGTGGTATACTGCTTCTTCAATTTGATGTAATGCACACATGTATGGGACTTGCGTTCCCACGCATACCCAGCACATCAATGCTTTGAAATGGAAGCAACGAAGAAAAGAAAGTCTTTGTTGCTCCGTTTTCTCTTTTTTTTTTTAATTGCAAAAAAAAAAAAAAAAAAAAAGTTTTGGGCCACTTTATACCAACAGAAAAAAGTCTGTTGTCCAGACCTTTTTCCATTGGTATGTTGTGGGATTTACAATGGACACGCTGGTTGGGCTGGTTAATCAGCATGCACATTTTGGAATATTAATGGGGGTCATTGTATAATCATTATTATTCAACAATATTGGTCTCCGTTTTTTAATTCTCTTTTATCTTCCTTCTTCCATATGCATTTAAGTATTCCACTACATAATTATTTATACATAAAACCTTAATTTAACCATTCATTCAAAATCTTTAAAAAATATTTTTTTGCCAAGCCCTTAAATTGTTCTACATTTCATACCCTATTCCATCTCGGCCTGCAGTTGAATCTATATTTACTTGTCCTAATACTTTGGCAAGCTCATTTAAACACATCTCCTTTTTCAATTCTTTATTCTGTTTGTCTGTTTTTACTTTCCATGTTTTTAACTTTTTTCTTTAAACATTTATTGCACATATTGCACATATCTGTATTACACTATTCATAATCTTTTCCTGAGTTCTTTCTATTTCTCCTTTTACATTTTTCTCTCATTATACTACCATCTTCCTTTAATCATTTGCTTAAGAAACTCAATAATTTTTCTCTTTTTCCTTGTAAATTATAATTTTCCTTGTAAAAAATGCATCTGCTGATATAACAATTCTTGTATTTTTTCATGATTTGTTTCATAAAATTCTTTTTCTTTGTTAAAGTAATTTCTATCATTATGTTCTAAATTTTCCAATGCATTGTTATATGTTCTTTTACATTTTTCTTTCTACTTTTCTCACGTCAATTTGCCACTGTAAAAATTTTTTTATATATTTTTCCTTAAATATAATCCAACTTTCAGACCACTTGTTATAACATGTTCTCATAGTAATATGATCTTTCCATAACTGTATTACTAATCTGTTTCCTCCTTCATTCCATGCTTTCTCATTTATCCTTTTGATGCCTTTGCCTATTTTTATATATTTCTTCTTTTCTTTTATCTCTAGCCATATTGCAAGATGATCAGAACATGCCGTTTCAACTACCTCCCCTTCTCCTATACCTAAATCTTCTGATACAATAAAATAATCTATTTCAGTTCTATACATACCCCTTTTGTAAGTCCATGAATATATATCCCAAAGTTTTAACTTACCATATTTTATAACATCTAACATTTTTCTTATATCATTTACCTTTTTTTTTATGCTTGCCTCTTAAATCAAAGTTAAAGTCTCCTGTCATTATAATATTCATATTTATCACTACATAGTCTAAAATCTGATGAAATAACCTTTCCCTTTCTTTACAATTAGTATAAGAATATAATGTTATATTCCTATATACCCGTTCTTTCCATTTTAAATATACAATGGTTAATCTTCTCATTTTTGCTAAAGTTACATCTAATATCTTTAATGTATTTCTACAGAATACTGCTATTCTTGAACATCTCTCATTTTCCAATTTCCAAATTATCTTTCCTCTCCATAGTTTCTCTGTTTGTAATCTTTCTTCATTTGTTAAAAATATTGTGTCTTCTAATGTAAATACATCTACCTTACATATATTACAACACTGCAAAATTCCTATTATTCTTACTATAGTCTTAATACTATTCATATTTTGTTTATTTATATATTTATTTTACATTTGTTAATAGGGAAAGTCCAACTGGGTAAGGCTGCCCATTTTCAGTGGAGGCCTGGGGAGAAAAGCTCAATACATTATGTTAAACCATCAATGTACAAAATTTTAGAAAAGAAATATACAATATTTTAGAATGTACAAAATATGTTAGGCAAACTTGCATGAGTATAAGTAGTACAGGAAGAAACCTAAATATGCAAGACATAGCTATGTGTAACAACATCAGAAGAGTAACTTTGTATATAATATCAACATTCATCAGAAGAGTAACTTAATATATAATATCATGAACTATGGTATAGTTTGCATTAGATGGGGTTATACATGTTTGAATCTATAGCAAGCTGTAGTGTAATTCTAGATAGTGGGGGTATTGGAAATAGGGTACGGTTTGAGGGAGTTAGTTTACAGAAAGCACTTGAAAATTTTCATTTTCCCTTTTCCTTAGGTTCATGGTTTGATGGCTAATCACTAGGCTAGCTTTATTAACAGTCCACTGTAGGACTAACCAGTTTCCTTCACAAAGGTGAGAATCAAACATTGTACCTGGTGTTTGTGAGTCAAACACCTTAACCATTATATCAAGCCCCCATGTTTAGCTGAACAACTTCTTTTTCATCCATTTCCTTTCTTTTTTATTTTGTACTTATTCTTTTAAATTTTCATTTCTGTCTTTTACCTTTTTACCAATAGAATTATTTTTTCCTTTTATTACCTCCCAATTTATGTCTTCTTCATTTATTTCAGAACATTCTTCTATATCCTCTTTATTGTTTTTCTCATCAAATTTTTCTTTTATTTCTACTATGTCTAACATTTCTTCTCTTTCTTTTTCTTTTTCCTTACTGTTATTTTAATTGTTGTAATCCATCCATAAACGTCCAATTTTGTTACATTTATAACATTTCAATTCCTATTTTATGCATCATGTTCCATTTCTCTAAAAATATATAATTTTCTTTTGTCACCGTTATTCATCAAATGCCCTTCTTTTCTACAAAAAAATGTTGCTTTCGGTTGTCCCTATCATTTTACAAGATCCCTATTCCCTTCCACATTTATTGTGCTTGGTATATGTATAATTTTTTTCTCTTTCTACTTTTAACACAGTATTAGAATCCCAGGCACTAGTCCATAAACCACTTGTGTCATAATCTTTTGCAATGTCAAGTACTTCTTTACATAAAGCTTTCAAATGTCCTTTCAAAGTCTCTTTCTGCCTCTGTTCGAAACTGTACATGAGTCATTTTTGTTTCTCTGTTAAATGCTTTTGTCGCATAAAGACTCCATGGGTTACAGTATTTCTTTTTTTTCATATTCTCCAAGAAAATTTTACATTGAAATATAATGTCACAAAATGTCTCTTTGTTAATAAGAATAAATTCTCTTACCTCATGTGTTTTACACCCAAAGGCGCTATTAAATTGTCTCACACTTCATACCTGTACTTTTCTTTGTCTTATTCACATTGAATCCTTACCATGTACTGCTGTTTTTTTATTTTCTTCTGCCTTCTTTTCTGGTGCTCCACTTTTGCCTTCTTTTACTTTCTCTGCATATGTTTTCTTTTCCATCTCACCACTATTCTTCAGGATTGTCTCTGCATCCTCCTTTTTTATTTTCTCTAAAATGTCACCACAGGAAACATCTCCTTCAGTTTCTGGCTCACTCTGCACCACAAGTTCTTTAAGTAAATCATCCCTCAACCCTCCTGAGTGGAGGGTTGTAATTATACATCAATCATTTGCTGACTCATCTCCATCAAACAGGCTTCTTTGAAACATTTCCTCAGAATCCTGCACACATTCTCCGGTCTCAATATTTGCTTTCACCTTCATTTCTTTCAGTACTCCATCATCTCCTTCTCTCTCCACCTGCTCCCCTGTTTCTCTGGGCCACCTCTGCACCTGAATGAAAACAGGAAGTTCTCCTCCAGAATGGTTCCCACTCACAACAATGATGAGTGTTTTTTTTAATTGTTAGACAAGACTTATTTACACAACCATTGTATGTACATATTTAAAAAAAAAAAAAAAATATATATATATATATATATATATATATATATATATATATATATTTCATACAATGCCAGTTAAATTCATATTAATGAACATCATACCACCCTTTTTCCATAATCAAAAGCATATTTTCTTAAGAATTTCTGCCAGAACCCATTTGCCATTAAACTTAATTTCATTCAGTGTTTCTGTCTATAATGTCCAAAAAACATAAAATATAATTAAGTCAATTTTTTTCATTTTTTCTTGTTTCTTTGCATCATAAAAACATATTCAATCATATCCATGTTACTCTGCTCTTTTTTTTTTTGTAAAACACTCCTACATTTTGTAATTACATATTTCCTTCCATAATTTTTTAACCTTCTCACATTTCAAAAACACATGTTCTGAAGTCTGAAATTAACCACAACAATTACACATTCTGTCCTGTTTTCTTTTATAAAACATATTTGCATTGACAGGTAGCTTACTTGTAGACAGTCTCCACAAAAAGTCTTTGCATTCATGTATGTTTTTATACCATTTATGTCTTGTTAATATTGCTTTTTTTTCACATTTCTAAATGCTTCCAAGGATCAGCAAAGTAATATTGACTCATAATGTTTATATGTCATTTTTTTCTATTTTTTCATTCACATTCAATTTCAGTTCCATAATAATATTTTGCTTTGATATTCCATTATCTCTACATTCATATCCTTTTAATCTTTTCCTTATTTCCACTTTTTTCCACCAGCATTGATATTTATAATATAATACAGATTCTATCAATTTTTATACTGTTTCATATAACCTACTAAAGCTTTATATAAATTCAAGGATGCAGCATGTACAATTGGACTTATAAAGCCCAATCCTCTTTGTTCTTCTTTCATATACAGAACTCTTCTTTTAATTGGGTTCATTCTTGACCCCCATATAAATGCAAATATAATAGACATTACTTCTCTTTCATAATGTAATGATATCATGCATGTGTTGGCTATATATGTTATTTTACCTGTAAAGATGGAATTTATTAAATACACTTTCTTTCTGTATGCCAACCTATATGTTTTCCAAAAATTACATATTTCTTTTATTTCTTGTATTACTTTTTCCAACTGTTTTTCTTTATAGACACACAATACAAAAACTATTCATAATATATCTATGTATTCCTCATTAAATTTTATGTCTCCTATATTTCCTTTGAATCCAAAACCCTTACTTTTTTATCATTTATACATAGACCAGTATACTTCAACAGTTTATTTTTTTTTTTACTTATTTCATCCATTCATTCTTTGTTTTTGTTACTAACACAATATCATTTGCATATGTGTACATTATAGGTAGTCATACCTCTCAACTGTACAGATGTTTGCCTCATATTTTGGTTCATTTTTCATAAAATTCTGGTTTTCTGGCAAATTAGTGGCAAATCATTAAAGACTGAAATTAGAAAATAATGAAAGACATTTGAGTTTCAGACTTTATGCCCTCCAGAAAATTCATGCTAATGCAAAACACATTATTCTAGCTGCTTCCTAAGTTTGTAAGAGCAAAATTTAACAATTATCCCTATTTTTGGGCCTTAGTCCCACTTTTTCTTATTGCTTTGCCCAGATTTCTTGCTCTTAGAGGTTGAGAGGTATGTAGGTTGTTGTATTACTATCTTATAACCTGCCATATACATCATTTTATTAATCTTAGTAACTATTGTGTTCACAACTGTAGATCAATGTGTGTGTATGTATCTTTAAGAAGCTATCCAAGGGCTTACACAAGTGTATAAATATTGAGCACCTGCAAGTCTGACTGTCATTTTGTAGTAAGCTATTAAGATGTAAGCATGTATGTATGTAAGGTCTGTCTGTTAGCCAGTTTGTTTGTATTTTATGATGCTGCTATCCATCCTGATGTGTTTCTATGTATTAAAGCATCTAAATGAAATATCCTGTCTGCTATGTTATACAGGGACGAGTGACATGTTGTCAGAATCGGCATGTCTAAAAGGACATGGTACCAGAAGAGGTTTGAGGGACTTGCTTGGAACTGGTAGAATATACAGGAGGGAATAACCCCTACAATGTGCATACTTTGCAAAACAGGTCAGAAATGAATTTCAGATATTAAAACTTACTCAGCACTATTTCTTATTTGTAAAATATGAAATGAGGCATTCAAAATGCTCTAAATGATATTTGCATAAACAGATATGTAAAATATTGATAAAAATATTCAAATTATTATTGAAAATGTTTGAAATAAAGTCTGAATTGCATAAAATAAATAAAATAAGTGGAAACAACTGCATTTTTGCAAAGCATGTATTTTCGTATTAAGCACAGATATCTGAGTTATCAGAAGTGTATAAAGTTTCTGCATGTTTGTGCAATATTACAATAAAGTTATTTCACAAAGTACAGCTATTACAGAGCATATTTCACAAAGTACAGTACTTCAAAGAGTTTATTGTGCATTTGAATATTACTACAAGCCCACAGATCTGTTTGTTCATACATAATTTAAAAGGTCATACTTTCATTGAGTTTGTACATACTTTGTGGGAATGGCAGACAGATTTCAAAAACCCAGTGTACTTGTGTTTGACAGTAATATTGTTGAGAACTGGAGAGTGTTTGAGCAAGAGTACAACATGTTCATGCAGGCTGCATTTTCTGATAAAGATGACTGTACAAAGGCATTTATTCTACTTAATTTAGCTGGATCAGAAGACATAGAAAGGGAACGTTCATTTATGTATGCACCTGCTATCTATATAAGAGAAGGGGAAAACAGTCATATTGTTGTACAGGCTGAGTCAAGGGAGGACCCAGAGTGCTTAAAATGTAAATTTAAAGAAATGTGTAATCCCCAGACAAATGTTACAAAGCAAAGAAACTTAACTTTATACAAAGGATCAAAAGCCTGGTGAAACTTTTGCAGCATATACAACTGACTTGAGATAAGGCTAAAATGTGCAGATTTGGTCATTTAAGGGATGAGATGATAAAGGACAGACTTGTGTGTGGTATAAAAGATGATGCTGTGAGAAAGATTTTGCTTCATGACAGTGATTTAACTTTGAATAAGGCCACTGAGATTTGTCAGATATACAAGCTCACAGTAAAGCACACAAATATGCTTACAAATGAGAACAGCTCTAGAAGACACAGTGATAAAGCTCATGTTGATAGTATGCAGCACCTGGTTAAAAGAAACAGGCCCAAGCACATGGCAGTAACTGTAGCCCCTGCAGCACTCACTGGTAAACCCCAGAGCTTTCCAGCAAATTCTAGAGTTCGCACAGTCTCAGTGAAGCAAAAGAGTGAGTCAGCAAACTCAAAGCATGGGCCCCAACCCAGTTTCATAGGCAACAGTCATAATTGTGATGGAAGTCATGAATCTAAAAGGGGAAAATATTTAGCTTTTGGTCAGCAATGCCACAAATGCAATAAATGGAATCATTTCAAAAGGTTTTGTAAATCAAAAGGCCCACATTCTTTTATTAAAAGGGACTATTTTAAGAAATGAGTTGATCAATTAGAGAGCTGCAAACCTACTCTTTATGTTGATGGTGTGTCAGTGCTTCATGAAACAGTTAATGCAGTAGATTTAAGGGCAAAGTATAAAGTATTTCCTACTGTTCGGATAAATGTCAAACCCACAGAACTTAAAGTTGATACAGGTTCCAAGTCCAATGTTATGTCAGCAGAAACATTTGTTATAGTGTGTAATGGTGAAAGGCTTGATTTGGCAAGGTGTGCGATGCTTGTTGCTTATGGAGGTGAAGAAATTCAAATTGAAGGCTCAGTAGTGCTTTCATGTTACTCTGCTGGGAGAAGCTACGACTTGTTATTTTATGTGGTTAAGAGGCACGTCCAGTCATTACTAGGCAGACAGTTTGAAAATGGGACTGTTTTCATTTAATAAGGAGGTTCATCAAGTTAGCTTGAAAGACCATTACTCTAATTTCTCCCAGTATATTTTTTCTATCTATGCTGATCTTTTCGAAGACAATCTAGGCAAGATTCCAGTTGTGTACTCCATGAAGTTAGTCCCAGAGGTCAGTTCAGTTATCAGGTCAACATGAAAAGGTCCACTAGCCATGCAGGACAGAGTCAAAGCTGAGTTAGATAAAATGGTGTGACAAAGTGTGATTTGTCCAGTTGCAACTCCAACTGAATGGGTATCATCCATGATGGTAGCTCATAAGATGAGCTCAGATGACATCAGAATATGTACAGATCCACGAGACTTGAACAAACCACTTAAAAGACCACATCATCCAATGCACACAGTCGAAGAAGTCGCAGCCTTGATGCCAAATGCCACTATTTGTTTTGTCTTAGATGCAAAAAGTTAATTTTGGCAAATTCAGCTTGACAAAAATTCTCATTGCTCACTACATTCAGTACTTTGGCAGGTACAGATTTTTGAGAATGCCATTTGGGATAAATTCTGCAAGTGAAGTCTTTCAAAGTCCAATGCAACAAATTTTTTTCTGGGTATTCTTGTGCTTATATAGTAGAAGACATACTAGTAGGAGGTAATGGTGGAGCAGAGCATGGCAGAAACCTCAGAAAAGTTCTAGAAAGGGCAAGTCATGTGAATCTTAAGCTCAATCCACAGAAATGCAAGTTCAGGCTATAAGAAGTTACTTATGTTGGTCATTTATTTACTAGTATAGGCCTACAACCAGACCCTTAAAAGCAAACAGTCATTCTAGAGATGCCAGCACCAGACAATGTTCAAGCCCTGCAACGTTTTCTTGGCATAGTCAACTATCTAGACAAGTTCATTCAAGACTTCAGCCAACTTTCAGCAGCACGTAGAGAGCAAACACGTAAAGATGTATTCTGGTCTTGGTTAGAGTAACACCAAAGAGCATTTGATGTCCTGAAACAGAGAATTGCTAGTCCACCAACTCTCAGATACTATGATGTTCACAAACCAGTTATACTTTCCTGTGATGCTTTGAAATTTGGGCTTAGTGCAGTCATTCTACAAGAGGATCAACCTGTTGCCTATGCATCAAGAACTCTTACCCAAACTGAGATGCAGTATGCTCAGACAGAAAAAGAGCTTTTGGCAATTTGTGTGTTTGTATGTTCAAAGTTCCATGATTATGTTTATGGTAGACCTATCCAGATTGAAACAGACCAGCAAACTTTAGTCACTATCTTTGGAAAGCCTATGCACTCAGCTCCAGCCAGACTGCAATATATGATGCTGAGATTGCAAAAGTATAATTTCAATCTTGTCTACAAGAAAGGCAAACTTCTTTATCTTGCTGATACATTATCCAGATAAAAAGAAAATAAAAAAAAACAGCAACAAAAATATTTACTAGTTTAATAAAACCACGTGCAAAAAGCAAAGCTTTCGGGTTTCCCCTTCATCAGTGCATCTGATGAAGGGGAAACCCGAAAGATTTGCTTTTTGTACTTGGTTTTATTAAACTAGTGAACGTTTCTGTTGCTCATTTTGTTTATTTTTATTTTGCTAATAGCGGACACAGTTTGCTGCAGTATTTTTTGTGGATTTTGTTACATTGTCCAGATACCTAGAAACACCACAGAACAGCATGAGAATGAGAACCTTGATTTTGAAGTCATGGAAGTGAGAAATTTTTCTTACACACATCTTGATGAATTGAGAGATCACACAGCCACAGATCTAGTTTTGCAAAGGCTCAACCACTTTATCAATCATGGATGGCCATCAAAGCAATCTAGTTTACCTCAAGAAGTGCAACCTTATTTTCCATACAAAGATGAGATTTTGTCTAACAAAGGTATCATTATGAAATGTCATGAAAGCAATTGTTCCAAAGTCCTAGTAACAAGAGAACGTTACTATCTTGCATCATGGTCACCCAGGTACTGACTCTACCAAATGTAGGGCTAGAGGACTAGGTATTGTGGCCTTCTATGTCAAAAGACATTGAGAGAGGACTTTTATCTTCTTCCATGTGCAACAGTACTAAGCCACATCAACAGAAAGAACCACTTCAGCTAAACCAAATTCTGGAACTACCTTGATCGACAGTAGCCACCGACATCTTTGAGGGGAATGGTCAACATTATTTGGTGTTAGTAGACTATTATTCCAAATGGTTCGAGATTGACTTACTTCCCAACCTAGCATTCAGTACAGTCTTCATTAAGATAAAGTATATTTTGCAGTACATGATAGTCCACACAAAGTTATTTCTGACAATGGCATGCAGTTTACAAGCCAACAGTTCAAAAGATTTGCTGAAGAATGGGACTTTACTCATGTCACAAGTAGCCTGAGTACACACAATCAAATTGTTTGGCAGAATGTGCAGTTCAAAGTGCAAAACAGTTATTAGAGAAGTCCAAATGAGACAATAGTGATGTTTTCCTGAATCTCTTACATCTCAGAAATGTTCCTCATGACAAACATCTTGGTTGACCTGCTCAGAGACTTCTGTTGAGACAAACCAGAACCATATTACCAATCAGTAGTCAATTATTGGTTCCATGTGTCAAGAACAACAGGTTAGCGAAAACCAATCTATTGAATAAATGCCTAACCCAGTATTCCTACTACGATAAAACCAGCAAACTGCTCAATCCATTACAAGAAAAAGTGGTAAGGATGCAACCGTCCAAAGGTTATGATTGGATTGGTGTAGTGAAGAGTATTTGTCCATAACCGAGATCGTACATTGTGGAATCACAAGGAGAAGACTTTAGGTGGATTCGGAAGCATTTTAAACCAATGTCTGAGCCTATGCCACAGCACATCGCCTGTGAGAAAGACTCCTTATCTTGGAGTGAGTTGTCTGGTGTTCCAATTCTAGAGGAAGTTCCAGAGGAAATTCCCATTCTTGTGACAAATCCAGAAGTTCCCGATACGAGTCATTCACCAAAGACTGTTATTATTGCTAAATTTGGTCCAGATTGTTATGTTACGAGATATGATCGCATGTCTAAACCCTGTAAAAGATACAAAGCAACTTGGACATGAACACTGTGTTTTGTTTCTAATGTGTATAATAGTGCATATCTAACTTTAGTATTGTTTTTACAAAGGGCAATCTTTTTAAGAGAGAGGATGTAGATCAGTGTGTGTGTAAGTATCTTTAAGAAGCTATCCAAGGGCTTGCACAAGTCTATAAATACTGAGCATATGCAAGTCTGACTGCCATTTTGTAGTAAGCTGTTAGATGTAAGCATATATGAACATAAGGTCTGTCTCTTAGCCAGTTTGCTTGTATTTTATGATGCTGCTATCCATCCTGATGTGTTTCTATGTATTAAAGTATCTAAACAAAACACCCCACCTGCTTGTCATCTATGTTAGAGAGGGATGAACAACAATAATTAAAGCAAATATGATACTGCTGATTGGACATCCCTGTCTTATTCTACATTCTATTTTTATCTCTTCTCTAATCCATCCATTTACATTTAGTTTAACATTGTATGTATCATATGCTGATTTGATTACATATATTATTTTCTTACCTATATTATATGCCTCTAAAATGTCACATAATGAATCATATTGTATTTTGTCAAATGCTTTACTCAAGTCTCCTATCATAATTTTTGCTTCTACTTTTTGTTTATGATATCATCTATCTATTTTATCAGCCATAATAAATCTTGACTTCCTTTTCCCTTTCTACCAAATACTGTCTGATCAAGTAATTTGTCTGTTTTGTTAGTCTCTTAGTTGTAATTCTCATGAATATTTTGTAGTCCATACTATTTAGTACAATTGGTTTCCAGTTCTTTATATCACCTCTTTCTCCCTTTTTCCATATAATACTATAGTACCCATACATATTTCCTTATCTATCATATCTAATTCTAACCATTCATTTAATATTTCTCAGAATATAAGTTTCTGTTAATTTTCCATGTCTTTATACATGATATTTAATTCCATCCAATCCTGTAGCCATATTCATATTGATTCCTTTTAGTATTTCATTTGGTTCCTCCACTGTTATATCTTTTTCAAAAAAATCATTATTTCTTTCACTTAATTTGATGAGATCATACTTTTGAGTACTTTTTCTTTCTTAACAAAAGATTGTATTATATACTCCTTAATTATCTCACATATTCCTTGTTGCATTGTTATTTTGTTTCCTTCTTTATTTTTCAGTTCCCTTATTACCTTTTTTTTTCTTTCATGGGTTTATTTAAATAAGGTGCTACTTCTTTTTTTTCCTTGTAGACAATATCTTTGTTTGTATAACGAGTTATTAATCTTCTTTTGATTTATTTCACATAATTCTTTTTCCCTTTCCTAAAATGTCCTCTTGTCTTGCAATAATTCTCTAAATATAACTTGACTTAATGTTTTCTATTCTATTTTTTCCTCTTATTCTCTAAATATTTTAAGAAACATTTCTCATACTTTTCTTTAAAACCTAGCCACTATCTTGTACAGTTATTGTAAAATCTTCTCATATCTATATGATCTTGCCATAATTTCTTTCCTATCATCTTATTTTAAGTTTCTTTCATTTAACCTTTCAATTCATTTATCTGTTCTTACATATTCTTCTTTTTGATGTACCTTTAACCATACAGCTATATGATCTGAGAATCCTGATTTCTTTATCCCTTCATGTATAATTTTTAAGCTCAATTCAGTCTTAATCTTGTTTCGTTTGTAAGTATATATATATATATATATATATATATATATATATATATATATATATAGTTTACCAGTTCTCATTATTTCATGTACTATTTTAATATCACTACTTATCTTTTTACTAGTTCTTAGATTGCAATTAAAATTTCCCACCAATATAATATCTATGTTTACACTGACATAGTCAAGTATATTTTTAAACATTGTCTTGCTTTGTTTTTTTTCATCATGTATGCATGTAGAGCAATCACCCTAGATATGTTGGTATTCCATCTTATATCTATTATTGTTGTTCATCCAAGTTCAACAAAAGTGAGATCCAATATTTTAATATTTTCTTGACATGATATAATATACATGTACCTGAACATACATTTTTCCCCTTGTTCCAAATCATTGGTCTTCCCCATATTTTTCTGTTTATAATCTTTCTTCGTCTGTCAGTAATCTTATATCTTCTAATATAATAATCTGAACATCTAACACAGCACACCTTTCTAAGATACCTAGTTTTCTTTTAATGTTTTTAATACTGTTAACATTCAAAGCTAAGAGTTTCAACTTTAGAATGAAATAGTTTTAACAATTTTTATCCATTGCCTTTTTTTCTTTCTTTTATTACACTTGTAAACTTTATTTTCCTTTTTCGCACTCTTTTTCCTATCAAATACTTTTTCCCTCTTACTACCTGCCAATTCGTATAATCCTCTTCACTTGTATTATTTGATTCTGCTTCTTCTTCTTTCTCCCCCCGTTTGTGTCTGTTATAATAT
Organism: Protopterus annectens; assembly: GCF_019279795.1. Classification (NCBI taxonomy): domain Eukaryota; kingdom Metazoa; phylum Chordata; order Ceratodontiformes; family Protopteridae; genus Protopterus; species Protopterus annectens. Next base: position 144,186,712 of record NC_056740.1, read on the forward strand.
TTTTATTTTCTTGTAAGTCACTTTGTTTTTCTTGCTTACTGTTAGTGTTTGTAACATGTACTAACTTGTGTGTTTTTTTTCTATAAATTGCATGGCTTCATCACATTCTAACCAAGCATGCCCTGCTTTGCCACATTTCTTGCATTTCAAATCACATTTCTTTGCTTCATGACCTGTTTTACCATATAGGAAACATTTTATTTTATCAAATTCACTTATTAAATGACTATCTTTACCACGGGAGAGAAAAAAAAAAGTTTTGGGCTGACCTCTGCATTTGACATGACATCTGTTACCACATAGATTAATTATACTTGGAATGTGCATAATATTATCATTTTGCATATTCAGTATAACCCCATATTCCCAATCCACCAGTTCACAAGCCTCTTTCATCATATATTTTCATTGTATCCAAAGCATCTTTACATAATGTTAATAATTGTTCTTTTAAGTCCTTTGCTTCAACTTCAGTTCTAAATTGTAATAATATTTTCTTTTTTGTTTCTCTATGAAAAGTATGTATTACATAACCAGACCATGGATTATTATTCTTTTTCCTTTCATATCTTACTAAGAAATTTTCCATGGCTTGTCCAGTTTCAAAAATTAAATCATAGAATGTCTCTCTATTAATGAGAATAAATGCTCTTACCTCTGTGGGTGAGACACAGAGTCCCACATTTCATAACTTTCCAATCCTTTTTCTTTCTTGTTGCTTATTCTTACTGTATACTTTTTCTCTGTTTCCTTCAATTCCTCAGTTCTCTTCTTTTCTTCTTTTACTTTTTGTGCATATGATTCCTTCCCTGTTGTTTCTTCCACCATCTCTTCTTCTTGTATTTTCTTCATTATTTCTCACCAGGATGCCGCTATTTCACTTTCAGGTTCTCTCTGATTTATAAGCTCCTTAAAATAATCATCCTTTAACCCTCCGGACTGGAGGGTTGTAATAGTATGCTCCTGCTGGCTATCTGTATCTCCCTCGAATAGTTTCTTTTGAAAAATAACCTCCAAATCCAATCCTTCCTCTCATCCATTCTCCACTTCATTTTGTTACCTCACTTCCTCCTTCTTCTCCGGTATTAACGAGTTCTCCACTTCTACATTACTTACTATCATTTCTACTAACTCAAAATTCAAAGATTCATTCTCCTTTTCATCTCCATGTTTCTTAATTGTTGCCATATTTCCTCCTGTTTCTCTGGGCTGCCTTCGCACCCGAACCAAAAACAGGAAGACAGACTCACCACACACAAATGTGTCCCCCTACACCAAAGAGTAGGGGAAGTTCCCCAATGCCCTGGACAAATGTAACCTAGTAGTACAAATACCACCTTAGGTCTCCCCTGAAAAGAGGCTACTAGCCTAGTAGGACTAACTCAGTCAACAGAAGGTAGATAGATGGATAGATAGACAGATAGATAGATAGACAGATACATAGATAGATAGATAGATAGATAGATAGATAGATAGATAAGAAATAAATAACCTCTCTTCTAGTTTAAGCATGTCAAAGTCAAACACATTGAGCTATTACTTGATAAAATCCCCCTAGATGCATCCACTAGGGTACACAATTTCTGACCATGGTTTCATACACCACTACATTATACAACCTTTGCTCTTCATTTACAACCTTTGTCTCACCTTTAACACCTAGCTTTAGTTAAACCACTCCAGAACATGTAAGTTTTCTCACAGTTGACCAATCTTCATCCTAAAGCCCTAGGCAAGATTCTTACTTACAGCAATACTATCTTATCTGAAAGCGATATGGCATCTGGTTAGGTAGGTGTACACTGACCGCTCTCTGGACTCTTACAGATGACATTTTATTTAACATGGACATAGATAACCTCACAGGAGCTCTCTTTATAGATCTAACCTGTGTGTTTGACCTTGAGGACCATCTAATTCACATAGACATTAGCATAAGTCCTACAGCCTAAGCCTGGTTCCTCAGCTATCTTAATAAGAGAACGTTTAGGGTAAAGCTTAAGTTTTCCCAATCTACAGAAGTTCCAGTTGTGACAGTAGTACCACAAGGGTCCAATCTTGCCCCACTACTGTTTCCCATAGGACTATCAAAATATCGAACGCTGTTATATTGACCACAAAAGAACAAAAACAAAAAAGAGCGAACAGCTAGAACAGCAAATCTTTTCCCTGGGGAAAAATTTGCTGTTCCCAAAAAAAAAAACAAAAAAAACACACTACACACTATTTTGTGCCCCCCACACTCCCCTGCTTAAATATGCCAACTCCAAGATCACACTACAGTGCTGAAAATGGCAAAGTGACAGATGCGGCCAATCAACATCTTTCCCACGGAAAGAATTCGTTTAAAAGCCACTTTGTAATTTTGAGTTTCGACATTTACAGTTCGACGAAGACGGATTCGACATAATGCGTCTTCATTCTTCTGACAGGAATCCTTTTCCATATTCATCAATTGTACATCAATAGCATGGTAATTCATACATGTAGCCGGTCTCACTCAAAATTACACAACCGGCTCCAAAATGAATTTCTCAATTTATAAGCTTGTCAGAATTCTAAAAATGCATCCATTCCAAATTCCAATAAAACAAAATTTATGATTTTTGTAACTCCCCAGAAATTAACAAAAATCCTTGTCTCCTTTCAGTTTACTGACCAAAACAATATTAAAGCTAAATCCATGACCTCATTCAAGTTCCTAAGTATTTGGTGGAACCAGACATTCAACTTTTAACTTCATACCGAGAAATCCAGAGCAAAAATCAACCACTTACTCCTTCTAGCATTTCCAGTCACCATCTGCCCATTGAATCATACGTAAGGGAAATTTATTTTCCCATTTAGAATATGAACTTCTAATATATGCTGCAGGTTTCACCAAAATATGACAGTCATCCAATGAATTTACAATGAAATCTCTTATTTTGTCATTAGATCCCCAAGAAATAAACGCCAATACCATACAATTAAAAATGCTAAGTGACTTCCAGTGAAACAAAGAGCCATCCTCTTTCTAGAACAACTCATTTCCATGCTTCTATATCTTTTTCTTTTTTTTTTTATTTCAAAAGACTTTTATTGGTTGTGATATCAAAATCAAGTTTGAACATTTTGATACTGTTAGAACTATGCTGGCAAAATTACCACTGCCACTCCTTCCTATAACTCCATAGCACATTCACAGTCTGGGTCTTTTTACAAATCCCAAGAACCAAAATATAGTGTACTAACTAGAGCTCCTCTCTCCTTGCTCCAAAACTTTGGCAATCTCTACCTAACTACTTAAAAGACCTCATGAGCTACACTAATTTCAGACCACAATTTAAATCATACTTATTCGAACAAGGCTAATGTTAATGCTTCATTGCTGGCCATATTACCTAACAATGTTAACACCCTAGAGTTACAACATTTTAGTTCATTATGCTTTACCTATGATTTTGCCCCAAAATACACATTTTATGTAGCTGACATAAAACCTTGCACATATTGTAAATAACTATTGTTAGGACTCACCCTTTGTCAAAATAGTAAATAGCATTTCTTCACCTTTATATGATCCCTGCATGTGCCATTCATGTTATTATTGTAGTTGTTTGCTTTGCTCTTGTGTTATATATATTGCATCTCATATCCTTGTAACCACCCAGGCTGGGCCTGAAATTGATCTTTCTGATTAGTACTTTACCCTGGTACACAAACATAAATAAAATAAAATAAAATGAACAAATATCTTGTGGGTAAACCAGAGTATACAGACCATTATGGAAAACAGATGGGGGAAAAAGACCATGGAAAGGACAGTTCAGAAGCAGGCCAATGTAGTTCATCAGTGAGATCAAGCAAGCAGTCTTTTCAAGCATATTCTTTTATGAATTAAAGATGAGAGGAGCATAACGTAAGCTGGAGGTCTCTGCTTTGGTTTCCCACCTTCTAATTTCCCACTGCTGAAGTTCCTGCCATTGATTTAAAGTAACAGCTTTGTGAGGATATTGTGCCCTGTGCACCCATCATATATGGGGGCTTTTACCCTCTCACCTCAACTGCTAATTTCACTGACTGTGAGGCTGCATGAATTCTGAGTAAAAGGAATATATATATATATATATATATATATATATATATATATATGTGTGTGTATTTTTCATTTTAGAGCTAATTTTCCCTTTTCCCTGACTTACTGCAAACAGAATGCATACTTCATAATTGGGGGTGTGGTACCAAAGCTCCCCAAAAGAAAGCTAGAAAGGGGAGTCCAAAGGTAATTAGAAAAGCAAAGAGAAATCTATGGAAAAATCAACACAGAGAATAAAGAGAAGGAAGAAATGTTTCTTTTGATGCATAGGAAAAATATAGACGTTTAAGCAGCAACACAGATTGGTGAAGGAAGGCAAGGAGTACGGTGAGTGCAGAAAGGGCAGACCTTCTCAATGAATACTTCAATTCCTGCTTCATCAAACAGAAGTAAAGAGAAGTGCCAGCTTGGCAAATGGAGGGGGTCAGACACGATATTAATGGAAGTTGTAGAAAGGGAAGACAAGGCACAGTGTCCTAACAGCAACCTTAGTATCCTAAAGAAACTCATATATAACAGACCCCCCCCTCCACCCGGAAATTCTTCAGACAGTCAAGTTAGTAGTTGTAACATCATGGAAGTATGGATGGCGGCATTACTGGCAGTGCTTGGTAAGGAGAAAATTAGAAATAAGCTTTGAGACTACAGATCCCTAAGTGTGACATGGACAGTAGTAAAATTCATGGAGAACTACTTCAAAGAAAAGAAAACTAATTTCCTGGAAAGCACCATACTGCAGGATAAGCACCGACTTGCTATTATATAATAAAACAGGTCATGTCAGTCAAACTGGATTCCTTTCTATGACTGGGTTATTCTAGAATGTGACAAAGGAAATTTAGACAGTGCTGTGTGCCTTAACTTCAGGAATACCATTGACTCAACGGCTCCCAGAAGCCTGATGGTAACAGTTAGGAGGAAAGATGGGGTCATTTTACAACACCTACCTCAACCAGAACTGACTTGAGAAAAGGACAGTTACACCAGGTGTACAACTTTTAGAATGAAGCACTCATGTTTCAGGATATATCTCCCTAATCAACCAGAAAAGCAAACTAAACTTTCAGTTAAATCCATTTGATATGGGGGGACTGCCACCCCATTTGATAAGTGTTTATAAAAACCTTAACCTAGTGGAGATGACATTAAGGTTGAAAGGACAGTGGAGGATGGAAACCAAGTCTACAAAAAAGCCTGAACGTATTCACCCAATAGTCTGAGAATTGGCACCTAAATTTTAAAGAGGAAAATGCAAAGCACTTCACTTGGGCTACAATAACTTGGAAATGGAACATCAGCTGGGAAAAAATTCCCTAAAAACACGGGTGAAAATAAAAATACCTTGATGTCATAGTAAGCACAAATAAACCACCAGAAAGAAATTGAGAATACAGTTGTCAAGACTAATAAGATGCTGGTCTGTATTCTTGGTGGAATAGCCTCTAAAAACAGAACGCCTGCAGTGGCCCTCTACAGATCACTTTTCAGGACCCAGATTGAGTACCATGTTTGAATTAGATCCCCACACAAGAAACAGAATATCAAGTTAGTCAAGACAATACAAGACAGGTTAGAAAGGTAATAAAGTAGATGCAAGACAAGGGGTACAATGAGAGGTTACTGGATATAATAAATCTAGTCTAGAAGCATCCAACCTGTGGCCCGCAGGCCACATGCGGCCCTCAGAGCTCTTCCATGCGGCCCTCAACCTCTAACTGCAACATCGATGTACGCATGCCCCAAAACACTTTTTTTGTTTTGTGTTTTTCACTCCCGTGACCTGTAATGCTAATGGTGTGCGCATGCGCCAAAGCACTCTTCTAGTTTTGTTTTTGAGCCAAAAAAGGGTCAGTGTGTTTACGCCATTATTTTGAGCCGAACAATTAGTGTGTGTGTGTTCTCACTGAAGAGGGACTCATGTATGGATTTGCCGCTGTTGCCTTTGCAAGGGACAGCAATTGCCTGTCTTAATAGGTAAGTATGGAGTGAGTGACTGCATGCATGAAAGCAGAATTGTGTGCGTGAAAGTAGAAGAAGAGTGTGTGTGTGTGTATGTGTGCATATGTGTGCATGACTGAGAGAGACGCATGCACAAAGAGGCTAACAATGATCAGTCTACCTACTGATCACAGACAAGTTAGCTCACAAATATATCATACATTAAGTGTACACTTTCATTAAATTGCGGCTTTTCTGACATGGAGAGTGTTGTATTGAATATAAACTCATACCTCTTAACTGTATGGATTTTCAAAGAATGTCTGGATTTTTGGCTCATCTTCCAATATGTGTCTTTTGCTTAGGAAATAAAAGTAGTCATCCAAGGTAATGCAGTTCCAGGGAGTAAGAATGAGACAACAGCTTAGGGTTAATGGGTCAGTAATGGACTGACTATGTGGGACTGTAGCATATAAAGTTGTATTGTTTTTTCAGACAAACAAAAAAGCACCTAGTACTGTTTTTTCATTGGTGGGTTCTAAGCAGTGGTAGATTGGACAACAGTAAGCATAGCTTTGGCGGATCAATACTGGCAAATCAAGTGGGCACAATGTCATTTTTTAAATGTTGGGGATTTTGGTGTGTATGTGTGTGCTTATGTGTTGGGAGTGCTGCAACAGTAGATGATTATTAAAGACATAGACTTACAGACAGTGTAGAATATGTTTGTTTGTTTCAAAACCTAATACTTGGGTACGCATGCCAGAAGTAGATTTTTTTAAGACATGGCTTCTTGCCATTTACAGTGGATGGATATTTACATTTAATGGACAATATATTAGTGTGGGCCTGTGGGGTTCTGAAGGATGCCAAGTCTACCACTGCCAATGTCTTGTAAAGTGATCTGGAAATGGATATTGGGATGTTACTGAAAAAATATAGTAAGTGGGCTTAGAAATATAGTTTAATTAAACAAAGTGTACTTTCAATTTACAGGCCATAATTTAACTTATTTCAGGTAGTTCAGATACTGGTAGATTGTATACCATTAGACTTAATTAGGGAGAGCTGTCATTCTGGGGAAACAGGCAGCCCTAGTTTCAGTGAAAGCTCTGTGGTTGCTTGGAAGTTGCAGGATGTTGATGCAATGTGTTTTATTTATTATTTTTAATGCATTTGTCATTTCAAAGCATGGTTTTCTTTGATGCAAAAGAAGGCAGGACTGAATGAGCCATATAATGTTTAACTGACAATAATGGGATAGAAAGATTATAAGTGATGTACAATGTTTGCAGCTACAGTTGTTTCAATGGTGTCTGTGATGCATAACTATTTTTGGGCCTGTGTCCCACTTTTATTTTTCGCTTTGTCCAGATTTCCTGCTCTAAGGTTGAGAGGTATGGTTCCATACTAAACCAGAAGTTGTATTTACCTTGGAAGACTTTTCGGCATAATTATGAAAAACAGAGCCTTTTTAATATCTCTGCTTATTTCCAATATAAACTGCCATGTAACCTTGTAAATAACCTTCTTATTAAGTAACTTTACTTCTTTTGGAATTGACAGGTATGATTCATCTGTTCGGACATAAGCATAGAGTGCTAATGTCAATAGAGTGCTAATGTGACTTTGATTTCTTGCAGCAGTCTGTGGTTTACATAATCACAGTAACTTTTCTGTGTTTCTGGGTGTGTAATCAATTTAACAGTTTTAAAGATGGTTTCCAAAAATAAATAAATATATAATAAATAAATAATCCTCTCTACACTTTGAGCTATTGACAAAGTCTGGGGATTTGTTTTTTTCAAAAGCGAAGGTCAGCATTACAGCTCAGTAAACTGTCAATCTGTGAGTAACTTCTGCACAAATTAAAATGTCTGAATGTCAAATGGCTTTAGATTGGAGGGAAGTTTATTTTTATTTATTTTATTTTATTTTACATTTGTTTACCAGGAAAGTCCGACTAGACACAGGTCCATTTTCAGCAGAGGCCCGGGAGAAAAGCTCCAAAAATAACACAAAACAATATAATGCAATATATGAGAGAGAGAGAGCAAATTATGGATGTAGTACTCCTACAATATGGCAGAGATTACATCTCGCAACAGTGAGAATCATTGAGGTACAGAATAAACTTAAACATTTTTTTACAGTTATAATTACAGCAAGGCAAATATCAATGAGTAAAGTTTTTAGGAGAAAGCGGTTTGTACATAGCTGAAGCTCGGAAACAATCCTTTGGTATGGATTAACCTGGGGATTGACACAAGTTATATGTTTACACCAGTATGTAGCATTATAGTTTATGGTTTTCTTATTGATTTACTTTTTGCCGAGCAGTTTTATTGATTTATTGATCGTCCTTTTGGTGGTGGGAAATTACATGGATGAATCCATCTCTATTATGATTTTTTTTCAGATATTTTGACTTCCAGACAATTTCCTTCAGTAAGTGGGTGTCATGTGATTACTGAGGTTGCCTATTTTACAAGTAGGGGCTTTTGTGTTTGTGTGTGTGTGTGTGTGTGTGTGTGTGTGTGTGTGTGTGTGTGTGTAAGAGAGAGAGAGATTTAATATGTCCCTCTTCTTGGGCAACTAGACTTGAGTAACCAATATTAGATCTTAGCCATCCAGCTGGGAAAGGTTAGTATGTGGATTTTCCATCTGGTTTGATGAAGGCTATGCTACTTACCCAAGGACTACATTCATGGCTATCCATCCAGCCACTGTGTTGCTGAACTACACTGTATGATAATGAGAGGAGCTTTTTACAGAAGTTGAAGGTTTTTATGTCAAGAGCCTGTCATAAAAAGTTGCTTGTTTATGTTGCAGTGAAGGCTGTGGTCTTTGTAGTGAGCGTTTTAAGTATAACCAGTATTTCTGAGGTAGAGGAAGTCTCTTAAGGCAGGATCTTTCTTAGCCTGGAAAGCAAGCCAATGATGACATTTATAAGGGCCAGTGAGAGACAGAGGAAAGCAAGAAGCTTTTTAGTCTGTTTGGATAACATAGTGAACTTAGTCCTTTGACCTTTTTTGTCAGAAATGGTTGTAGTCTTTCTTTTGGCAGGGTGTTTTGCTGAGGCACATGCCAAAAGGGGCATTGCACTCAATAATGGCTCTTGTAAAGGAATAATACAGGGATGTTATGACCTCCTTGTCCCTGGATGAGATACCCTTACTAATGAAGTGGGCCATGTAAAATGCTTTCCTTACAATGGAGACAACATGGTGGTCAAAAGTCAGGTTTCTATCAACCTGGGTGCCCAAGTACCATATGACTTATTGCGTGCTTACAACATTGTTATTAATGTGAAAATTTGTGGGGACATCACTTTCCTCAAAGGGGATGATGATGCATTTTTTGGCATTTAGCTTGAGGCCATATTTTTGGCACCAGTTATTTGTTTGGGTGAGACCCTCTTGTTTTAAGTCAGTAATGTGAATTCTTTACTTTATTGCAAATTTGTTGGGTTATTTTTGTGGATTATAGTATTGTAGGACTGCTGATGTTGACATTTTACGTAGTTGGACTGCTGGAATGGTTTTCCCAGTGAGAAATGCTAGTGCTGTAATGAATATCTGTTTATTTGTAAAATATATATATATATATATATATATATATATATATATATATATATATATAAACTAAGATGTTAGAGTTAACTGTTAGATTAGAGAATTAGAATTAGAATGAGAATTAGAATTTTAAGGCAAATATTAGGCATTTATTACATTTATTCATTGTTCAAATGCACCTACAGTACAGCCAGGAGGTTGACTGTGGTCTTCCGGAGCAACGAAAGAGTTAACTATATGATATATTTTATATGCGGCCCCAAGACCATTTCTGTTCACTCAATGCGGCCCCAGCAAGCCAAAAGGTTGGACACCCCTGATCTAGTATTTCTTGAGCATAAACAAAAACAGGGAGACATGGCATTGCTTGCACAAGACACTTAAAAAATAGTGTGATGGCATGCATTTCACTTAGTAAGACAAATGCAGAAGGAAAGTAATGCATATTGAATTAACACATTAGAAAGTACTTTGTCTCAGAAACGATAGTGAAATAAAAAAGGTTACCTGAGTGGATAGTCAAATAAAAGTCCCAAGTTCTTCAAGAAGGCCTAAGACAGGTGCTGCCCAAGAGAAGTGGCATACAAAAGCATAAGAAGGGGAAGAGAAGCCCACTTGCTAAGCAGACAGGGGCAGCTAGGTGGACTGCTCTGTAGTGTAATGCAGTGTAGCTAATCTGTTAGGCTTTGACTTTCTTTTTACAAAATAATCTTTCATGTAGTATCTAACGAATGAGAACTGATTTGCTTCTGTTACGCTAACATAAGTGACTGAATATCACTGACTTGCATCACAATGTCAACATTTGTTTTTCAGGAGAACAGTATGCTATTCAAGTCCTTGGTCTTTTTTCTTGATTGTGTTTTAAGAGGCAAAGCGTGAAGTTCAAAAGTACTTGTACAGTACTTATTCTGGACTAGAAAGACACTAAATCTAAGTTCTGAATATAAATTCAAGTAAATGTTCAAAGTCTAAAGATAATGCCTATGCATATGTATAAATTAATTTAAAGTGGTCCAGCTTTAAGTATGCCTAACATAGTATGACAAACACTCAGTTGTCTCTAATACTTCTGCAGTAGATAATTCTGATACCCAAAGTGCTTTGAGTGGAGGTAATAATATGCAATTTAACATTGTTTTAGACATCTGTGCTGCATTTACCTGGATATTTTTACCAAAGAGAGCATATGAAAGTAACTTGCTCGTTTCCAAGAAGCTGTTATGCTACCCTAAATGAGATAAATACATTTCACAGACTTTATGCAAATTTTTACCAAGAAATTTTCTTCTGTTTTAAATATAAAGACTATTACACATTAAAGTATCCTAACATTGCACTGTTTGCTGCTAATTCACCTGAAAACAGACATGCACACTTAGGAATCCTATTAGCTGTGCAAAGTATACACTTCACTAGCTGAGTGCTACAAAGCATGTACTTCACAGAGTAACACACCAGTTATGAAAATCTTCAAATTGCACTTTGCATAATGTGTATGACCTTTAACCAGGTTCCTGCTACTGAATGCTGTGAAATGTACGTCTGAAACACATTTACTTTAAATTCTGAAACCAGAAGTACTGTTAAAGAGGAACTCAAAAACTTTTATTTCTGCAAGGAATATTGCCTCTGTTTGCTGTCAAACAATTAAATACAAAGAGAGAAGATGAAAATTAGAACTAGAAGTAAGGAGATTTGCTTCAATTCTAACACTAAATTAGATGAGATAATTAAATATCTGTGACACAAGAGAAGTCCTAGATGGAGTATACTGCAAAAGTTTGAATAATTGGGAGAGCTGGGCATACAGATGACTACTGAAAAGGGTGATATTGGGGAAGGACATCTATAGGCAAGGTTGTTACATGGGGTAAAGATGAAATTGCTCATTGGAGACAGCACAGGTAATGAGAAAAACAGAGAACATTAGAGAGACAACACAGGTGATGTGAAAGATAGAGACAAGGTGGGAAAGAGAGTCAGAGTTGGATAGTTGTATCTTTGTTGGGACAGATCTAGAGATAACAGCTGCATGATGATTTCACAGCTCTTTTGAATGGGGAACATGGGGTGGAGTCTAAAATAGACACTTTTAAGAAGGCGTAAACCCTTTGGATTAATAAACTCCCTGGTATATCTGCTAGTAGTATTACAGGCATAGTGAAAAACTTGTAAGTCTCTGATTAATATAGTCAAGCCAAGTAAAGTAGATGTACACTTTGACACTTTCATAAATTTATAGAGTGGGCCTGAGCTTAACATCGGTATTTGGAGTGGATACTCTAAATTTGTCAATGGTGTGAGTGTGTGTGCGAGTGTGTGGTATAGAAGAACAACTGTGGTAAGATTTGCCACCTGGTGCTGTAAACCTTGGTTCTAGATGACTGTCACTGTTAAGGTGACACCCCAAAACCATGTGCAAAAATGGTAAATAAGGGGTTGTGGATGGATGGAAAAGAAGTGTGGGGAAGTAACTAAAGGCACACCACTGAAGTTCCTTGCTGATAAGGCAGCAGCACACTTCTTCCACTTGATACCAATAATGATAACTATTAATCGCGGTGGTGGTGCTGCGGTAGCGTTGTCGCCTCACAGTAAGACGTTGTCCCGTTCGATTCTCAGCTAGAGCGTCTTCTGTGTGGAGACATGCGTGAATGGGCTACCTTTGTTGAAGGTTGTGCGTCAGGGCCTGCAACTCGGCACGCAAAAATCTACTGCCAATCATTAGCGGACTGGAGTTCCGCTGTGGCGACCCCTAATCGGGAAAAGCCGAAAGACACACAACAACCTGCATCTCCAAACTACAGATAGTACATGCATGAGCAGTTGTTTATCTTCTATGCCATGAATTACTTTTTGTGGCTTAAACTAGTCCACAGACTGTAAGGTCTTTAAAAGCAAAACAACTGTCAAGATGGAAGCCACAAAAATATCTGCATACATTCCAGATGATTTTATAATAAAACATTTCAATAGTTTTGTAGTAATATGGTTTGTGTTTCATTTTTGTTCATTTTCTTCCACTGCATTACACTTTTCTTTATCACACTGAAATACTATATATATATATATATATATATATATATATATATATATATATAATTTTTAATTTTACTATACTTTTTGCTTTCTTATCCTGTTCTGTTATCTACTTATACCTCTCAATTGTCCAAAATTTCACAGAATCTCCAGTGGACGGATCTCTAAGCTATGGATATTTAAAAAGAAGGAAGATCAGCATATTCTCATACACCATCATCACTACCATACAAATGGAGCATGAAACAACAAAATGTAAAGACTTCTCATCTTCTCTTTGTCGACAATTTGAAACTGTACAGCTCATCAGATGAGGAACTGAAAGCACAACTGCAAGTTGTCAAAACTTTTTCAGATGATATAAGAAAGTAATTTGGTCTTGATAAGTGTGAAAAAGCAACCCTTAAAGAAGGAAAACTGCAATGCCAGGAAAATATCAGTTTGGGACAAGAATGTGATATAAAAGAACTTGAGCAAGAAGGAGTGTAGAAATACTTGGGAGTTGATGAAGGATGAACAATGAAACACAAACAAATGCAAATAAAACTTAGTAAGGAATATTTCAGAAGACTTAAATTAATCCAGAAAACAGCACTGACGTCTAGGAACAAAATTTAAGCTATAAACCAATTTGCTCTTCCTGTCCTAACTTACAGTTTTGGAGTGATTGACTGGCCCCAAAACATGTTGGAGAGAGTAGATAGGAAAACAAGAAGGATGCTTCATGCTCACCAAATGATTTATAAAAATCAGTGCATACCAGTATTACATATTCCCCATTCTGAATGAGGGATGGGCCTCCTTGAAATTGATTATATGTACAGATCTGCAATCGTGGGACTCCACACATATCTGCTGACCTCACAAGACCCAAACGTAGTAAAAGTTTTGAAACATGAGGAGAATAAATCTAAGGTGACTTCTCTTCTGCTTAATCTAGCAGAAGCTTATCGGCATCAAGCAGGAATGGAAAGCAAACCAGAAGTAGACAAAAATCAGGCAGCAACTAAATGTGCCAACAAAACAAAAGAAAGAATATAAGGTGAAGGATCAGATGAGAAGGCAAGAAATGTGGAAAAAGAATAACTATAGTTGCAAGTATGGAAAACTTCTGGAAGAACCTCATGTTGATCAGGAATGAACACAGGATGAGGTGAATTTAAACCAAGAGATGAAAGGTTAATATTGGTGGCCCAAGATAGTGGGCTGCGTACACTTTGGTTTATAAAGTTCATTGAACATGTGTGAGAAACAGATAAATGTAGGTTTTGTAAAACCAAAATGAAAACAGTTGCACACCTCATTGCTGGCTGTGACATACTAATGGCAGAAGGACTGTATACTGAAACACATAATAATGTGGCGAGACTGTTTCACTGGGGATTGTGCAAACATTATGGTATTGAAATGGCTGAAAACACTGGAAACATGAGCCACAAAGCATCATAGAAAATTAAGAAGTTTACATCACATGGAATCATTCATTACCAAGAGTTCAAAAGATAGATGCTAGAAAACCAGATATAGTGGTTCAAGAAAAGAAGACAAAAGTAACACTGATCATTAAAATTGCAACACCCAGTGACTACAGTGTCTTGAGTACAGGGAGACACAAAGTCATAAAATACTAGGATCTGCAGGCAGAAATGAGAGCAATGTGGAAGAAACATACCCTGACAGTTCCAATAGTAGTAGGAGCAATGTGTCTTATAAAAAAGAATCTACAATCATATTTATGTTACCAATCCATGTAACCTCATACGAATTGCAGAAGGGGTCATTACTGGGTACACTGTGGGTGCTGCGAAGAGCACTTTTGGCTGACATCAAAGATTTAAACAATACTAGTTTTGTGAATGCCATGGTATTAGAAACCCAAAAGATTTGGAGAAATTAGAAAAAATTGGAGAGGAGGGGTAAAAGCATGCATTAAATGCCTGTCCACCACATGTCCTGTCACACACATGCATACACAGCCATGCCTTGCAGATCAAAGCTGTAAAAAGGGGGAGTGACACAACATCCAGTGATCTATGGATGAATGTCTGCACTGAGTGCAGTGATGTCATCTGATATTGCTGAATTTGGCAGGGGAACTGAGTGACTGATGCAGTATGCTGGCTCCCAAAACTGCCAGCCTTTGTTAAGGATCTCTTTTCTACTACTGCAATACCAACAATACCAAACCTCTCCCACATTTAATTACACACACACACACACACATATATATATATATATATATATATATATATATATATATATATACATGTGTGTATAGTTATTAACTTGGATAGTCTGACTTAGCAAATTGCCTGTTTCTTAGAAAGCACAGTCCCATGAAAAAGAGCACAACATAAACATTAAAAGATGGGAAAAAACTTCACATAACAAGTGATATGAAAATGGTATGATATGTGTGTAATAAACTATAAGACATTATTGTAAGCTTGCTCAGTGTAACAGGCTTTGTACCCAGGACAGACCCAACTTTGTTTCCAAGATTACATTGCTGACATCCTATATAAAACTATTATTTTGCTATCTGTTTAGCTAAATAATATTCCATGTTTTTGATTTTGTTAACAAAACACATACAGTTTATGTTGTCCATTTTTGAAATTATATTTTTAATCATCCCCTGTTCAGCACCCCACCCTACCCACTGCTGTCTTCTCGCATCTCCCAAATCCTATACATTGTATCTGGGTGTGCTTATAGCTCCTTTATGGAGAATTCCAGCTGTATCTCCTCACCAGGTGGCCACCTCAGCTTCTCATGGAGCAGCAAAATTCTCACAGCCAGGAAGCAAAGACCTTATACAGAGTAGTGAACGGGTGTGTGTTAGGAGCCATCATGCATCTGAAGCCAGACAATTACCTTAACAGGGAGAGCAATGTGCACTGATGTTAATGCACTTGGTGCATGCACCCACTCACCTAATGGTGGATGTCATATCACTCACTCTTTTAGAATGTTGTCCTACAAGACTCCTGATCGCCACTAAAGGCTGCAGATGCAGCAATGCCTCTACAACCCTCACAATGTGACAGGACAGCTGGCAGTTGTCTGCTTTATCCTAGCTCCTTCACTTGGCCCTTCTAGCAGCATGAATCCATTCTTGAATTCGGTTCACTGGCAGCAGCGATGGATGCCTTACCTTTGGCCCCATTTTGGGATTCTATATAATTTATTAATTGTGTATCTGTTGTTTTCCCATAAGGTATCATATATAGTTTCTTTGACAAGTGTGTTTAAAATCCTTGCAAGAATTTTTAGGAAGATACTTTATTTTTATTTATGTATTTTATTTGCACTTTTTTAACCTGGTTAGTCCCACTAAGCTAGTGGCCTCTTTTCAGGAGAGAGCTGAGGTAGTATTTACACTAATAGGGAAAATTTGGCCAAGGCATCAGGGTACTTCCCCTATTCACTAGGGAGTGCTTCTTCCATTCCTGCTGTGATGGCAGCTGGGAGAACAACACTCAAGAAGATCCAATATGGAAGCTAGCATAGAGGAAAATGCTGGTGGAGTGTTTGAAGCTTTACAAGATTCTGAGGAGCTGTTTCAGCAGAATTTGTTTGTTTCATCGGAAGCAAATGTTCAAAACAATGTTGAACAAGTTATTATAACCCTCCAGTTGGGAGGGAGGCAGGATGACATTTTGGGTGAATTGTTGTTGCACATCAGGCCAGAGAGAAGAAAAGATGTTGCATGGTGAAAATTATGGACACAATTCAATTGGAGGAATCAGAAGCTATTTTGACAAAGAACCCATATGCTGAGAGTGTTAAAGAAACTGCAGGGAAAATGATGAGAGATGAACAAATGAAAAAAATGTCAACAATCAAAGGAAA
The DNA here is from genome assembly GCF_019279795.1 of Protopterus annectens. Taxonomy (NCBI): domain Eukaryota; kingdom Metazoa; phylum Chordata; order Ceratodontiformes; family Protopteridae; genus Protopterus; species Protopterus annectens. The sequence goes on from NC_056740.1 coordinate 144,203,200, forward strand.
TGTATGATGAGAATTCAGAGCAAAGGAGAATGAGAAATGGACAGGTATGACATTTGGGATAATGTAATGTAATGGTCTCACTGAGAGTGTAAGAGCTTTTATTCTTATTCATAAAGAGACATTTTGTGACATTCTTTTTCAGACTGGTTCTGATCTGTAATCCATGGAATTCTTATGTGGTTAAAGCATTTCACACAGAAACAAAACAGAAAATACATGTTCAATTTTGAACTGAAGTTAAAATAGAGACTTCAAAGAGACATTTAAACAAACTTTATAAAGAAGTTATGGACACTAGCAAGGTCTATGATAAAAGGGGATTACTGATTGGGGATGGTACTGTCATATTATACTAAAAATGGAGAAAGCAAAAAAAATATGCTTTCATATCCCTAGTATGATAAATGTTGAGGGTAAAATAGGTGATGTAAAATATCGGGGACAACTGAAAAAAAGAAGTTATGTACTTACCATAACGTTCCATGTGAGGTGTTCATCTTGCCTTCATTCTTTACTGATGGGTTCGGAGCCGATCCCTCGGCTCCAAGTCGGCTAATTGCAAAGCTCGAGGTCTTTAAATAGCCAAGTCCCTATTCCATGATACACCTAGAGTTACCTCAGATGTTATTTGCTGTGTATAATAATATCATATGTCATTCTTTCACTCCCAAGAAAGGGTATAGAAGGATTGAGCAACCAGGATGGAGCCAGCATCTCAGTCATCTAACAGCCCAGAGTGGGTAGGAGGGAGGGACGTAAGAATGAAGGCGAGATGAACCAACACACATGGAACATAATGGTAAGTACATAACTTCTTTATATGAAGTTGTTCTACCTCGCTGTTCATTCTTTATTGATGGGTAGCATCCCAAGCACCATCAATCTCGGGTGGCTCACGGGAGTATATTTCTCAAGACTGTGGATCCAAAGGAGGCCCTGTCCCTGGAGGCCTTGTCAACTTTGTAATGAGTGATAAAGGTATGAGGTTTTGACCAAGTGGCTGCTGCGCAAATGTTATCAATAGGAAGTCTGACAGAAAAAGCAGATTATGTAGAAACTGCTCTGATTAAGTGAGCTTTAATTTCATGCTGCAAAGGCATATTGGCAGCTGAGTAAGCAAAGGTGATACAATCAGATAACCATTTAGACAGAGTTGTTTTAGCCACTGTTCTACCCTTCCTGGAGTCTGAAAATGAAATAAAAAGCTGGTCCGATTTTCTGAAGTCTTTTGTTCTATCCAAATAAAATCTGAGCTGTCTGTGAACATTATGTTTGTGCAGCATGTACTTTAAATTGTTTGAATGGTTGGGGAAGAAGACTGGCAAATCAATAATTTGGTTGAGATTGGTTTCAGTTCAAACTTTGGACAAGACTAAGGGGTTTGTTCTCAGTGAGACTCTGTCAGCATGGAATATCCAATAAGGAGGTTTGATGGATAAAGCCTGAAGCTCTGACACTCTGTGGGCAGAAGTAATAGCTACTAGAAAGATGATTTTCCATGACAAAAATCTGAGGTCACAACAGGAAGCTGGTTCAAATGCCAGAAGAATTATGCAGGAAAGCATAACATTTAGATTCCATGGAGAATAGGGAGATTTCACAGGTGGTCTAATATGAAAGGTCCCTTTGAGAAAGGCTTTGGACAACTTGTGAGACATAATATTCAATCCTTCAAATCCAAGATGAAAATTAGAAATAGCAACCCGTTGAACACAAATTGTTGCTGCTGCAGCTCCTTTGTTAAAAATCATAGTCAAGAACTGTAAAATGGAGGCGATAGGGGCTTGGTAAGGATCAATATTGTTTTTAGAGGCCCATATAGAAAATGTTTTCCATTTGCTAAGATATAGCTTCCTAGTAGAAGATTTATAAGGGATAAGAGGATATATTTTATCTCATTGGAAAGATTATGGAACCTGGCTATTATGGGAATTGGAGCAGCCAAGCTGTCAGCTTCAGGGACTGCAGAAAGGGATGAAGTTCCCCCGACGAGTGCGTCAGAAGGTCTGGAACTGGGTCCAGAATACAAGGGGCCTCCAAAAGATGAAGTCGAAGGAAAGGGAAACAAATCTGACTAGGCCAATGAGGGGCTATTAGAATGATGGTCCTTCCCAGGGTTTTTGCTTTCTGTAGAACCTTGGGTATCAACGGGATTGGTGGAAATGCATAGAGGAGACCCAGTGGCCAATCGTGTACGAGTGCATCCCTTGGGGCTTCTCCCAGAGGGAGAATCAGGGCAAAGTAGCTTTTGCATTTTGTGTTCATGTGACTGGCAAAAAGGTCGCAGCAAGGCTGGCCCCACTTGTGGAATATCCTGTCCACTATTTCTTTCTTGAGGGACCACTCATGGGGCAACAAGATTGCCCTGCTCAGCTTGCCTGCTATCATGGTGGATTTCCCCAGGATGTGCGTTGCCAACAGAAAGCACTGGGTGGAAACAGTCCACTGCCTTACTCTGACAGCCTCACGACAAAGGGGATAAGACCTGGTTCCTCCTTGTTTGTTCAAATACCAGACCACTGACATGTTGTCTGTATGAATTGCAATCGTACCCATAGGAAGAGAGTCCTAAAAGTACTGCAACACCAAAAGTACTGCTCTCATCTCCAGGACATTGATATGCAGATGTGTCTCTTGATCTGTCCATGTGCCTTGGGCTGTCTTTCCCTGAAAATGCCCCCCCCTACCCTATCAGGGAAGCATCTGTGGTCACTGTGGCTGCTGGAGGGGGAAGCACAAATGGGCGTCCTATCGTGACATGAAGTGAAGTCAACCCCCACTAAAGATCCTTTTTGCAGGAATTTGTGATCATTATCATGAGAGACATGGGAAGCTCTTGGTAAGACCATTGAGTGAACAACAGCCATTGTAGTATCCACATGTGCATATGAGCTAGTGGTATTGATAGAATTGCTGCTGCCATCATGCCTAACAATTTCAGAACTTCTGATGCTGGTGCTCTGTCTTTGGATATCAGAATGCTGATATGCTGATGAAGAAGAAACATTTTTTCTATTGGAAGCCTTAATGTGGTGGTGTCCAGCTCTGCCTCGATAAAAACGATATGCTGCGATGGTGACAAGGCAGATCTTTCTGAGTTGATTGTAATACCCAATTGATTGCAGAGTGACAGAGTGGACTCCCTGGCCTGAATGAGTTGATGCCTGGTGGTGGCGGTAAGGAGCCAATCGTCTAGGTACGGAAACACCTGGAATCCTAGCCACCTCAGGTGAGCCGTGACCACAGCCATGCATTTGGTGAACACTCTGGGGGCTGTAGTGAGACCAAAGGGCAGGGCTTGAAACTGGTAATGATTAGCTCCCAGTCAGAAGCACAGACGATCCCTGGCTGGCCTGGCCATTTTTATGTGGTAGTACGCATCCTTGAGATCCATTGAGCACATCCAATTGTCTTTCCCTAAGAAGGGAAGTATAGACTGAAGTATGACCATCTGGAACTTCTCTTTCTTTACATATTTGTTCAGTCTGCTGAGGTCCAATATGGGTCTCCAGTCCCCCATCTTTTTTGGAACTAAAAAGAATCTTGAGTAAGTTCCGGATCCTGTCTGGTCTGCTGGGACTGGTTGGATGACTTTTTCTTAGCAACGTTTGGACTCTATTGTTGCTTGTTCCCTTTAACTAGGAGGAACGTCTGGGATTTTTCTTATGGGTGGAGGGGGGTGTGGTGAATGGGATGAAGTATCCTCCGGAAACAATACTTTGTACCCAACTGTCTTTTGTAATTTTGAGCCAGGTGTCTAGGTACAAAGATAAGCGACCCCCGACTGCCTCCAGAATAGGACAGTCGGGCCTCCTTTCAGGAGCGCTGGTACGGCTTCCCAGAGAAGTGATCTCTGTCACCCTGGTGTTGCGGACCCCCTCTTGCCGCTAGGGTGGCATCTTCCATTATTGCCCCCTCCTCTGCCTCTGGAGGGGGGTACACCACGTGTGTCCTGAAAGGCTCCTTGGGCTTTTCAGAACCACATTTTTCCTTCTCTTTGACCCTTAGGATAGGGTCAGGTAGGGGTGGAAAAATGGACCCCGATGGCAGACAGAGTCTTTCCGTCCTGCTCACACCTGGTTAAGGTTTCCTTCACTTTAGGTCCGAAAAGGGATGAGCCATCAAAAGGACTATTCACGAAGGATGACTTGAAGGGCTCCGCGAAGGAACACAAGCGCATCCAGGAGTGTCTCCTAAGAGCAACTCCTGTACCCGCTGCCCTACTCGTTCCATCAGCTGCATATGAGATGAGGCGCATAGATGAGTTTACTATAGAACTGAGGATAGCAAGCTGGGCGGCAACTTTGTCGGTAGCTCCTGCAGCTACTGTACCCTGAAGAGTATCTCCTAGCTCTTTAAGGAGATCTCTTTGTAACCTAGTGAAATGGGTTAAATAGTTGAGCGAATGAAGAGCAAAAGTAGCTGAACTAAACATGCGCTTCCCATATCTATCCATGATCCTGGAGTCTCTGTTAGGAGGATGGATAAACAAGGAAGTTTCAGACATTTCCTTTTTGGTGGCTGCCGCCACCACCATGGCATCAACAGGAACACCTTTTGCTAAGAAAGATTTGTCAAGGGGGGCAGAAATTAACTTATTAGACCTCCTAGGGACAGGCTCCATAGTATCCAGAGACTCTCACGCCCTTCGTAAGACCAGCTGCATCAGCTCATCAAAGGGCAGAGACACCAAAGCGGTGGAGGGCTGAGACCCGAAAGCCTTCAGGAGAATTGACTCATCCTCAGTAGGGCTTTTGGACTGCCAGTCATCCCTCTGCCTAAGTCAGTATCAGATGTTAGAGACTTCTGGGGGGAGTCTAGATGTTTCCTCTTAGACAATCTCTTCCTGGGAACTTCATTAGTGGGAGCTTCTGGTGAGGGAGGAGGAAGCCAGAACTGAGGTTGAGGATGTCTTAGGAGACATGACTCTCCTCTTGGCAAAACACCTCTGCTCTGATGTGAGGGAACCAACAGATCCGAGGAAACCATCGATGCCCCTGGCACGAGGACAGTGGGCTCCGAACCAGAGGTAGGAGCCAAGCTCATCCGAGCTGAAGCCAGAGAGGTAGAGTCAGAACCGACAAGTCAGTCCAACTATCCTCCCCGGACCCGACCAGACAGTGTTGGCTCCTAGAGTCCTCGATCGGCACCGAGGATGTCAGAATGTATGGAGCCAAAGACACTGGAGCAGGCGTTGGCTCCGAGGGTTCCTCTATCAACAGGTCTGACTCCTCTGGCTCCGAAGAACTAACATGGCTCAGAGGAGGAATAGTTTGAGCTGGTGCAAGGGTCTTTGGCTCCGAAGCCATTTGGGTCGAAGCCAATCAAATTTTTCCCAAGGCCGGTGCTGATAACAGCTTCTGCACCACACGATCCACATCCAGATGAGAAAGGCTGATACAGGACTGAGATGAGTGCACTGAAAATGTTACCGACTGTAGTAGTGGACTGTTACGAGCTTCGGATACTGGTTCCAAGACTGGGGACCGGCTCCGAAAAGAAAAGACTGTCGGTTCCGATGGCAGTGGAGCTGAAGTCCAGGATTTTTTGGATTTCCTAGAGTCTGAAGTCTTAGAAGACTTTAAGGACTTGCTGGATCCATCTTGGTCACTCAAAGCTTCTTGGAACGACGGTTTTAACAACCCTCTGTCAGTCAATTTTCTTTTCCTTTCCTGTAGGACCCTGGAGGAGAAGGAATGGCATATAAAACAGCTATCCTGTAAATGCAGGGCTCCTAGACAGTACACACAATTTACATGGCTGTCTGTTACAGACATCTTTTGGCCACACTTTGGGCACTTTTTGAAGCCAGACTTAGGGTGCTTCTCTTGGTCAGCCATTGAAAACTCAGAGAAAAATTACTGTCACCACAAACATTCTAACAGTAATTATCCACAAAAAGCCCTAATAAAATCAGGCTAAATCACACACACACACACACACACACACACACACACACACACACACACACACACACACACACACACACACAGTAATGCAAATGTAAATATTAAAGTGACAGGAAAAAGGTAAATTACTGTCACCACAAACAATATGAGCAGACTATGCAAGGAAAAAGGTTAGCTGCTATAAGGTACAACACATTGTCTAAATATTCTAAGGAATATCTATGCCAAACCAAATTACAGTTAACTACAAAACTGCAACAGTAATTAATAAATTCAAGCCTTTCTAAAAAAAAATACAAGCCTTTCTAAAAAAAAAAATTCAAGGCTAAACACACCACATAGCAAATAACTATACACTATCTAGCTATTTAGCAAAAAATGTGACAAAGGTCACTGACTAAACACACTCTTTTAATTAGAAGAGTTTTTAAACTAGACCTAAACCAAAAAGCCAACTAGGAATTTTTTTTAATTACACTAAGGGAAGGGACTAAAATGTAGTAACACACACCAGAAAGCTGTAAGAGCTTATAAAGTATTTAAACTATCTATCTAAATATAAGTAAATAAGTAAGTAGAAAAACAGTTTTACTGGCCCGAGCTAATAGCAGAACCACCAATCTATTGCAGCGGCAAACTAGATCTGAGGTAACTCTAGGTGCATCATGGGATAGGGACTTGGCCTCGAGCTATTTGAAGACCTCGAGCTTTGCAATTGGCCGACTCGGAGCCGAGGGATCGGCTCCAAACCCATCAGTAAAGAATGAACGGCGAGATAGAACAACTTCACATTATGTTTTTTTCTGTAGAAAAGATGATCAATTGATAATGATAAATAGCTGTGATAAGAGGAAATCTTGTATTTGTGGGAAAACAGGTCACAATGCAAAAAAAGTGTGAATTGAAATGTTATAAATGTAATAAAATTGGGCATTTATCGATGAATTGTAATCTAGAGAAAAGGATGGAGAAGAATATGAAAGTAAGGACAGTATATGAAGAGAAGAAACAGTCCCAATAAAAGATAAAGAGGAAATAGGGAAACAAGATCAGATCAGAGTTAAAACTAAGATAAGGATAAAGAGAAAAACAAAACAGATGCACTCAAGTCTCTCAACAAAAAGTACCATTATGACTCAGTCATAGATCATGTTGGTGCGAATGACTTGAGACGTATCAAACTGGACTATATGAAGACAGAGATGTGATTAAGCTCTATGAATATGTGTCCCATGCAGGTATGTCCCTAGCCCTGAGCAGCATTGTACCCTCACCAAGGATTATACCATAATATAAACAAAAAATGATTGACTTCAACAATTGGCTTAGTTTCTGGTGTCATTCTATGGGGATCTAGTTCCTGTCAGCCTAGATAAGCGCTTTTATGTTGTAAAACCAACGCTTCTTCAGATCATAAAAACACATAATCACAGCTCAGTTTAAAAACAGTTAGATGTTCAATCAGCTATGTTAATTCATCACTTCATTAAACCAATTTCCTCCCTTTCAATACAGGTTTCAAAGAGATACAAGCATTGATACCAGGATATTTATCAGCCTGTAGCCTCAAAATCCATTAGTCCAAGTAACTTGCTATCTGCCAAACTTGGTACATACAGTTGCAGGCATTGCAGAGCCTGTACATATATTTCACATGAACAAGTGTTTAAACATCCACGGATGAAATATAGTCCCACATTCTATGCAGTTTGTAGTACAGCAAATGTGATTTATTTAGCCACATACAAGTCCTGTACAGGATTCTATGTTTGTAAGACCAATAAGAGATTAAAAGATAGAATTTTTAGTCATTCTTATGAGATTAGGATTTGCAATATGAAAAATGCACTAGCTAAACATATTAAAGAAAATGCTGGGTATGAGTTTGTTTTTAGAGTACTACAAATAGTGCATGTGGGTCAGTGGGGGGGGTGATCTCACTAACTATACTGAAACTGTAGAACTTAATGGATCTTGAGGCTACAGACTGATAAACAACTTGGTATCAATGTTTATGTCTCTTTAAAACCTATACTGAAAGGGAGGAAACTGGTTTAATGAAGTGATGAATTAACACAGCTGATTAAACATCTAACTGTTTTTAAACTGAGCTATGATTTTGTGTTTTTATGATCTGAAGAAGCATTGGTATTACAACGTGAAAGCGCTTATCTAGTCTACTTTTACAAATAACTACTTTTACTGTCTGAAGCTGTGGTGTTCCAGCCAATTTTTATGCTTTGGATTTTCGTGTTTATTTGGCAGTTACCTTTATCAGTGGCTGGGACTTGGCTCTTGTGTTTGCCTTGGTTCTATTTTTGAGTTCCTCCCTGGACATGTCTGAGACAGCAACCATAGAACTGGAATATAATCCCTCAATCAGAAACCTGCAGCAGAGATGGAATAAGGCATACCTCTCAATCATACTGAATTCCTCAGCATTTACCAGGTTTGGGGGCAAAATATTGGGGTGCCACGAATTCCCGAGTGGCTCCCTTAATTTCCGAATTTCCCGGTCTTTTTTTTTTTGTATTAGTTACCACTTTACATTTTTGGCTGATGTCACCATGCATCAGCAGCCTAGGGGTGTGCTTGGTAACATCAGCTACTGCCTGTTGGTCTCAGTAGGAATAGGGACTATAACAGCAATGGAGGGCGGATTTAAAATTCCAGGTAAGAACAACTGTTATTGCATTATTTTATTTATCTGCTGAGCAGACAAGATACTGTGTGCAAATTCGTTGTTTGCATTCCAGCCAGCTGTTCTGTCTTTTGTGCAAGTTTGTTGTTTGCATTTCCAGCTAGCCACTCTAATTCAACCATTGCTATCTTTGAGTTTTTCTAGTGTGTATTTATGGCCGACCAGCTGCTCTTGTTCCACTATTGCTGCAAGTTAGATCTGCATTTACATTTAGAGTTTGTTTTCCAGCCACCCACTCTAATTCAGTTCATCTAGGGTGTATTTATGGCCAGCTTCTCTAATTCAACCGTTGCTGCAACAATACATTTAGAGTTAATTTTTTTCTAGTGTGCATTTACTTAGAGGGAGATCTCTCTCTTTCTCCATTTAGTGCGAGAATCAGGTGTGTGTGTGTCTGGTCCATTCTCTGCATTTACTTAGTGGAAGTGCGAGCAAGTCTAGTGTATTAAACAATGGTCCAGATCTCTCTGCCTGCATTTATTTAGTTTGTTCAGTGTATCTAGTGTGCATTTACTTAGCTATAGAGGTGTGTTTGAGTGAGTCTGGTCCGTATCTCTGCATTTACTTAGTGGAAGTGCGAGCCAGATCTCTCTGCCTGCATTTACTTTGTTCGTTCTTTCAGTTACTTAGAGTGAGATCTCTCACATTTACTGTGTGTGTGTGGTTTGTTCTTTCAGTTGGTCCGTACCTCTGCATTTATTTAGTGGAAGTGCGAGCCAGGTCTCTGTGCCTGCATTTACTTAGTTCGCTGTTTCAGTTACTGAGAGTGAGATCTCTCTGCTTGCATTTGCTTAATTTGTCCTTTCAGTTACTGAGATCTCTCTGTCTAGCATTCAAGTTTAGGCATCTTTTAAATGCATATCATGATCAATCCACGCATGGCATGAATTACTGAAACGTAATTTAGAACTTGTGCTTCATTTTCATCGCAGGGTTTTTTTCATTTCTGGACTAAAATGGGTGTTACCAAATGACTTTGGCTAATCGGACCTTTAATTGAAAGGACAGTCCTTATCAAATGTCAAGACTTTTTTTTCACTCCTGACCCGAGATTTATGTATTCTTGTCCCAAAATCGATTCGTGCAAGTAAAACAGCACCTGCCCATTTCTAGTTTGTGCTTGAGTTTGCATTGCAGTCTCTTTGCATACTGTTTTGGTTGTCTGCCATCGTTTCTTTCTAGTGTACTTTGTAATCTACAGTCTCGGAGGGGCATGTTGAAAATCATTGAGCAGGGCAGGAGAAAGTATAGTTGACATTTATAGCATTAACAAAACTAATTGGTGTGTTGCTTCCAGACTAGTATAGATTCAGGAGTTAAAGAATTTACGGAAACACTGCTAAATTTAAATGTATGATACAGCTAGCCAGTGGTTATTAAAAACTAGTGCTGGATTCAGTTTAGAACAGAAAATTAATAAAACGAAGCCTTGAGGAGGGCCTTTTTCTTGTACAGCAGTGGCGGCTGGTGACTTCAAATCAAAGGGGGTGGCCAAAGGAGCTATGCTCAAAACCACAAAAACTAACTAAATACACTGCCGTGGGTGCCAAACCATCATTATGAGAGTCCAATCAAGACAAAATGAAGTGTAGAAGAATAAAAATATTGACAGCTTACTTAATATCTAGATGGAAACAAAAAGGTTGTGAGGCATGAAAAAATAAATTACTTTTTTAAATACATTAATGGAATGCCAGTCAAAATCAAGTATAAGAAAACAAGCAGCACTCAACTCAAACCATTTCTTGCACTGCAGTTCTAATTATAATTTATATTCAGATTTAAGTACCAAGTAACATGCTGAAAGTAAAAATCTCTGATGCCCTGTTCCTTATCCAAAACTGCCTGACAACTATCTACTTGTTTCATGGGGAAAAAAGGATCAAAGTAAAAATGAAAAGCAAACAAGAACTAAGCTCAAGATATATTGCTTAAAAGGATTACTGTACAGGTTATGGACCACACAATTGGCATTCTGTTTAGTTTAAAGCCTGCAGAGATGACTGGAAGTCTCCAAGTGTAATGAGCTTCTTAAAATAATGTAATCATGTCCTTTATTACAAATACTGTCATATGCATTTCAATACCCAAGGCTTATACATTATCTAGTTAAGTATTCTCTACATGGCAACAACAGAAAGGCTTTCAATGTTTAACAGTATGCTTATTAAAGCTTACTTGCATCTTACAATCTCAGCCAAGCTTACCTGATGGTCATTAAAGTATTGCTACTTAAACACAGAGCAACAGGCACTTTGAGTAATAAGCATAAATCAACAGTACAAAAAATATGACAGAAACCAGACCATTCTGCAAAAATCAAGGACGCCACTCTAATACTTGTGTTTACCTTGGATGGGGTGCACATTTACACTGCATAACTACTCCTTGCCTTGCTTTGACACATTCAGAATCACTACATTGAGTGCAACAATCACAATTTGATATGTCTCTTGCTGACTGTGATGACCCTGACACATTTGTCATATCTCTCAACCTCAGAGCAAGAAATATGGACAAAGCCATACAAAGAAGTGGGACTAAGGCCCAAAAATAAGGACAATTTTTAAAATATTGCTCTTATAAACTTAGAAAGATAATAGAATAGGTCTTGCATTAGTATGAATTTTCTGAAAGGTACGAAATCTAAAACTCAAATGTCTTTCATTATTTTCTAACTTCAGTCTTTAATGATTTGTCACTAATTTGCCAAAAAAACACAATTTTATGAAAAATGGACCAAAAATGTGATGTAAAAATATAAAATAGCCACACAATTCAGCTGGAAACCTGTCAAAGAAGGGACACTTTAATATTAGTACTGCTAACTTGAGCAGCTGACAAAATAAAAGAAACTATATGCATTTCTGAAATAAAAGTAATCTATAACTCTGATTACAGTTATTTATTAATTGTAAACCCTCCATGTTTTCTTCCAAAATTGCTATTTAAGGGATTATTAGGGAAGAGCAACATTTTGAGCCAAAATGAGGGACAGTTGAGAGGTTTGGCTATGCCTAAAACTCCTTTGATACTTTAAGATCTCAAAAGGTTCTTGTCCTCATTTACAATTACCATGATGACCTCATTAACAATTTAATATTTTAAAGGATATTGTCCCTTTTTCTGATTTCTTTGTTCGTTTTTAGCCTTAGCTCATACAAATTACTTACAGTACATGGAACAAATCTACAGAAAAATTTGAATGTAAATGTTCCATTTTAATATTGCCAGACTTGTACTTTGGACCTCTCTACTTTACAAGTTAAAGACCTGTAGCTTGCTTTATTCAATTCCAGTTCCTGTTTATACCTGAACTGATACAGTAGGCATAATGTAAATGAAGCTACATAATGTTAACTTACTAGATAATATAGGGGGTAATTCTGGTTTCGCCACCCCTCTTCTACACTGCCTCACTGTATTTGGCAGTTCTGTACTTTACTACCCTACCACATAATTTCCTTTATTTGTCTCTATCTCCACACACCTAAGCCTATCTAATCAGAAATCTTCCTTCCTCAAGTGAAAGACATTGCCTTCCTACACAATTAGAATATCTGACCTGTAAACAATACAATTTCCTTCTCTGCCTTAACATCACTCCATTCCCACTAACTCCCTCCTCTCCTGATTGTACACTGGACATGACTGCACTGCACTCTTTATTCCCCCTATTTTAAGAGAAAAATTAAATTAAATTGTCCACTCTTCTCACTCTATTACCAATTTATTTCTATTTACAAATACCATTATTTTATAGATTTTATGGTGCCGAGGTGCCAGCCCAACACCCATCCTTCAACAAAGGCATGCCCATTTATTCATGTCTTTGAACGCCACTCAGCTGTGGGGAGGACATGCAGAGTCCACACAGAAGGCACTCCAGCCGAGAATCAAACAGGATAACCTCTTGCTGTGAGGCGACAATGTTACTGCTACACCAACAAACCTTTGTGTTAGCTACCCTCATGCAGACTTCATACATGCAAACACCCTCAGTTTAGAGCTCCTTAATGTTCTGAAAAGAACTATATCAATCCTTTAGAAAAGTTTCAAATACAAACCAAATCAGAAAGCTTAGCAAAGTCTTACACATTCTCCCTAAATGGAAAATGAAAAACACTTATTTTCACTTATGCTTTCTAAAATTATGCATCACTTGTCACACATCTTATTCTATTCAACACTTTACCTACTCCAGTAGTCCCAGAAATATTTCTGTTATGACCACACCCTAATAAAAGTGTATTCACCTAACTAACAAGCAATAGACTTTCTAATTACATCATATTATTGTCCTAGGTATACAAAATAAGACTGAGTTAACAATTATAATCAGTGGACAATAAATCAAGTATTTAGAGTTTCTGAGGTATGGCTTTAAAGTGACATCCATCCATCAACCATCCTATATAAAGAATAACACATCTTTCTAAATAACCACCTGGTCCTAAAGTAGGTGGGTAAACATAATAAACTGCTTAATCGCTGCTGTTCTCTTCAAATTGCCTGCCTAGTTACTTCAAAAAAATAAAATGTCTTACATTCTGAAACAAAAAAACAAAATATAAAAATTATGACATGAAATGTCAACACTGTTAGTAGTTTTAAAACAACCAAATTCCACATTTCCATACTGTAAATGATTTCACAGCTATTAATGCTCCCAGTCCAATTAACCAAACCACTAACAAAAATTGTAGACCTGATCGCATTATTTCAGCATCCCACACAGGAACTAAAGGTATATCAGTCCTAACAACTTATTAAGTGACCCCTTATTTGTACAGTAATCAAAACTGATGAAACATGTTTAGTAGATTGCTGCTAATAAAATAAGAGGCCATGCTGAAATAAATGCTAACATTTTAACCCAACACCCAGAGAGCAGAAATTCAAACTGTTGTTTTTTCTGTTTACTTAATTTCCACGGCAGAATAAATCTTTCTGCAGCAAATGTTTAATTTACTTTGTATGTGTGTATGTGCGTGCACGTGGGGGTAGTAAAGTGAAATTGGTGCTTAGCATCAGGAAATGTTCTGAAGGAATTCTGCTACATTGTAAGCATACTTTACAACTGTCCAGATTTTAGCCTCTAATCTGTTGGTCTTTTCCTCATAAAATTTGTGGTTTTCTGGCAAATCACTTGAGTATTGAAGTCACTAACACTAAATAATAACAGACATTTGAGTTTCAGACTTTCTCCTTCAGGAAATGCATGCTAATGCAAAAACTGTTAGTCTGTTTTCTAAGTTTGTAAGATCAGTATTAAACAAGTGCCTTTTTTGAGCCTTTGTCCCCACCTCTATATTTAGCTTTGTTCAGAATTCTTGTACTAAGAAGTTGAGAGGTTTGTTTTCATGGTAAACCTAACTAGGGATATGTGTGTGTGTGTGTGTGTGTGTGTGTGTGTGTGTGTGTGGGGGGGTTATAATTAGTCCACTCACTTAAAGAGCAAACTGACAGAAACATTTTAGAGACTTATTGATTTCTAACGTTATAAATTTAAAAGGTAGTAGTATTTAGAAACAGAGTTCCCAACAGATAAATTTGTCCCAGGACAGGGGCAACAGGTGCTGATGTCTGTTCTTCAGTTTGCATTTAAAAGTTGGTATCCCGCAATTCCACTGGAGTGGGTGGGGCTACATGATTATGTATGCAAATTTTATGTTAATCAGTGTACAGATTTGTACCTATTTTTCATGGGCATTTGTCCAGATTTTTGATGCTTCCAGGTTGAGAGGTATGGAGTAAGGTGATAAAAGGTATGGAGTAAGGTGATAAACTTACCTGAGAATTCACTTGTTGGGCTCAATTTTGTGGAAATTGTTAAAGAGAAAGAACATATAACTAATGACTTTAATGAGTTTTTGAAACTTGTAAGAGAACTGGAAGATAATTTGTTTAAGTTAAAGAGACAACAATGGCAACGGCTCCATCTGGAGGCTTGTCTGCACTATAAAATCATCCCTAGGGGACTAAGAGTGCTTTGTATGCATAGTTATGGTGAAATGCATGCAGACTTACTCAAAAATTGGTAACAAATGAACTTAGACTTAAGCTTCAAATACATCAACCTGTTGATTGAATATCTTCTGCCTTTTGAACAAAGTTTATTAGCGGCAGTAGAAGCATATAGGTTAAATATTGAGCAGCACTTTAAGGGTGGAAGGTATATGCATACTCTGGAAAATACCTTCACCAATGTGTCTAATTATGAACTGAAACTTCAACGCATAAAAATTGGAAAACCAATAAGAGACTATAATGACTTTGTATCTGGCCAAACAAAAGATCAGAGGGGTGGCCAGCAAAGGGCTCCTGAGCTTGACCAGAATAATATGGTAGTATCAGAAAACCAAGAACCTAGACTGGAGCAGGATGTAGAAGGAGCAGATGATGCTACCATAAGAACTGATGTGCTGCCTTCCCATAATAGTGTACAGAATGTTGCATTGAATAACCCTTTAGTGAATGAAGGTCCACAATCGTGTAATTTGATGAATGGAGGCAATACAGTACAACAGCATAATATGGGAGCCAGACCAAAAGAAAACTAACTAAGAAACAGGGTTTTCATCCCTTACCGGCGATGTTGAAGTCATCTCATTTGCTCAGCAGAGGGTGCCATAAGAGAAAACATTCCAACTAGCGCCCGAAAGGAATATGCAAAATAAGGAAGTGAACTGCATAGTGTACAACCTTTCTGGCCATGTTTTGACTGAAGCAGAACTATCTATTCTGAATAAGGGACTCAGTTTTATTCTCTCTGTACAATCAGAGGTGAGTGATGTTCTGATTGATTTAAGACTTTTTTGCTGGAATTTGACTTTAAAACTAATGTTCAATGACAATAATGATGCTACTAACAGACCGTGATTTAGCCGGCCAAGTGTTTTTGTTCCATCTATGACTTTACATGTACAGCTTTTTATAAAAATATGTGAAACTGAGTTATGTGAACACATGCATGAAGAAAGGGCTAAGGGCTATTATAATTTAACAGCATCACAGCACCGAGCCCTAAATGATTTAAAGAATAATCAGGCTATAAGCATCAGACCCTCTGATAAAGGAGGGTCTATAGTAGTCATGAATCATAAAGATTATAATATGAGTATGCTGGTCTATGTCATATAATTGAACTTCCAAAATTTCGAACACCATATGTTCGAACTTGGAAGTTCGAAATACGACATCGAAAACTCAGAACAGCGAATTTTTTCCCAGGGAAAAAATTTGCTGTTACGAAAAACACACACACAACACAGGCACACCAAAAACCTAACAAACCTACACTACACCTTACATACACAACTATCTATGCACTAACCTTAACCCAAACCCTAACCCTAACCCTAAGGTCCGTCACTATCGCACACTTACCTTACCCGCACCCTAACCCTAAAGTCCATCACTATCGCACACTTACCTTACCCGCACCCTAACCCTAAAATCCGTCACTATCGCACACTTACCTTACCCGCGCCCTAACCCTAAAGTCCGTCACTATCGCACACTTACCTTACCCGCACCCTAACCCTAAAGTCTGTCACTTTCGCACACTTACCTTACCCGCGCCCTAACCCTAAAGTTCGTCACTATCGCACACTTACCTTACCCGTGCCCTAACCCTAAAGTTTGTCACTTTTGCACACTTACCTTACCTGCACCGTAACCCCAACGTCAGTCACACTCACACATTCACCTTAACCCGATCCGTAACTTTCGCACCACAGTACAGAAAATGTCGAAGCCATGGAAACAGCCAACTGCATTCTTTCCCTGGGAAAGAATTCGAATTTCCGCGGCTTCGACATGTCTATTTTTCGAACTTCCCCATTTGAACTTCCAGTATTCGACATTTAAAATGGTCGATTAAATAACAGGTACCTGAGTATGCTTACCACGTTGAATGAAGATACAACATATGCACAGATCAGCATGGAGAGGGTAAAAATCTATTATTGATTATGTACATAGTGCCTTATATGAATTATTTATGGAAACTTCCATTGACCGTGACTTGTTTGATTTTTTTGCATGTGACTGAACCTAAGATACCATTGATAAAGGGCCTTCCCAAGGTTCATAAATCTTTGACTAAACCACCCCTATGTTTGATTGTGTCAGGGGAAGGATGGGTCACACAACATGTTCTTTATATGTGGAAAGTACGCTTAAGACAATGTTGGCTTCGGTCTCTGTTGTACTCAGAGACACTGAGCAATTTATAACTGACCTCTTCATATTTTTGGAGAGTTGTAGTGATATAGCAAGGTTATTTCTTGTGATCCTTGATGTAGTGAATTTATTTACAT
Source organism: Protopterus annectens (assembly GCF_019279795.1). Classification (NCBI taxonomy): domain Eukaryota; kingdom Metazoa; phylum Chordata; order Ceratodontiformes; family Protopteridae; genus Protopterus; species Protopterus annectens. Next base: position 144,220,134 of record NC_056740.1, read on the forward strand.
GCATCCCGAATGAGCATGGCCTTGATACCATTACAGAACTGTTGATACACAGAGGGAATTTTGACAACAGTCAGGTTGATATGGTTTGTTGCTTGTTGGATTTAGTTTTAAACAATAATGTATGGTGACTGCTTACATGCACAAAAATGGGGGTGGCCATGGGCACCCCCTGTGCAAATTCATATGCAAATGCAGTAGTGAACTCATGGGAGGAACAATTTGTGCTTGACAATAACAATATATACGGACCACACAATAGACTTTACCGTCGTTTTGTGGACGACGTTTTTATCTTGTGGGGAGGGGGCCATGAAGAATTATATGGTTTTCTTCACTACATTAACTGTACTACTGAATATTTGAGGTTTACTATGTCCATGTCACAGAAAGAAATAGATTTTTTTGGATGTACAATTATTGGTTAAGCAAATGGATCAGACAGATACCAATTTTTGGATGTGCGATTATTGGTTAACCAAATTGGTCAGATAGATACCAATTTATTCTGAAAGGGATGTTGGAAAAATAGTTACTTGTCCTTTGATAGTATGCATCCCAGGCATATATATCCTAATGTAGTAAGAGGCCAATACATGAGAGCCTCTAGGCTATGCACACAACAGGAAGCATTTCATGAAAACATTGATGCATTGAGTCAACATTTTTTGAAAAGGGGCTATAAGAAGGACCTTCTAATACAGCATAAGGAGAGGGTGGTTAAGGAAAGAAAAAACACTGCTGCCCCATACTACTCTAGACGTGCTTCTAGTGCACATAAGGATAGGAGCTTTGTCAGTAAACTCAGATTTGGTTTGAAGTACACAAATGATGTAGACTCTGTATGCAATATTATAAAAAAATGGGGAATACTCACAAGTGACAACAAGACAGCTGAAATAGTTGGGAACAATCCCTCTTGTATGTATAAAAATTGTTTAAACCTGAAAAGACAATTGTGCACAGGGAATTGTAATACTAGGTCAATTAACTTGCTATTTGCCAGACTTGGTGCATACAGTTGCAGGCATTGCAGAACCTGTACATATATTTCACAAGAACAAGTGTTTAAACATCCGCGGATGAAATATATTTTTAGTCCCAGATTCTATGCAGATTGAAGTACAGCAAATGTGATTTATTTAGCCACATGCAAGTCCTGTACAGGATTCTATGTTGGTAAGACCAATAACAGATTAAAAGATAGAATTTTTAGTCATTCTTATGACATTAGGATTTGCAATATGAACAATGCACTAGCTAAACATATTAAAGAAAATGCTGGACATGAGTTTGTTTTTAGAGTACTACAAATAGTGCATGTGGGTCACGGGGGGGGGGGTGATCTCACTAACTATACTGAAACAGTAGAACTTAAATGGATCTTGAGACTACAGGCTGATAAACATCCTGGTATCAATGCTTGTATCTCTTTAAAACCTGTATTGAAAGGGAGGAAACTGGTTTAATGAAGTGATGAATTAACATAGCTGATTGAACATCTAACTGTTTTTGTGTTTTTATGATCTGAAGAAGTGTTGGTTTTACAACGTGAAAGTGCTTATCTGGTCTATTTTTACAAATAAATACTTTTACTGTGTGAAGCTGTGGTGTTCCTGCCAATTTTTATGCTCTGGATTTTCGGTGTTTATTTGGCAGTTACCTTTATCAGTGGCTGGGACTTGGTTCTTGTGTTTGTCTTGGTTCCTGTCAGCCTGGGATGACATGGTTGGTAGACCATGCTGCTTTGCCAAAGATGGTCTTCACCTGTCACCTCTAGGCTGTCAGTTACTGACTAAGGCACCTGCCTCCCCCATAGTGCCTATTCTTGGCATATTCTCAAGAACAAAATTTCCAACATGAAAATATCACTTGCAAATAAATTAAAGGTTATGCTGCTAAACTCTAGGAGTTTAAATCAGAAACTGCACTCTCTGGAAGCACTCCTCTCCCTGGAGGATGTTGATGTATGTGCAGTGACAGAAACCTGGTTCAGGGCCACAGACAGCAGCCCGACCTTACAAGGCTACATTGCCTTCCACACTTTCAGACTGCAAAATGAATGTGTGAGAATCAAAGGAGGAGCAATGTCTAGCTTTATCAAAGATAAATACACTTCTAGACTGGTTAGACCGGAAAACTCCATGGAGTTACTCCAAGTTCAACTAACTGTGGTTAAGTCCCCTCTTCAAGTCATTGTTAGCTATAGGCTCCCTTTAATGAACCAAGATACCCACACTGCCTCTTTGGACTTACATGAGTCAATCAAATTACAACCAAACACTCTAGTCATGGCTGATTTTAACTATCCCTCCACTGACTGGAAAACATATGAGTACCAACATGCTCGCACAAAAGTTCCTGGACTTTATTAACACTAATACCCTGGAACAAATAGTATGCAACCCCACAAGGGGCTCAAATATTCTTGACCTGGTCCTCTCCAACAAGAGTGACCACTGGACTGCCACAAGTAGAGGACACTCAAAGGTTAAATCTGATCACAAATCAGTCACATTTGAAGTAGCTATAACACCTGAACCCCTCTTAGTTGAACTCAGGCAAAAAAATGTCACCAAAGCTAATTATACCCTCCTAAGGGATGGCATAAATAATTTCCAAGCTCCTGTTTCCACAGATGGCACTGACAACTATTACTATGGTATGCACAAATGCCCTGTACAAACACTTACACAAATGTATTGATACAGCTATACCTGATAGAATCAAAACAAGATCCTCAAGAAGAAAAATCAAGCCTCCCTGTTGGACATCTAGCATTAATAAGTTATACAACAAGAGGAAGAAGTTGCTGTCTAAGTATAAAAAAGAGAGGTCCCAGCACTGGAAGAACACCCTCCTCTGCTTGAACAAACAAATAAGACAACCAGTAAAATCCTTTAAGGGCAACTATGAAAAAAAATAGCAACCTTAGTTAAGGATGACCATAAGGTTTTCTTCAGCTGTATCCATAACCTAAAAGGTAGGACCCAGATGTGTGCTGAACCAACTGTGGATGGCATCACACATACTGATCCTTCAAAAATAGCTAGCCTATTAGCTGACAGATGTGGTGACATTTTCACCCCCCTGTCCCCTCCAAACATTCAACAAAGCATTCCCTCTACATCTCCCCCACCTTGCTTCTCCAATGAGCAAGCCAGTAATGCTCTCTCCAAGGGCACAAACACAGCCTCTATGTGACTAGATTGCATCCCAGGTTGCATTTTAAATGGACTAAAACATGGACTAGCAACTCTATTAAGATGTATATTATTTGCATTAGTTATTAATGCACTAGAGATGTAAATTTGCACATGAGGGGCCTACTTATATAACTAATGTAGGGATAAAAATTCCAGTTATGTTTACTTATGCAGAGGATATTATATTGATTATGAGAAAGAAAGTCTGGAAGAAAGACATTATATGTTATATACATCAATGTTTAAATATATGTAAATATTACAAATAATTATTTCTTTTATATGGGGTTTAACAATGAATCCAGTGAAGAGAGAAGTCTTATACACAGACAAGGAAAATAGAAGTTTAGGATTAATAAACCCGACTGTCTATAATGCTTCTTCAAATTTGTATAAAGTTTTAATTTGGATAAATGATAAAAATTAAAAGTTAAAATAAAGTACATAAGTACATAAGCCACATACTAAGTGGCATTGGGATACAAGTTAAAAACATTCGAAAGAGGAAAAGTATGCTTAAATGAGGTAATGATATCTTATCAAGAAAAAACTCTTTTATGGAAAATAAAAACTGATGAAATACAAAATGAAAGGACAGTGTGGTATAAAAATATCGTGATACAGTATTATTATGTTAACCCTTGGGCTGAGCTATCGAATGAAAAAGTTAAAGCTATAAAAGTACAAAACATATTGTATAACAAGCAAGTAGAATGTCAAGATTATTTTATGGAGATTAGTGATTAATAAATTACCAGTAAAGGGAAATATGCCATATAAAAATCAATGAAAGAGTTTGTATATATCGTGGCAAAGAAGAAACTACAGAACATATTTTCTTACAATGTATAAGGGTCACAAAAATGTGGGAAAATTGTGTAAAGAAAATTTATTTGAAAATACAGAGAAGGAAAATGAAATAAATATGGGTATAAAATGTATGGATATTATAGCCATACAGATAAGGAATATGTCAACAGATAAAAAAGATTATTTTATGTTATGTGGACCATATGAAATGAAAGGCTAAATTAAATCATGTTTAATGGTAAATGGAGACTAGCGGTAATTGTAAGAACATTAGATGGTGGTTGTGGAAAAAGGAGTGGGGGTCAAATAAGACAATGCAGATAGAAGTTTAACATAATAATGAAAAGTAATATAGCTATGAATGTATGGCAATCATGGAAAGGAATGGAAATTTGTATACTGTATAAATTTGTAAGTATAAATTTGTAAATAGTATTGTACATAATGTTTTTTTTTTAAATAAAGAACTCCTACTCTTTTTGATGGGAACCCTAGGATCTTTTACTTCCACTTAATCTACTGCCAACTTAACAGATGGGACCTCAGTTTAATATCTTATCCAAAGGATAACACTGTCAGGAGTGCATCAAACTGTATTTAGAGTGCTGAAGGCTGTGAGAAGTTGCAGGACTTGGAATCACACTCAAGACATGACTGTGAAACTGGTATTGTATTATTCTTGTACTGGTTACTGACAGACCTGGAACAGCAAGACTGAATGCACAAAATGCAGACTTCCATATACTAAGCCTGAACCTGAAATCACTGTGTCTTGGAGTATTCCCTTTGTCCAAGGTGTGTGGTGATGTCATAGTTAGGATATCTCTTTGCAAACGGGGGTGGGGGGTGAGGTGCAGAATGGTTTGCCCTGGAAAAAAGCTTAAAAAGAGAACACTGTCAACATTTGCTGTTGTCCAGTGTTTTCACAGATATGTCACACAGTTATGAAAGCTGTTTTGAGTGGCTGATAGTAGCTTCATATACTGCTGTAGTCCAATTGCAGTATTTACTTTATTAATAAGGTGGTCTGGGTGCTTCTGTTAAGGTCCTTTAAATGCGTTTTGTGCTTTGGTACTGGTCAATATCTATTACATCTATTGACTTTGTGAACACGATCTGTGCCGGATGTGCTAAGTAGCTGTCATTTTTCTCTGGCCACTGTACTAGAGTTTTTATATTCTGAAACAGATTGAAATGCTTGGCCTAAGTATTTGTGGCTAGAATAGTATTTTAGGACATTATATGCAGTTTATGTCAGAAAGATTGTTTTCCTTTTAAGGGTAATTGTATAAATACTGTCTAAAAACTCCTAGACCTTTATAAAATTTTGTTCATAGCTTCAGTGAGTTAAGTGTTTAAACATCTTTGTTCAGCTGCATATTTTCCATCATGTTCATTGTGATTTCACAACAACATATGTCATTCTGCACTGTTTTACTGGTCTTTTTTATTATTTATAATCCACTATTTTGTTCTGCTATGTTTTACATCTGTACTGTATGACTAGCATTAATGCAGGAAGCCAGGTAATGCTAGACTGAATCAGTAGCTAATGTTACCAGTATGTTTTATTTGATTTGCATTTACAATTTTAATGTCACATTTAGTACAAACTGGTTCATGACTGCATGTAAATAGGCTGTGTCTCTGACAGCTATCCCCTTCCTCTACCATTTTGCACTTTCTTGGATCCCACTGGAAGCATACAAAATGTAATATCCAGTAAGTGGATTGAAACTGTATGTTGATTGATAGGATCTATATTATATCATTGAACGCTTAAAAAAGTGAACGGTGATAAATCGGCCTTATGTAAGCAAAAGCTTACAATTTCGAACTATCAGAACAGCGATTTTTTTTCCTAGGGGGGAAAAAATCACTGTTCCAACAAATAAATAAATACATAAAACACTTTAAACATTACATTAACTGGGGGGCTGCGCCCCCCACACCCCCCCCTACTGAAATATACCAACTCCGAGACTGCACTACAGTGCCAAAAACGACAAAGTAATGAAGTGGCCAAGCAAATTCTTTCCCAGGGAAAGAATTCGCTTAAAAGCCGCTTCGATATTTTGCTGTTTCAGGCTTTTGAGTTCGACCAAGACACATTCGAAAGAATACGTCTTCGGTCTTCTAATAGGGAACCGATTGTAAATACCTTGTTTTTATGCAATATTTAAAGGGCCTGAATTATATCACGGAATTATAGCCATGATCTGTGGACTGGTAGTCCCACACAGAGTACTGTATTTCAATGCACTTTCAGTCTGCAACATTATCACCATTGCTAATAACTTGGTTAACAGCTGCACTGCACTGACCTTTCATTTTGTATTAAGCACTGGCTTGATTTCAGCTTTTTGCTTCACCTCTCAATCCTGATGCTGTCAAATATCTCAGCTATTCATCAGCCTGGTTATGACAGCACTGAGGTAAGGTGGGGGGATACTGATTTGTCAAATCAAGGCTGAACCTGGTCTATGTTCCTTGCAGGACAGCCATCTCTGAGTATGTTATAGGCACAAGAATGAACTGTAGGCTCATTATGGTTTACTATTGGTTCATTATTGTTTATTTCAGCCTTCTTGCAAGAGTTTATAGACCTCCTCACTGATTCATTGTTAGCTCACTCAAACTGGTTAGTGTTACATGATTTTGATGATAGTGTTAGATGACTTTCGGATAAGACTCAAGGCATGCAAAAACTACAAGTACTGTTAGTGACTCTATGCTGGTGATTTTCCCACCCAATGTCCCATTCATTGATCTGCTTTTTTAACTTGGTGATTTTTAAGATGCCCAGCGTTACCGTAAACTGAGCTTGATAAGTACTTTTACTGAATGATTGCAATTTTATAAGCTGTATAATGTACACTGCTGTTATCTTGAATTATTTATTGCCTTTCCTTAAGTTTATGTTTGTTTGTGGTAGAATTTCACTCCGAATACTCTTTTACTGTGCTTTTACATTAGGAGGACTGTGATTATTCACCTAGTAGCAGTAGGTGTTTACCTATCTGAGTTGGGGATCGCACAAAAGGGCTCTAATTGTAGTCGTTATATTGTCCAGAGAGCTTAGTAGTCAGTTTTCCGTATTTCTAGTGCTGTTATAAATTCAGCACATTTGCACAGAGCTGCTTGCAGTACCAGTGCCTTGTACAGAAGCCGTCATCTGGAAACATTTCTTATTTTCATTATGCTATGAAAGTTTACTGTTTTATTATTTATTTATTTACTGCATTTCTTTAAAGTTGGATTTTTAAACTTATGTAAGGGCTGCCGTATCTAATATTTCCCAGCTAAAATAAAGCATCTGTTTATGGTTCCTTAACACTCTGACTCCAAACCAGCCATTTTACATTAAGAGGGTTAAAGCCTGCACTCTTGTGGCAGGAGAGGGCTGATTTCTCCTATATGAGCTTGAAATTGCTGGTGGAAAGCTCAATGTATGCTTACTTGATTGGCCTTAGGGCACAGTTAATGTAAAACTTGCTTTTATCTGATCGCATCTAAGTCTTGCATTTGTGTGAGTCTTGGCTCATTTATTCAGAGCTGCTCACTGCTTGGCGATGACGGCAGAGACTTTGAGAGATTTTGCTAACATCTGAAGACATCCTTGGAAAGACAAACACAATTAATCATTTTGTACCAGCATTGTTTATTTTCATTACATACTGTGAACGTTTACTGTGCTATTTATAGTTGCTCTGCACTTCTTAAAGTTTAAAGTTGCATTTTCAAACTGATGTAAGGGCTGCTGTTCTGCACTGAAATACACTGTAGCTAGTGTTTTTTAATTAGTATTAGGCATCTGTTTTTCATAGTTTCATAGTTTCATAGTATAGTACTAGGCTATCTGCCCTAGGGCATTTGTAAGCCTAGCCATAGTGATGTGGCTTTTGCCACCCCATGAAGTGGTACAAAAATGTACAGAATAAAATTAGAATACTGTGCCTCTGTCTAGTAGTGACACAATGAAGGTCCCCTTATATAACAGAATTAGTTTACTGTGCCCCTGTCTAGCAGTGACACAGATGTGACCCCTGGGGTAAACTTACGATCTCCCATCCACTCATCAAGATTTCTCTTGAAGAGAGTCAGTGAGGGCTCTGCCTAATACGAACTGGGATCCTGTTCCAAAGCATGGGAAGCCTCTGGGTTATGAATCTATCCCTCCAGCATGTCCTATTCATACTTGTGCCAAGGTTTAAGTCTTTAGCTCTCGTGGTCCTGATGGATTTGGATTTTTTGAGGTGGAGCATGTCCATCAGATCCTGATTGGACAAGGCTTTGTACGCCAGGCAGAGATCACCTCTGAGCAGGCGGTATGCTACTGAATAGAGCTGAAGTTTCTTTAGTCTGGCAGAATAAGACATATGTTGGAGACCCTTGATCCTCTTGGTGAGGTACTTTTGTGGTCTCTCCAGCTGTTGCAAATGCCGGGTGAGGTACATACCAAATGGGGCATTGTACTCAATCATGGGTCTGATGAGGGAGGAGTATAGGGGTACAATGACATCCCTGGATCTGGATGTGAATCCCTTCATGATGAGGTGTGCAAGGCAGAATGTTTTTCTAACCACTTTGGCAATGTGGGTGTCAAATGAGAGGTCGCTGTTGAGTTGGGTCCCTAGGTCTCTGATTACTTTTTCCATACTCAGTGGGTTGCTGTCTATGTGATAATTTGTGGGTACTTTGTTTTTCCCAAAGGGGATGACTATACATTTTTTGGCATTTAGTTTAAGGCCGTGACTCTGGCACCAGTTGTCCATTTCTGTGAGGCCTTTTTGTAGGATGTATGTACCCGCTGGTGTATCGACTATGGTGCCTAGTTTGCAGTCATCTGCGAACTTTGTCAGCCACAACCCTCCCATGTTTGCTTTAACATCTGAGAAATAAATGCCGAACAAGAGGGGTCCCAGGATAGATCCCTGTGGGACACCACTTGTGACTGGCTTTGAGTCTGACATTGCTCCAGCGATTTTAACTTTATGGGTTCTGTCCTTTAGCCAGTTTGCAACCCATCTGGTGACATAAGGGTTTACGTTTAAGCTGTTGAGCTTATCTATGATGCCTGAGTGGGGTATTGTGTCAAGGCCTTAGCCAAGTCCAGGTAGGCTGTATGGACTGCTTTGCCCTCATCAATGGCTCTAGTGACTGTTTCAAAAAAGTCAACCAGGTTCAAAAGGCAGGATCTGCCCTTTACAAAGCCGAACTGGGTGGGCTCAAGTGTCTGTAGGTCCCCTATGTCTCTGTTTATGAGTTCCATAATGATTCTTTCCATAGCTTTGCAGACCAGGCTGGTTAAGCTTATGGGGCGGTAGTTTCCAGGGTCTGTAGAGGTACCCACTTTGTGGAGTGGGACCACTGTTGCTGTATGCCACTGTTCAGGTACATATCCTGAAGTAAGGCTAAGGTTGAATAGCATTTTTATGTGTGGGTTTAGCTCCTCTTGAGTTCACGTAACACGCAACCCGGGATACCGCCAGGTCCTATTGATGCTGTGTTTTTAGTTTTGTTTAGGGCAGTTCTCACTTGGACATCTGAGATGACAGGGAGATTACATTCAGCTGGGATAAGTATTTCTTCTTTTGGGGGTGAGGGAGGGAGAAATTTGCACTGAACCTGTCAGCCAGAATGTTGGCAATATCTGTGGGTTCAGTGTATTTTTGTTGTTGTGAACTAACTCTGAGCATATCTGAGGGTTTCGCCAGGTTTCTAACATAGCTGAAGAAGGCTTTGTGGTTATCTTTAGTGTCCTTAGCGATTTTTCTCTCAAAGTTGGCCTTGGATGTTTTATGAGAGAACGTAGTTTTCTGCTAATGTTGATCAGAGATGTCTTCCCTTCATGGGATTTTGCTCTGACGTGCAGTAGCTTCCTTCTTTTGTTATACAATTTGTTAATGGCTGAGGTCCACCAGACAGGACGCTTGCCTTTGGTGGAGAGTGACTTGGATTTATTTGGGATTGCATGATCCATGCATTCTTGGAGATGTCCATAGAAAGCATTTGTGAAGGATTCGCATTGTGGGATGTGGTATCCACTGGCACAGTGGGCTTAAAGGATACCATCTCAGTCTTAAGAAGAGTGAAGTCTGCTTTTGAGAAGTTTTTCACTGTGGTCTTTTGTGCTGGGGTGGAGGTGGGATATGTATATCCAGGGTGATTAGTTTGTGGTCAGATCTCAGTAGTGAGGGGTATACTTCGTGTGGAGCATTCTGTCCCCATGTTTGTGATGATCAGGTCTAGTATATTATCTCCCCTAGTGGGAGAGGTGACTAGTTGTTCCAGTGCATTTGAATTTATGAATTCCAGGAACCTTTGGGCTAGGGTATTAGGGCTAGAATAATGTACCCAATCTATGTTTGGGTAGTTGAAGTCTCCCAGTATGATGGTATTTTGTGATACATTCATATCCTCCAATGTCTTCAGGAAGGCTGAGTGGGGTTCCTGAGATTGGGAGGGTGGTCTGTAACATGCTACCAGTTGTATAGCAGTTTTGCCTATGGTTAGTTGCACCTGTATGGTCTCTGATGCTTCATGTGTTGCTACTAACCTGGAGGTGTGGGTGTCCTTGATGAATATGGACACTCCCCCTCCCTTTGTGGTTCGGCCCGGGTTTTGGGGCTGAAAAGCATGATATGAGGTATAACCTGGTAGCACTGGGGTGCTCTCAGGAGCCTTGAACCAGGTTTCAGTTACTGCACAGACATTGATGTTCTCCATGCTGAGGAGTGCATTGAGTGCCTGCATCTTGAGATTTAGATTTCTGGCATTGAGCAGCATTACCCTTAGTTTTTTTCCATTTTTGTTTTCTAAGGAGGTGGGTTTGTCTTTTGAGCCTTGCCTAGAAAAGGCACTATGGGGGTGGCAAGAGCCTTAGCCAATATCCGGAAGCCCAGTGGTGACAGGTGTAAGCCATCCCTTGCGAAGCAGCGTGGCTTGTCCAACATGTCATCCCAGGCAGACAGACATTTGATCCCCTTAGAATGACACCAGTACTTGAGCCAATTATTAAAGCTGATCATCTTGTCTTTGTATTGTGGTATCATTCTTGGTGAGGGCAAGATGCTGCTCAGGGTCAGGGTCATACCAGCCTGGGCTACATAATCGGAGAGCTCCTCTATGTCTCTTTTCATGTAGTCCAGAGAGGTCCGTCTCAGGTCATTCACGCCAGCATGGACAATGATGGAGCCATATTTGTACTTGCTTTGGAGTGACCTGAGTGCGTGTGTTATGTGGTGGATCCTAGCTCCCGATAGACAGCTCACAGTCACCCTCTCCTTGTTCAGCCTGGTCAGCGGGACATCAGTGTGTCTGACTATAGAGTCACCTATTACTAGTGTATCAGGCATGGTGTTTGGCCTTAAGGGCTGTGATTGGTTGACACACTGATTTATTGAAGTATGTGTTGCATGTGCTTTGTTTTGAGGTGGTGGATTTTTAGATGTCTGCTTTGGGAGCCTCTGTTGTTTTGGTAAGTTTTTTATTAGAGCCTCCGAGTATGTCTTTGTGTTTTTATTTGTTTGGTTTGCAGTTGTGGTAAGTGTATGTGGGACTGGGATTGTTGTGTGTGTGGTTACCATCTCCTCCTGTCTGGTCATGCCAGCCCTGAGTTGAGAGAGTTCAGCCTCCAGTTTGGCTATATAGTTGCATCTCTCACATGTATTTGTGTTTGTTGGGAGGAGGAGAGGGTTGTCTGTGTACATGAGACAATTGTAGCATTGTCTCAAGATACCCAGATTGACCAGCTGAACTGGAGAGGACGCCAGTAACCTACCACTCGACATGCTAGAACAGTATAAAGGAGTGCTGTACCTTTAAGGGAAGTGGATATTCACAGGGGTGGTAGGTAGATGTAGTGCTTTACTTAGTACGAGAGTGCTTACTTAGTAGAGAAGTATTGAGAACAAGGGCTAGGCTTATATTAAAGTGAGTAGTCTGATTATACTAAGAGTAGAGCTTCCTTAAGGGAAAATTTGAAGAGCAGACTTGGCGGAGCCAGAAGAAGTTTAACCTTGTTTAACCGGGCGCTGGCTTATGGGCACAACCGTGCTAAGCTGTGCAAACGCGGATTTTAAACAGGGAACTACAAAAGAGCTAGAAATGGTCCAAAACAACCAATTACTACAGCTTCTTGTGCTGAGGTCGCTTCCTACAGGGACAGGTAGGCTGCTCAAGGCTCCCCACTCCCACTGGTGAGCAAAGAAACGTCCTTCTATCCAAGTAAGGTAATGGACAACACAGGAACTACACCACAGCCCAGAATACAGCAATGCCTGTAAACTGGACTAAACTAGTCGAGGAGAGGAGGGAAAACAAGGATTTTTTTTTGTTTTTTTTGTTTTTTTGATAGAAACACACAGAAAATGCAGAAACAGTGATAAATCAGTTACACGGGCTAGCACACTTTAGTGGGCAGCCTCCACAGTTAAATTAAACAAACAAACAAACAAACAAACTTTGAATCAAATTCGACTAAAAATTAACTTTAAGTGCAGATTTTAAAATAATGCAGCAAACAGTTAAAAAACAGTTCAAGCTAGTTCAGGGTAAGCTACAGAAGCTATTCCAAGGGAAAAAAAAAGCAAAGATACTAAAATCCAGAAAGCAGTCGCTTTTCTGAGTTCTCTGTAGCTAAGACCACTCTGCAGGACCACGAGGAGCTTGTCTGAGCAGTATAGCCAGAGAAAAATGCCCAGAGGCGGATTTTAAACAGGGAACTGCAAAAGAGCTAGAAATGGTCCAAAACAACCAATTACTACAGCTTCTTGTGCTGAGGTCACTTCCTACAGGGACAAGTAGGCTGCTCAAGGCTCCCCACTCCCACTGGTGAGCAAAGAAACTTCCTTCTATCCAAGTAAGGTAATGGACAACACAGGAACTACACCACAGCCCAGAATACAGCAATGCCTGTAAACTGGTCTAAACTAGTCGAGGAGAGGCAGGAAAACAAGGATTATTTTTGTTTTTGTTTTTTGATAGAAACACACAGAAAATGCAGAAACAGTGATAAATCAGTTACACAGGCTAGCATACTTTAGTGGGCAGCCTCCACAGTTAAATTAAACAAACAAAACCTTTCATCTTTCACTAAAAGAAAATCTTTTAAAATAAGAAAACAAAAAACAAAACAGCAGAATACAGAAGCTTTTAATGAAAAAAAAAAGAACAAACCAGAAAATTTTTTGGGTTTTGTAGAACCATTGCGGGACCAGAACGTTACAGTTACCCAAAAAAAAGGGGGGCTTTTTTAAAAAACACAAAAACAAATGGTAAAAACCCCAAATAATTTTGTGCGATATTTCGGGGACGGGTACGTAAAGGGCTCCCCCCCCCCAGGTAGCAAAAAAACTTTTTTCCCAAGTGGAAAAAAAAGGGAACTAACCCAGAGAATCGCTCCTGTCTGGCTAAACAGGGGGGGCAGGAAAACGGGAAATTTTTTTGTTTTATAGCCAAGAAAAGCAAAAACGTTAAACAGAACACAAATTTTAGGGGGGCCCCCACAAAATTAAAAAAACCCTTTTAAAATTACAAAAAGAAACTTTAAGTCTTTTTTAAAATTGAGCAAAATTCATTCAAGAGTTAGGAACACAGAACTACCAAAGGGAAAAAAGCAAAGTTTTAAACCCAAAAAGACGTTTTTGGTTTTGTGGGACCACCGAACCAAAAACTTGTTAAGTTACCAGAAAAAATAGGGCTTTTTTCGGGGAATAAAAAACAAAACCCAAAACCCCAAATAATTTTGTGCGATATTTCGGGGACGGGTACGTAAAGGGCTCCCCCCCCCCAGGTAGCAAAAAAACTTTTTTCCCAAGTAAAAGGCAAAAGGAACTAACCCAGAGAATCGCTCCTGTCTGGTTAAACTATCGGGAAGGAAAACGGGAAATTTTTTTGGGGTTTTTTTTGAAAAAACCAGAAAATAAAACAGGATAAAAGTTAAAGGCAACACTTTATCACCCTCCAGAAAAATTAAACAAAAACAAAAACTTTCAATCTTTACTAAAAGAAAATCTTTTAAAATAAGAGAAACAAAAAACAAACCCCGGGGAATACAGAAGCTTTAAGTAAAAAAAGCAAAAAACAAACCAAAAAATTTTTTTTTGGTTTTGTAGAACCATTGCGGGACCAGAACGTTACAGTTAGCCAAAAAATGCCCGGGGCTTTTTTAAAAAACAAAAACAAAATTAAAAACAAAATTACTAAGTTTTGTGCGATATTTCGGGGACGGGTACGTAAAGGGCTATAGGTAGCAAAAAAATTTCCCCTTTTAAAGAAGGAAATAAAACCGGGAAAAACCCACCCCAAAATCCTGTGTAAACTTCTAAACACGAGGAGGCGGAAAACGGGATTTTTTTTTTTTTTTAAAAACAAAAAAGTAAAATTTTAACACACACACTTTGTGGGAGCCCCCATTAAAAAACAAAAACCAAAAAAATTTTCATCAAATTGAAAAAAAAGAACTTTTCTTTTTAAAATAATGACAAACAGAAAAACACAAGCCGGGGAATACAGAAGCTTTAAGTAAAAAAGCAAAAAACAAACCAAAAAATTTTTTTGGGTTTCGACAGGAATCTCAGGCCACAACTTTTGGCAGTTTCCAAAAAAAAAAACACCCAACATTTTAAACAAACTAAAAAGAGTGAAATTAAAAAACCAAAACAGTTTTTCGGGGTCACCCAGGGCAGGTAGGCTCCAAGGGCTACCCCCAGGTGAAAAGAAATTTTTTCCCCAAAGAAGGTAATCAACCGGAACTAACCACCCCAGAAACAGAACCCTGTCTGGCAAATAGCGAAAAAAAAAACAAGGTTTTTTTTTTTTTTATAAAAAACAAAAAAGCAAAACAAAAAAATCAGTTCCGGCTAGCCACTTTAGGGGCAGCCCGAAAATTAAAAAAACAAACAAAAAATTTTCTCTTTTAAAAGTAATTTAATGAAAAAAAATCAAAAACAGAAAAAACAGAAAGCTTTTAGGGTCTAAAAATACCCGGGGAAAAAAGAAAATTTTTTTTATGGGCCCGATTTCGAAAAAACTTCCAGGACCACTTGGGAAAGAAAAAAACCCAAAAATTTTCGGGGAATAAAAAAGACTAAAATGGTAAAAAACCAAATAACGTCGGGGTATTCCCAGGGGGGTACGAACTACCCCCAGGTGAAAAGAAATTTTTTATAAAGAAGGTTAAAACCCGGAACTAACCACCCCAGAAACAGAATGCCTGAAATGGCAAAAGCGGGGAGGGAAAAAAAAGGATTTTTTTTTTTTTTTGTTTTGTAAAACAACAAAAATCAGCGTGAAAAATCGTTCACAGGGACATTTGGGGGCAGCCTCCCATTAAAAAAACAAAAAACCCCCTTTTCATAAATTTGACAAAAGAATTTTAAGGGCATTTTTTAAAAAATGCGAAACGTTAAAAACATTTCAAGAGAGGAACAAAAATTTGTAAAAAGAAAAACAAAAATCCAGAAAAGTGTTTTCCGGCTGGGCCCACTTGGGCCCCCAAGTTTTAAAACCAAAAAAATCCCAAGGGTTTTTTAAAAGGGAACTAAAAAGATAAAATTAAAAACAAAAATTAACAGTTCGGCTGGGGTTTCCCAAGGGGGTAGGCTCCAAGGGCTACCCCCAGGTGAAAAGAAATTTTTTACCCAAAGAAGGTTAAAACCCGGAACTAACCACCCCAGAAACAGAACCCTGTCTGGCAAATAGCGGGGAAGGCAAGGTTTTTTTTGTTTTTGAAAAAAACCAAAAAAGCAAAACAAAAAAATCAGTTCCGGCTACACTTTAGGGGCAGCCTCAAGTTTTTAAAACAAAAAATTTTCAAAAAATTCAAAAAAAGAAATTTTAACATTTTTTTAAAAAATCAGAAAACGAAAAAACTTCAACTTTTCGGGGAAGCAAAAGTTTGTAAAAAAGAAAAACAAATCCAGAAAAGTGTTTTCAGTTCCGGCAAACCCATTTTGGGGGGATTTTTCGGGGTAAAAAAAAAACCCCCGACTTTTTAAAAAGGGGAACTAAAAAGATAAAATTAAAAACAAAAATTAACAGTTCGGCTGGGGTCAAAAGGGGACAGGGGGCTTCAAGGCCCCCCCCCCATTAAAAAAGAAATTCCTTCTATCCGAAAGGTAAGGACAACCGGAAACCACGAGTCAGCAATGCCGAAAAAACACGGGGAAGGGCGGAAAAAAAGGATTATTTTTTTTTTGTAAAACAACAAAAATCAGCGTGAAAAATCATTCACAGGGACATTTGGGGGCAGCCTCCCATTAAAAAAAACAAAAAACCCCAAAACAAATTTGTAAATTGACAAAAGAATTTTAAAGGGCATTTTTTAAAAAATCCCAAACGAAAAAAACATTTCAAGGCGGGAACAAGAATTTGTAAAAAAGAAAAACAAATCCAGAAAAGTATTTTCAGTTCCGGCTAGCCCATTTGGGGCCACGGGTTTTACAAACCAAAAAAAAACCCGACTTTTTAAAAAGGGGAACTAAAAAGATAAAATTCCAAAAAAACCCCAATTAACATTTTTGTGTAGGTACCCTACGGGGACATAGGTGAACCCCCACTATTAGAAAGAAACTTTTCTATCCAAGAAAGGGAATGGACAAAAAGGGAAATTTTCCCACAGCCCAGAAAAGCAACCCTTAAACGGAAACAAAGGGGGAGAAAAAACAAAATTTTTTTTTTGTTTTTGTAAAAAACCACAAAACAGAAACAGGAAAAACGTTCAAGGCTCCTTTTATGGGACCCCCAAGAAATTCCAAAAAAAAAAAATTTTGTAAATTGACAAAAGAATTTTAAAGGGCATTTTTTAAAAAATGCGAAACGTTAAAAACATTTCAAGAGCGGGAACAAGAATTTGTAAAAAAAGAAAAACAAATCCAGAAAAGTTTTTCAGTTCCGGAACCACTTGGGACCCAGGATTTCAAAAAAAAAAAACCCCCGGGGGGGGTTTTTTAAAACGGGGAATAAAAAAGCAGAAAGGTAAAAAAACCAATTATCAGTTTGTCGAGGTATTCCAAGGGAAGGAGGTCTAACCCCCCATCCCCTGGTGAGCAAAGAAATTTCCTTTACCAAAGAAGGTTGGACAAACGGGAAAAACACCCAAAAACGAATTTAAACGGCTAAAAGCGGGGAAGGCAAAAAAAATTTTTTTTTGTTTTTTTTTTTAAAGCCCCAAAAAAAACAGAAACAGGAAAAACGTTCAAGGCTCACCATGGGACCCCAAATTTTAAAACAAAAAACAAACAAACTTTCAAAAACGAAAAAAGAACTTTAATGGTTTTAAAAAAATGAGAAAAGAAAAAAATTTTTTGTTTGAAAGAACACCAAAGAAAAAAAGAAAGTATTAAACCCAGAAAGTACCCCTTTTTTGAGCTCAGTAAACCCAACCAAACTTTCGACAATGCCAAAAAAATAGGGCAGTTTTTAAAAAGGGGAATTTAAAAAGAGCTAGAAAGGTAAAACAACCAATTCAATTTTTTGGCGGGGTACTTTCGGGGAAGGGTGGGCGTCCTATCCCCGGGTAAAAAAGAAACCCCCCACCAAAGAAGGAATGGCCAAACGGGAACAAAAGCCCAAAAACAGAATTTAAACGGCTAAAAGCGGGGAGGCAAAACAAATTTTTTTTGTTTTTTTTTTTTTAGAAACCACAGAAAAGAGCTAAAAAAAAGTTCCACTCCACTTTAGGGGACCTCCATTAAATTAAAAAAAACAAACAAATTTTCACAAACAAAAAAGAACTTTAATGGTTTTAAAAAAATGAAAAACGAAAAAAAGTTAATTTGTTTGTGAAGACCAAAGGGAAAAAAAAAAATTAAACCCAGAAAGTACCCCTTTTTGAGCTCAGTAAACCCAACCAAACTTTCAGAACCGAAAAAGAAAAGGTGGTTTTTAAAAAGGGGAACTAAAAAGAGCTAGAAAGGTAAAACAACCAATTCAATTTTTGGCGGGGTACTTTCGGGGAAGGGTGGGCGCTCCTATCCCCGGGTAAAAAAGAAACCCCCCACCAAAGAAGGTTGGAAAACCGGGAACAAACGCCCAAAATGAATTTAAACGGCTAAAAGCGGGGAAGGCAAAACAAATTTTTTTTGTTTTTTTTTAAAGAAACCACAGAAAAGAGCTGTAAATCATTCAAGGTAGCAAATCCCCCCAATTTAAATTAAAAAACAAACAAAAACAAACCGCAAATACAAAAATCTTTAATGCAATTTTAAAAACCCAAAACATTTAAAAAAGTTGTTTAGGGAACAAAAAATTTTCCAAGTAAAAAAAGAAAGTACAAATAGGAGTCACTTTTTACCCAACCCACTTCAGGCCCAAGGGGACTTTTGGCAGAAAAAAAAGCCAACTTTTTAAACGGGGAACTAAAAAGAGCTAAAATTCCAAAAAAAAAAACTTTTTCGAGGTATTCCTAAAAAGGTCTGTAAGGCTCCCCACTCCCAGGTACAAAAAAACTTTTTCTACCCAAAGAAAAGGAAAAACCGGAAATTTAAACAGGAATACAAACCCTGAAATGGTCAAACACAAAAAAAAAGGTTTTTTTTTGTTTTTTTTTAAGAAACAAAGTAAAAAAAGGTTCATTCACGGTAGCAAATCCCCCCAATTTAAATTTAAACAAACAAACAAACCGAAAAATTTCGAAAAAAGCTTTAATGCAATTTTAAAAAGCGAAACATTTAAAAAAGTTGTTTTTAGGGAACACAAAAATTTTCCAAGTAAAAAAAGAAAAACAAAATCCAAAAGTGCGCCAGTTTTTACAACCCACTTGCAGGCCCAAGGACTTTTGGCAGATAAAAAAAACCCAACTTTTTAAACGGGGAACAAAAAAGAGCTAAAATTCCAAAAAACCAATTACTAATCGGTTGGGGTCCTTTCGGGCTGTGCTAAGGGCCCCCACCCCCAGGGAAAAAAAAAACTTTTCTACCAAGAAAGGGAAGGAAAAAAACACCCAACCCCAAATAAAAAGTTTAAAAAGGCTAAATGTCAAACAAAAAAAGGGTTTTTTTTTTTTGTTTTTTAAAAACAAAAAAAATAAAAAAATTTAAAATCAGTTAAAAGGGCTCCACAGTGGGAGCCCCACAGAAATTAAAAAAACAAAAAAAAAATTTTCGTAAAACCTAAAAGTAAAAAGATTTTTTGGGAAAAAGAAAAACAGAAGCCAGGTAAGTACAAAGCTACCAAATAAAAAAGCAAAAATTAAATAAAAACCATTTCGAAAAACCATTTGGGGCCCCAAGGAGTTTAAATCCCAGAAAAAAAAAATTTTTTAAACAGGGAACTAAAAAAGGGCTAAAAGGTAAAACAAAATTATCAGTCTTTCTGGGGTCCTTCCAAAGGGGACAACTCTAAAGGCCCCCCCCCCACTGGTGAGAAAAGAAACCCCATCCAAGAAGGAATAAACACAGGAACTACAAACCCCAGAATCCAACCAAACTGGTTCTGTCGAGGAAAAAAAAGGTTTTTTTTTTGTTTTTAAGCCACAAAAGGGAAAAACAGGAAAATCTTACAAGGAGACACAGGGGACCCCCACAGAAATTTAAAAAAACAAACCAAACTTTGACAAAAAAATTTAAATGGTTTTAAAAAACACAAAAGAAAAAACAGTTAACGTTCAAAGCTACAAACTTTAAGTAAAAACAAAGTATTAAACCAAAAACTTTCGATTTCGACTAAACTTAGGCCAAAATTTTAGCAGAACCAGAAAAACCCGGGGCAGTTTTCAGGGAACTAAAAAAGGGCTAAAAGGTAAAACAAAATTACAAGTTCTTTCTGGGGTCCTTCCAAAGGGGACGGGGGGCCCAAGGCCCCCTCCCAGGGGGAGAAAAAATTCCCACCAATTAAAAGGACAACAAAAACTAAAAGCCCAAAAACAATTTTAAACTGGTAAAAATATCAAAGGGGAAAAAAGGTTTTTTTTTTTTTTTTTTGAAGAAACCCAAAATAAAAAAAAGTATAAACAACACAGGACACACACACCCCAAAAGAAATTAAAAAAACAAACCAAACTTTCGAAAAGAAAAAAGTAATTTGTGGTTTTAAAAAACACAAAATTAAAAAACAGTTAACGTTCGGGGAAAGCAAAACTTTAAGTAAAAACAAAGTATTAAACCAAAAATTTTTTCGATTTCGACTAAACTTAGGCCAAAATTTTAGCAGAACCAGAAAAAAACCCCAGAGGGGGTTTTTAAAAAGGGGGAATTCAAAAAGCAGAAATTCCAAAAAAACCTTCTAAGTCTTGTGCTGGGGCATTTCCTCGGGGCAGGAGGGCTGGCTCCCCATAGGGGGAGAAAAAATTCCCATAAAAGGAAGGGAAAACGGGAATCAACACCCAAATACAGCTCCTGTCTGGTCTCTAGGAAGAGGCGGCAAGGTTTTTTTTTTTTTTGAAGAAACCCAAAATAAAAAAAAGTATAAACAACACAGGCTACACACGGGGGCAGTACAGAAATTAAAAAACCAAACTTTCGAAAAGAAAAAAGAATTTTGGGGTTTTAAAAAATGCAGAAACATTTAAAAACAGTTCAAGCTATTCATAAGTGAAGCTTTCCAAAAAAAAAAAACAAAAACTTAAACCCAAAATCCCCTTTTTATTTTGTAGTAAATTGGGGACCGGGGAGGTCAGAGTTCCAGAAAAACCCCCAGAGGCTTTTTAAAAGGGAAACAAAGACTAAAATTTCCAAAAAACCTTCTAAGTTCTTGTGCTGGGGCATTTCCAAAGGGCAGGGGGTGCTAAGGGTATCCCAGGGAAAAAAACCCCATAAAAGGAATACAAACGGGAATCAACACCCAAATACAGCTCCTGTCTGGTCTCTACGGGAAGGGGCAAGGTTTTTTTTTTTTTTTGAAGAAACCCAAAATAAAAAAAAGTATAAACAACACAGGCTACACACATGGGCAGCCTACGTTAAAAAAACAAAAAACAAAAAAAAAATTTTTTGTAAAAGAACAACAGAAAAATTTGCAAAAACATTTAAAAACAGTTCAGCTGTTAGGGAAGCTACAGAATACCAAAAAAAAAAAAAATCTTAAATCCGAAAAGTATTTTTTATTTCCTTTTAAATTGCAACAAAATTTTTAAGTATAGAAAAAAAAAAAAGGGGGGGGGTTTTTTAAAAGGAAAAAAAGACTAAAATTTCCAAAAAAAAATTCTAAGTTCTTGTGCTGGGGCATTTCCTCGGGGACAAGGGCTGGCTCCCATAGGGGGAGAAAAAACCCTTTAAAAGAATAAGGACAAAAGGCAACCCAACCCAAATACAGCTCCTGTCTGGTCTCTAGGAGGGGGGGCAAGGTTTTTTTTTTTTTTGGAAGAAACCCAAAATAAAAAAAAGTATAAACAACACAGGCTACACACTTTTGGGCAGCCTAAACGTTAAATTAAAAAACAAAAAACCCGAAAAATTGTGTTTTAATAGAAAAAAATGCAGAAACATTTAAAAAACAGTTAAGCTTTTTAGGGAAGCTCAAAGTATTAAAAAAAAAAAAAATCTTAAATCCAAAAGTACTTTTATTTTTTAAGGACCACCGAACCGGGGAAGTTTGTTAGGTAACCCAAAAAAAGCTTTTTTAAAAGGGAAACAAAGACTAAAATTTCCAAAAACCTTCTAAGTTCTTGTGCTGGGGCATTTCCTGGGGCAGGAGGGCTGGCTCCCCATAGGGGGAGAAAAAACCCCATAAAAGGAATACAAAAGGAATTCCCAACCCAAATACAGCTCCTTCTGGTCTCTACGGGAAGGGGGCAAGGTTTTTTTTTTTTTTTGGAAGAAACCACAGAAAATGAAAACAGGAAAATATTCACGGGCAGAACAGGGGGCATCCGTTAAAAAAACAAAAACAAAAAACCCGATTTGTTTGTTTTAATAGAAAAAAATGCAGAAACATTTAAAAAACAGTTCAAGCTTTTTGGGGGAAGCTCAGAATACCAAAAAAAAAAAAATCTTAAATCCAAAAGTACTTTTTTGAGTTTTTAGCGGGACCATTAACCCGGGGAAGTTTGTTAGGTAAGCCAGAAAAATCCCAAGGGGAAAAACAGGGAACAAAAACAGAAATGGCCCCAAAAAACCTTACTAAGCCTTGGCGAGGACTTCCAGGGCGGGATCCCAAAGGGCCCCCCTTACGGGAGCAAAAAACTTTTTTCCAAAAAATACAACACGGCAAACCCACCCCAGAAACAGAACCCTGTAAAGGTCAAATTTCAGGGGGGAAAAAAATTTTTTTTTTTTTTTTTTATGAAAACAAAAAAAAATCAAAACGGGAAAATCAGAAAAGGGCTGAATTTTGTCACCTATTTAAAAACAAAAAACAAAAAATTTGTTTGATAAAAAACAATGCAGAAAAATAATCAGAAACAGTTAAAAAACTTAAGTGCAGGGCTCAGAATACCAAAAAAAAAAAAGAAAAATATTTAAATCCAAAAGTGCTTTTTATTCCAGTAACCATCGCGGGCCAGGGAGTTTTCAGAGTATCCAGAAAAAACCCCAAGGGGTTTTTTTAAACGGGGAATACCTAGTGGTCCAAAACAACCAAACACAGTTTTTGGGCTGAGGTATTCCAGGGGGCAGGTGGTTAAGGCCCCCCCCCCCAGGGAAAAAAGAAATTTTCACCAATAAAAATAAAACCGGCAAACCCACCCCAGAAACAGAACCCTGTAAAGGTCAAATTTCAGGGGGGCAAAAAAATTTTTTTTTTTGTTTTAATGAAACAAAAGAAAATAAAAACGGGATAAATCTTTAACGGTAAATTTTAGTGGGCCCCCCAAACATTTAAAATTAAAAAAAAAACAAACAAATTTCGAAAATTGAAAAAAGTAACAAGTGAAATTTTTTAAAAATTGAAACAAACAGTTAAAAAACAAACCAAACAAAACTTTCCAATAAAAAAAAAAAATATTAAATAAAATATCCCATTTTTTACGGGCCACTTCAGGACCACGGGGAGTTTTCCAATTTGAAAAAAACCCCAAGGGGGATTTTAAACGGGGAATAAAAAACTAGTGGTCCAAAACAACCAAACTACAGTTTTTGGGCTGAGGTATTCCAAGGGGGCAGGGGTTAAGGCCCCCCCCCCCAGGGAAAAAAGAAATTTTCACCAAAAAAATAAAACCGGCAAACCCACCCCAGAAACAGAACCCTGTAAAGGCTCATCAGGGGGGCAAAAAAATTTTTTTTTTTTTTTTTTGAAGAAACACACAGAAAATGCAAAAAATTTAAAATATTTAAAGGCGAACAGGGGATGTTTTAAAAAACAAACAAATTTGAAAATTGAAAAAGTAACAAGTAAATTTTTTAAAAATTGCAGCAAACAGTTAAAAAACAAACTTTGGGTAATCAAAACTAAAGTAAAAAAAGAAAGATTTAAATCCAGAAAATTTTTTCCCATTTCCCAGCTGGGCCACTCGGGGACCAGGAGGCAGATAACCAAAAAAAAACCCCCGGATTTTAAACGGGGAACAAAAAAAAAGACAAAAAATGGCCCAAAAAACCAAAAACCGGGGGATTTACAGGGACAAGGCTGAAGGCCCCCCACCCATTACAAAGTTTCCCTTCTAAAATTAAGGACAAAAGGCTAACCCACCCAGTAAGCAAGGAAACTTCAAAACAGTAGGAAGGGGAAAAAAAGGGTTTTTTTTTTTTGGGAAGAAAACAAAAAAAATGCAAAACGTTAAATATTTAAAGGCGAACGTGGGGTGTTTTAAAAAACAAAAAACAAACTTTGATAAATTTTAAAAAAGTAATTTTAAAGGCTTTTTTAAAATAATACAAACAAAAAACAAATTTGTTCATAACTAAGAATATTCCAATAAAAAAGAAAAGAACAAATAAAAAGTCCCTATTTCCCGTAGCTAAACTTCAGGAAAGCCGGAGATAACCAAAAAAAAGGGGGCCCGGATTTTAAACGGGGAACTCAAAAGAGCTGAAATGGCCAAAAAAACCCAAAACCGTTTTCAGGATTTCCAAGGGCGGGAGGTCCAACCCCCATCCCATTGGCAAAGAAATTTCCCTTTTACCAAGAAGGAAAGGCCCAGGCTCCCACCCCAGTAAGCAAGGAA
This sequence comes from Protopterus annectens, assembly GCF_019279795.1. Taxonomy (NCBI): domain Eukaryota; kingdom Metazoa; phylum Chordata; order Ceratodontiformes; family Protopteridae; genus Protopterus; species Protopterus annectens. Next base: position 144,244,191 of record NC_056740.1, read on the forward strand.
ATTTCTCTATGGGGGGAAGGAGGAAAACAAGGTTTTTTTTTTTTTTTAAGAAAACAAAAAAAATGCGAAACGTTAAATAGTTAAAGGCGAACGGGGGATTTAAAAAACAAACAAAAAACAAACTTTAAAAAATTACAAAAAGAATTTTAAAGGCTTTTTTAAAATAATACAAACAAAAAAACTTAACTTTCATAAAAGAACTTTAAATTTTAAAAAAAAAAAAATTAAAAAAAGTTCCTATTTCCCGTAGCTAGAACTTCAGGAAAAGCGTTACTAACCAAAAAAAAATCCCGGGGCTTTTAAACGGGGAAACAAAAAAAGAGCTGAAATGGCCAAAAAACCAAAACCAGTTTTCAGGATTTCCAAGGGCGGGAGGTCCAACCCCCATCCCACTTGGCAAAGAAATTTCCCTTTTACCAAGAAGGAAAGGCCCAGGCTCCCACCCCAGAAAAGAATCCTTTAAAACTTTTAAATATGAAAGGAAAAAAAGGGTTTTTTTTTTTGTTTTTTGTTTTGTAAAACACACGAAAAAGAAAATTTGTTAAAGGGACACACAGGGGGCAGAAACATTTAAAATTTAAAAAAAAAAAAAAACAAATTTTGGGGAAAAATTCAAAAAAATTTAACAACAAAAAAAATCAGCAAACATTAAAAAACTTAAGTGCGGGGTAATAAGAAGCACCAAGTAAAAAAGAAAGTAAAAAAAGAAAGTAGACTTTTCATTTTTAGCAGGAACTTAACCAAGAGCTTCCTAAACTTACCCAAAAAAGCCCAGGGGGGTTTTAAACAGGGAAAAAAAAGGGCAAAAAGGTAAAACAAAATTACAAGTTTTTGGTTGGGTCACCCACAACGGGTGGTGCTAAGGCCCCCCACTCCCACGGGACAAAAAAATTTCCCTTTTTCCAAATTAAAATGGAAAAAAGGGAACTCCCCACCCAGTAAGAATGCCAAACGGAAACTATCAAGGGGGAAAACAATTTTTTTTTTTTGTTTTTTTTGAAAAAAACCCAAAAAAAAAAAAATGTTTTAAAGGGACACACAGGGGGCAGCCCCAGTTAAATTAAAAAAACAAAAAAAAAAAAAAATTTTTCGTAAATTACAAAAAAAACAACAATTTTAAAAAATCAACAAAAGAAAAAACTTAAGTGCGGGGTAAAAGAACACAAGTAAAAAAAAGAAAGTAAAAAAAGAAAGTAGACTTTTCATTTCCAGAAAAGAACTTAACCAAGGAGTTTTTCTGAGCTTACCCAGAAAAAACCCCAGGGGGGTTTTAAAAACGGGGAACAAAAAACAAAAAGGTAAAACAAAATTACAAGCTTTTGTCACATTCCTACGGGGCGGTGGCTGAAGGCCCCCTTCCCCACGGGACAAAAAAATTTCCTCATCCAAAAATGGAAAAAAGGGAATTTCCCACCCAGTAAGAATGCCAAACGGAAACTATCAAGGGGGGCGGAAAACAAGGTTTTTTTGTTTTTTTTGTGAAAAACCGAAAAAGAAAATTTGTTAAAGGGACACACAGGGGGCAGAAACATTTAAAATTTAAAAAAAAAAAAAAACAAACTTTGAAAAATTCACAAAAAATAACAACAAAAAAAATCACAAACATTAAAAAAATTAAGCATTATAAGCAAAACACCAAGTAAAAAAAAGAAAGTAAAAAAAGAAAGTAGGCTTTTCATTTTTAGAAAAGAACTTAAAGGGGCTTTCTGAGCGTATAGCCAGAAAAACCAGGGGGGTTTTTAAAAACGGGGAACAAAAAAGCAAAAATGGTAAAACAAAATTACAAGCTTTTGTCACATTCCTACGGGGCGGTGGCTGAAGGCCCCCACTCCCACGGTGGCAAAGTTTCCCATCCAATGGTAAGGCAAAAGGAACTCCCCACCCAGTAAGAATGCCAAACGGCTAAACACAGGGGAAAAAAAGGGTTTTTTTTTTGTTTTTTTTTTTAAAGAAAACAAAAAAATGGGTTAAATAGACACGGGAGAAAACTTTATCAGTCACAGTTAAATTAAAAAAAACCCTTTATAAAACAAAAAACTTTAATCAATTTTAAAATAAAAAAAAAAAAACAGAAAGTTAAAGTTCAAAGCTTTAAAAAAAAAAAGATTAAATAAAAGAGGTTTCCAGAAAGAATCTCCCTGGGGGCCAGCTAAGCCAGAAACAAACGCCCAGAGGCGGATTTTAAACAGGGAACTACAAAAGAGCTAGAAATGGTCCAAAACAAGCAATTACTACAGCTTCTTGTGCTGAGGTCACTTCCTACAGGGACAGGTAGGCTGCTCAAGGCTCCCCACTCCCAATGGTGAGCAAAGAAACTTCCTTCTATCCAAGTAAGGTAATGGACAACACAGGAACTATACCACAGCCCAGAATACAGCAATGCCTGTAAACTGGTATAAACTAGTCGAGGAGAGGCGGGAAAACAAGGATTATTTTTTGTTTTTTTGTTTTTTTGATAGAAACACACAGAAAATGCAGAAACAGTGATAAATCAGTTACACAGGCTAGCACACTTTAGTGGGCAGCCTCCACAGTTAAATTAAACAAACAAACAAACAAACAAACTTTCGATCAAATTCGACTAAAAAGTAACTTTAAGTGCAGATTTTAAAATAATGCAACAAACAGTTAAAAAACAGTTCAAGCTAGTTCAGGGTAAGCTACAGAAGCTATTCCAAGTGAAAAAAAAAGCAAAGATACTTAAATCCAGAAAGTAGTCACTTTTCTGAGTTCTCTGTAGCTAAGACCACTCTGCAGGACCACGAGGAGCTTGCCTGAGCAGTATAGCCAGAAAAAAACGCCCAGAGGCGGATTTTAAACAGGGAACTACAAAAGAGCTAGAAATGGTCCAAAACAACCAATTACTACAGCTTCTTGTGCTGAGGTCACTTCCTACAGGGACAGGTAGGCTGCTCAAGGCTCCCCATTCCCACTGGTGAGCAAAGAAACTTCCTTCTATCCAAGTAAGGTAATGGACAACACAGGAACTATACCACAGCCCAGAATACAGCAATGCCTGTAAACTGGTCTAAACTAGTCGAGGAGAGGCGGGAAAACAAGGATTATTTTTTTGTTTTTTTTTTTTGATAGAAACACACAGAAAATGCAGAAACAGTGATAAATCAGTTACACAGGCTATCACACTTTAGTGGGCAGCCTCCACAGTTAAATTAAACAAACAAACAAACTTTCGATCAAATTCGACTAAAAAGTAACTTTAAGTGCAGATTTTAAAATAATGCAGCAAACAGTTAAAAAACAGTTCAAGCTAGTTCAGGGTAAGCTACAGAAGCTATTCCAAGTGAAAAAAAAGCAAAGATACTTAAATCCAGAAAGTAGTCGCTTTTCTGAGTTCTCTGTAGCTAAGACCACTCTGTAGGACCACGAGGAGCTTGTCTGAGCAGTATAGCCAGAAAAAAACACCCAGAGGCGGATTTTAAACAGGGAACTACAAAAGAGCTAGAAATGGTCCAAAACAACCAATTACTACAGCTTCTTGTGCTGAGGTCACTTCCTACAGGGACAGGTAGGCTGCTCAAGGCTCCCCACTCCACTGGTGAGCAAAGAAACTTCCTTCTATCCAAGTAAGGTAATGGACAACACAGGAACTACTCCACAGCCCAGAATACAGCAATGCCTATAAACTGGTCTAAACTAGTCGAGGAGAGGCGGGAAAACAAGGATTTTTTTTTGTTTTTTTGTTTTTTTGATAGAAACACACAGAAAATGCAGAAACAGTGATAAATCAGTTACACAGGCTAGCACACTTTAGTGGGCAGCCTCACAGTTAAATTAAACAAACAAACAAACAAACTTTCGATCAAATTCGACTAAAAAGTAACTTTAAGTGCAGATTTTAAAATAATGCAGCAAACAGTTAAAAAACAGTTCAAGCTAGTTCAGGGTAAGCTACAGAAGCTATTCCAAGTGAAAAAAAAGCAAAGATACTTAAATCCAGAAAGTAGTCGCTTTTCTGAGTTCTCTGTAGCTAAGACCACTCTGCAGGACCACGAGGAGCTTGCCTGAGCAGTATAGCCAGAAAACAACGCCCAGAGGCGGATTTTAAACAGGGAACTACAAAAGAGCTAGAAATGGTCCAAAACAACCAATTACTACAGCTTCTTGTGCTGAGGTCACTTCCTACAGGGACAGGTAGGCTGCTCAAGGCTCCCCACTCCCACTGGTGAGCAAAGAAACTTCCTTCTATCCAAGTAAGGTAATGGAAAACACAGGAACTACACCACAGCCCAGAATACAGCAATGCCTGTAAACTGGTCTAAACTAGTCGAGGAGAGGCAGGAAAACAAGGATTATTTTTTTGTTTTTTTGATAGAAACACACAGAAAATGCAGAAACAGTGATAAATCAGTTACACAGGCTAGCACACTTTAGTGGGCAGCCTCCACAGTTAAATTAAACAAACAAACAAACAAACTTTCGAACATATTCGACTAAAAAGTAACTTTAAGTGCAGATTTTAAAATAATGCAGCAAACAGTTAAAAAACAGTTCAAGCTAGTTCAGGGTAAGCTACAGAAGCTATTCCAAGTTAAAAAAAAGCAAAGATACTTAAATCCAGAAAGTAGTCGTTTTTCTGAGTTCTCTGTAGCTAAGACCACTCTGCAGGACCACGAGGAGCTTGTCTGAGCAGTATAGCCAGAAAAAAATGCCCAGAGGCAGATTTTAAACAGGGAGCTACAAAAGAGCTAGAAATGGTCCAAAACAACCAATTACTACAGCTTCTTGTGCTGAGGTCACTTCCTACAGGGACAGGTAGGCTGCTCAAGGCTCCCCACTCCCACTGGTGAGCAAAGAAACTTCCTTCTATCCAAGTAAGGTAATGGACAACACAGGAACTACACCACAGCCCAGAATACAGCAATGCCTGTAAACTGGTCTAAACTAGTCGAGGAGAGGCGGGAAAACAAGGATTATTTTTGTTTTTCTTTTGATAGAAACACACAGAAAATGCAGAAACAGTGATAAATCAGTTACACAGGCTAGCACACTTTAGTGGGCAGCCTCCACAGTTAAATTAAACAAACAAACAAACAAACTTTCGAGCAAATTCGACTAAAAAGTAACTTTAAGTGCAGATTTTAAAATAATGCAGCAAACAGTTAAAAAAACAGTTCAAGCTAGTTCAGGGTAAGCTACAGAAGCTATTCCAAGTGAAAAAAAGCAAAGATACTTAAATCCAGAAAGTAGTCACTTTTCTGAGTTCTCTGTAGCTAAGACCACTCTGCAGGACCACGAGGAGCTTGCCTGAACAGTATAGCCAGAAACAAACGCCCAGAGGCGGATTTTAAACAGGGAACTACAAAAGAGCTAGAAATGGTCCAAAACAACCAATTACTACAGCTTCTTGTGCTGAGGTCACTTCCTACAGGGACAGGTAGGCTGCTCAAGGCTCCCCACTCCCAATGGTGAGCAAAGAAACTTCCTTCTATCCAAGTAAGGTAATGGACAACACAGGAACTATACCACAGCCCAGAATACAGCAATGCCTGTAAACTGGTATAAACTAGTCGAGGAGAGGCGGGAAAACAAGGATTATTTTTTTGATAGAAACACACAGAAAATGCAGAAACAGTGATAAATCAGTTACACAGGCTAGCACACTTTAGTGGGCAGCCTCCACAGTTAAATTAAACAAACAAACAAACAAACAAACAAACTTTCGATCAAATTCGACTAAAAAGTAACTTTAAGTGCAGATTTTAAAATAATGCAACAAACAGTTAAAAAACAGTTCAAGCTAGTTCAGGGTAAGCTACAGAAGCTATTCCAAGTGAAAAAAAGCAAAGATACTTAAATCCAGAAAGTAGTCACTTTTCTGAGTTCTCTGTAGCTAAGACCACTCTGCAGGACTACAAGGAGCTTGCCTGAGCAGTATAGCCAGAAAAAAAACGCCCAGAGGCGGATTTTAAACAGGGAACTACAAAAGAGCTAGAAATGGTCCAAAACAACCAATTACTACAGCTTCTTGTGCTGAGGTCACTTCCTACAGGGACAGGTAGGCTGCTCAAGGCTCCCCATTCCCACTGGTGAGCAAAGAAACTTCCTTCTATCCAAGTAAGGTAATGGACAACACAGGAACTATACCACAGCCCAGAATACAGCAATGCCTGTAAACTGGTCTAAACTAGTCGAGGAGAGGCGGGAAAACAAGGATTATTTTTTATTTTTTTTTTTTTGATAGAAACACACAGAAAATGCAGAAACAGTGATAAATCAGTTACACAGGCTAGCACACTTTAGTGGGCAGCCTCCACAGTTAAATTAAACAAACAAACAAACAAACTTTCGATCAAATTCGACTTAAAAGTAACTTTAAGTGCAGATTTTAAAATAATGCAACAAACAGTTAAAAAACAGTTCAAGCTAGTTCAGGGTAAGCTACAGAAGCTATTCCAAGTGAAAAAACGCAAAGATACTTAAATCCAGAAAGTAGTCGCTTTTCTGAGTTCTCTGTAGCTAAGACCACTCTGCAGGACCACGAGGAACTTGTCTGAGCAGTATAGCCAGAAAAAAACGCCCAGAGGTGGATTTTAAACAGGGAACTACAAAAGAGCTAGAAATGGTCCAAAACAACCAATTACTACAGCTTCTTGTGCTGAGGTCACTTCCTACAGGGACAGGTAGGCTGCTCAAGGCTCCCCACTCCCACTGGTGAGCAAAGAAACTTCCTTCTATCCAAGTAAGGTAATGGACAACACAGGAACTACACCACAGCCCAGAATACAGCAATGCCTGTAAACTGGTCTAAACTAGTCCAGGAGAGGCGGCAAAACAAGGATTATTTTTTTGTTTTTTTGATAGAAACACACAGAAAATGCAGAAACAGTGATAAATCAGTTACACAGGTTAGCACACTTTAGTGGGCAGCCTCCACAGTTAAATTAAACAAACAAACAAACAAACTTTCGATCAAATTTGACTCTTTTTTTTTTAAAAGGTTGCTTACCATACTAATCTATTATATTAAGCTATGTTTCAAATGAGTATTTAATAGGTTAGTACTAAGCTAACTGCCCTTGCAAGCCATTTGAAGCCTAGCCAATTATCCCTTGTGAGACTCAAACCCTGCACTTTGTGCTTGTAAGGCAAACACCTTAACCATTAGGCCACACTCCCAACTAACACTTGGGTTCCAAACCATTTTTACACTGTGTCCACCTTTCCAGACAGTTTAATTCTTATTTTAACCCTTGCTGTTGCCCTTTTATACAACTACATTATCTTATTAATCCATTTTTATATAACGTACATATATATATTTTCTCATTTCACCGTACCAAAGGCTTTTTCCTCATCTAAAGAAACTAAAGCTAATTCTTCCCCTTTCTTTGCACTTCTTGCAAGATCGATAATGTCTTTATTATCTGTGGTTCTAGAGACATTTTCTAGATATGATCACCACTTGGTCAGGTTTAGCCTTGAACTACCTTTTCTTATGGCTCCTGATGATTACCTCGTCAAGTGCAGGAATTTAAAAATATATTACCTAACAGTCCTTATCTAATGTTCTTTAATAGTTTCTCATGGGATAGAGTGCAGATGATTCAGAGCTGCTGGTCACCAAGTGCAACAGTTTAATGATGACATTTTAACTGCTTTGCATTTGTGAATGTACATTGTACTCTTGTATCCAGAAACATCCATTGTACTATTTCGGGCTCCATTTTGTGTATAGGATAGACTGAAGAATGGCATACTGATGGAGGCATATTGGCTGTCAGGTTAAGAGGCTTCGTTAATAACCCAGACTCGGTAGATGTGGTCTAACCTCTCTCTCACTCTCTCTCTCTCTCTCTCTCTGTGTGTGTGTGTATGTATTTCATCTGAATACTCTGAAACAACTGTGTACCTCAATGCATGCAAATCATTCTAGTTATCTCATTAGTCTTAAAGCAATGCATCCATATATAATATACTCTTTTTTAAAACTATGCATTCTAAATGTATATAAAACATTAGGCATTATGTTACACAGTAGTACAGTGACTATGTCACATGCTACAAACTTTAATATTAACACATTTTACATACATTAGTAAACATTAATGCTGTAACTTTATGGTCTTTAGAATATTTCTCAGCTCTGTAACAGCTCATATATCCATGTGGTTTCTTCAATGATTATCATATATGGAGAATTTAACAAGAATATTTACAATGGGTATCTGATCTGCCTTTATATAAATAAATAACTTAATCTCTTTGCAACTCGAACCATCAATGTTCTCACTCTATTTTCTTGCAATAGAATAGGGCTGGTTGTGAAAATTCTGATTGCTCATTTTTCTGCAGCTTGAAATTTACTGTATATATATTATAGAAATGTCAGTGATTTCTTCTATACATTACACCACCTTTAGATGTTTTACCAACTACATCAGCTTCTGGTTGCAGACTTTTCCATGGTTTGTGCATTTACACTTTGTCTTCAACTTACAACTCTGATAATGTTATGCAATTTCTATCACAGTAATAAATATTTCTGCCCTTTTGATTTATTTTTAGAGCGTACTTTATACTGACATTCAGGCATCAGCAAAGTAGTTAAAATATGCAATTTACTCTTCTGATTATCAACATTTGAACTGATAAGACACTTAATTATACAGTGAAGTATTCATACATATTGCAAAATTACAAGATGACAATCACCTCATCTTTTGCTACTGATTTTTCAGAGATTCTTCACTGTTTGGATAGATAGTTCTTTCCTTTTGTCTAGTCACCCAGTGATAGTCTGAAATGGGTGTCATATGTATGAATTTCCATACATGCACAGAACTATTGAATTCCTGAGTTGTACATTTATTGTAGACCACTGCATATATATGATAGCAGCAGGTATCCCCTTTATCAACAGTATTGAGTTTAAAACACAAGTTGCACCTGCAATTTCTGTGTCTGAGGATTTCAGGGAACCTGAAATAATAATCCATTCATATGAAATACACGGCTTCTTTTTGAAATGGAGCAAATCTTTAACCACTTAGCTACCTGGATGATCTGGAAGTGGGAATTCTAGCATTACTTCTTTGAAAGAAAAATATGGCTGAGTTTCTTTTCTTACTAATGAATTTTATCAAGGTCATCGATAGCATTGTTGCCTCACAGTAAGAGGTTCTCCAGTTAATTCATGATTGGGGTGCCTTCTGTGTGGAGTCTGCATGTCCTCCCTCTATTTATGTGGGTTTCTTCTGTGTGCTCTGGTTTCCTCCCACATTCCAAAGACATACAGTGTTGTTAATTGTCACTTTTCTATATAAAGCAGCTCTTTTGAGCTTCTGTAAATCCTCTTTACCCACAGGCAAATGATGTATTCTCCTGTAAGATCACAGCTCCTTTATTTCAAGTAGCATTAGTTTGGAATATAACAGGCATCTTCACATTATAGTACTTTATGAATGGGGCATCAATAACTAGTTTCTTTAGTTTTTGCAAACCATTTTCCTGTTACAACACAACATGCTTATTCATTTCATATCACTTTAAAATTTAGTAACTTGTTTCTTTAAAATTTCTAACTATTTTTCTGGTCATGGTTTCATTCCCACACTACATTACGTTTTAAAAACTTTTTTAGAAAACTAAGTTATGTCAGATATTTTAAGTATAAGCCTTGCAAATATGTCACAATTTCTCAAAACTGCTATAATGCCTGTCTACCTTTTGGCCTTGAAATTTGAACAGATGCTCAAATGTTGTGCTGTATCACATCTCAGACCCTCTGAAGTTATCATATGATCCCAGTCTTAAGGACTTGTCATTCTTAGTTTATACCTGCAGTTATTTAACTTGTGGTTATAGTGTCAGTGTAGTCAGTAACATTAGCAGTCAGTTCTCGTTCTCCTCTTGTGTTTGATCCCACATTAATGATCTTCAGATATATTTACTACAACTTCCTTGTGGTCATTCACCTGAGCAATAGCTTTCTGGAAGTCTTCTGATGCTCAAGTGAAGAAATACTAAATGGGATTCTAAGGAATATGTGTTTTCCTAGTAGTACATTAAATGTACACAATTTGCAGCTGGCATCATTTAGTGTTAACTGCTAGAAACTCTCAGTTTGCATCTAACATTGAAAAATCTTAACACCTGGCATTTTTGACACAACTTTGTCCCTAAACAATGTGCAATGCTCGTTTTTAATCACTCTGCTCAGTGCAAATGCAGCTCTTATCTTTCTTAAATCGATGACCATACATTCATGCATCTTAATGTTAGCTATAGTTCCATTCTCTTCAGCTCTTGATCAACTTTACTCCTGAGGATATTAATATTTTTCTGGAAGAAAGCACCATTGTTACGATATCTGTTTTTATTTGGATGTGATATTCTCTTGCTAAGTTTCTTATGGCTGTGACTAAATCAGCACAATCATGAAGGATATAATTTCTACATCCCTGTACGGCATCTCAGATGTTTCACAGACTGGGTTAATCCTTCAAAACTGACACAGTCTTTGCTTTTACGTTTTGAATTTATTTTACCATTCCTAACTTCTCCTAAGCAACATGGCACAAAAATAGGAAAAATTATGTATTTAAATGCTACTGCTTGAAAATGTATTTTTGAGTTTCATAGTTATATGCTGATGACAGAAGTTTTTGATCTAATGTTGCTAAACAATAGCCATAATAGTTTATCTATAACGCTGATGAGTATGTTCTTAACCACAGTTGTTTAAAAGTGTTTTCTGGAAAGATTTTGTACTCCATACTACTGTCTACTTTAAATTCCACATTTTATCTATTAATTCTCAGTATTTTGCCAGTTATTTAACTTGTATTCTTGTCTGAGGATCTCAGATACATTTTCAGATGTCAAAATATCAATCCCTTTCATTTCAAACTACCAACAAACACGCCACTTTAATATTTCTGCTCAATAACATGCAAAGTCTAATCCAAAAATAACACAGCACTATATAGCACATGTGCAAAGCAAATTGGTGGGTCAGACTGCAATGCATATTAAACATAAATGTTTTACCCAGGGTTCATGAGTAATGTCAATCAAAGCGTATAGTTTTGCTTTGAAATGTTTACATTGAAGGATCAGATACTTTCCATTTTGGTGACCAGGTAAAGTATATTAAGTGGAGATAATTTTTTGGCACTGATTATTCGGCTCACACTGAATATGAAAGGGTTCAGCTTTCATCACTATAAAATAGTGCATGCTAATAAGCTTAATGTTTTATACCTTTTACCTGGCACTTATAATAGGGGACTCTAACAGCTATATGTCAGTATAAGCTGGCACAAAGTGAAGGAAGCATTAAAACTGTGAGCAGATGCTACAGAAAAAGCATCTGAGTTTGCAGATCCATCAAAAAAGTTAGTTTTAAGCAAATTATTTAGATCTGTATGTCAGAAGGAGATTTCTAATTTAAACTTTGCACGACTCATTGACAGAAGGCAGCACACAGCAGAACAAAGCAGATTAGATGAGATAAATGCCATGCAATGCAAATGGATACTAGATATGGATATTTAGACATTATCTAAGTTGATACAATTCAATGACTGTTGCATTATTTTCAAGGTAAAATTAAACTTGTGTAAATAGAACATTCTTAGCTGCTTTGGCTGGTGATGTAGTAGACAAATAATGGTAAATGAGCTTCAGTCCTAAAGTTTTGTTACTATAGGTTTTCATTATTTTTTGCTTGGGTTGTAGGGAAGTTCATTTTTTGTGGCTGTAATTCTTTGTCAGATTTGTTCTCTGGCTTTGTAGGGGAAGGATTGTGTGGCCATTCTTTTGCTATTTTTTAGAGATGTAGGCCCCAAACTGTTATACTTAAATTAGCTCTCTGCCAGCAAGTCATTATGATATGAAGATTCCACATTATTGATTTTGAGGAGGGTAGAGGCCACTTCTACTCCTTCTGATTCATGTTTGCTGATGAAGGTAACTACCTTGGGCAGAATAATACAAATTTGTGTTTATTCATGAAAAGTTTGTTATGTTTCAATATAGTCAATGAAGTGGAATTTTGGTGGTTGCATAGGCATTTTCATATTGCAAGAAGACGTAAGAGAATTTTTCCTCAGGTAGATAGCAAATGGTGGAGTTATGTTGGAACAGAGAGATATAATTGGGAACATGTTTTTGGGGGAAATGTAATGAGTTGGCAAGTTGTAAAATTACCTACACAGTACTTTGTCAGAAATGCTAATGAACAAATCATTGTAACTATGAAAATTATTGTCCTGAGCTGATGCAGCATCTGAATTGCCCAGACATGGTAAGACTTACTAAGTTTAATGCTATACTGGCTGCCAAATATCATTTACTAGAAAATGGAAATCAAAATCTAAACCAAATGTAACTGAAGTGCTGAATATTGTAAATGAGATAAAAGAACTAGAGATGGGATCTTTAGAAAAGAGAAGGAGCAAACTATATAAAATAAACAGAATTTGTGGGAAAAATATGAGCTAAATAATGTTCGGGAGTAGGGGTGACATTTAAAGGGAGCCAGAAACTGAGCAATTTATATAATATTGGAATGAAAGATAATTGTTAAAAAGAGAACATGTATGAAAAATGCTTGAAAATGAAAAATGTTTGCTATGCTTTGTTTTATTCTTTATTGTATATATACCCATGCTACTGTATACAACAAAATAATTTATTAAAGGCATTTAAAAAATGAAAATGAGTTTTGATATGTGAAGTAGGTGACATTTATTAAGAGGTACTTATAGTCCAGAACGGGAGTGCTCAGGGGGATTATATGGGGCATCTAGTGATTTGTAGTTATGAATAATTATGAATAAATAACTTTGCAGGCAAGGGTAGATCTGTTAGGCTGGATAAACAACATAACGTTTTGTTAAATTGTTGTTTGCATTGTTTAGTGATAACAGATATTTTCAAGCTGAGTTTTTGTAACTGATTGCAAACATTTAAAATCTCAGGACCTGCATTGCCAATTCCCAAGATATGGGGACCGAATGGCTGAAAATCTGGACTTAACATATACTAAGGCTGAGATTACCATTTCTCAGAATATTACCTTTGCTTCTATGCATTGCAGTCCCAGAGATGTTATATATAAGTTTGGGGGGGGGGGTGCAGGGTGGCAAGCAAAAAGTTTAAAAGAGAACAGCGATGTTCAATATTCGCTCTTCTACTGTAATTTTGGTATTATTTTTTCAATAGGTAGCCTGAATTTTTCCTGTAAACAGTTACTGTTGTTAATTTTTTCATGCTACTTATTTTCTTGTGTCCATCAGATGAAGTATTTTTGCACCGGCTTCTGTAATGCTGATCATCAGTAACAGCACCAACCCCTCTTATCTCATTTTTTTACATGGAGTCTCTTGATTCACTGCCACTCTCCTATCTTCTTCATCAGTCATGCCTGATTCTCTCATGTCTTCTCTCATGCAATCCATCAGTCTCTTTGCTGATGCCCTCAACTCCTTTTGCCTTCTTCTTGTCTTTCCCAAATCTTTTTCACCAAATCATCTTCTGCTCTCCTGCAAATGTGCCTGAACCACTGCAATCTGTTCTGTTAGACTTTCTCTACAATTGCAGCTTCATTGACTTGTACTCTTATGTCATCATTTTTTGTCACTCCCACAGTGTACATCCTAACTCCCTTCTTGGGTACTTCACCTCCATCACCTGTAGCTTCCTCAATAGCTCTCCTTTCACTGCTCAGGTTTCTGTGCCATACAGAAGTACTGTTAGTGCCACTGTTTTGTACACCTTACTTCCCAGCCTCCTTGGCACTCTTCTGCCACACATTACCCTGACACTCTGTGTCAACTGACTGCAGTCCCTCTTATTCTGGCTTCGTCCTTAACATGCAGGTTTGCCTTCTCCTCAACCATCTCTCCCAGATATTTGAACCTGTTAACTTGGTTCGCTATTTTCCCTTCTAAGCCAGTTTTCAGTTTCTTCTGATATCTTCTGTTTGCTGGCATGACAACTGTATTCTCTGTACTTAGTTTCATCCCATGTGCTTTCAGTTGTGCATTCTATTTTCCTATCATTTGCTGATATTTCTGTTCAAAGTTTGCTTGCAGTGTCACACTGATTGTGTATAACAGCTTTGTTGATATGTCTTCTGTGACCTGTTTGCTAATATGGTCCATTACCCATAGGAACAGCAGTAGGCTCAAAGCTGAACCCCAATACACACCCACTCTCACTGAGAACCCCTCTGTGGCTCTGAACACTGTTTGTATTTGTGACATAATATACTTTTACATCGTCTACACTAATTCTACAAATGTTTCTGGGAGTTTAAGCCATTGGAGGACTGCCAAAATTACCTTTATATAAAGCTTGTCATATGCTTTCTCCAAATCTATGATTTCCCGGTTGAACTCCTCTTTCCACATTTTCAGCTTTTTCTCCACTATTTGTCTCACTGTAAGCATTCGGTCAGTTTGCTGCATCCTGATCTGAATGCATACTACTTATCTCCTATCTTACTTTCTACTGCTTTGTGTATTTGTTTATCTATGTCTGGCAGTTAGCTCAACGGATTAAGGCTGCTAACGAGCTGTTTACTGTAGTACAAGGTTTGATTCCTTTAGCCTTCATTTGCTTCCTGTGTGAGCTTGAACAAGTCACTTAACTAGATAAGGCTTTGGGGCAACTGAAGAATTAGGCTAGACTCCTCAATGGTCTTCTGGATTGCATACCTAGTAACTACATGAACCAGTGAGCCTATGAAGCTATCACCCCCTCCAGCACTTTCATGCAATGTGACAGAAGTTTAATATCTCTGTAGTGCCCACATTTGTGAATGTCACCTTTGTTCTTGTACATTGGCACAAGAATACTTAATCATCAGTCATCTGAAATATACTTTTCTTTCCATACTGCTATGAGTACCCTGAGAAGCCATATAAACCTTAACTCTCCCAACATCTTGATCATATTTGCTGTGATCTCATCCACACCTGAGTTTCTCCACTCAATAGAACTATTCCAGGTAACCCAAGCAGGGCAGCTGGACACTGACTGGACTAGTAGCTTATACATAAAGACCTCTATGAAAAATAAATATTTTCTAGACAGAGGTTTTATTCCTGTAAATGTATATTTGATGATTGCTTCAGGAAGGTGGTTTAAGGTGAATGTTTTAATAGATGTGGTATGAGTTTTGTTAACTGGAGTGTAAATGGTCTGACACCACCGCCTAGAATGACTGCAGTAATGATTTTTGTATGGAAGTTTAACATTTAGTTGTACTATTGCAGGAGACCAGTTTGAATGGCCAGGAACATGATATTTTAGTAAATAGTTATCGGTTATTGGTTATGGGGAGTGGTTTTGTCCTTTAATGATGCAAGATGGAGAGGTTTGTGATACTGTTGATTTGTAAACAGTGCCCTTTGTTATTTAGTGAAGGAACAGGACTGTTATGTAGGACTGAAGGAGTATATTGGTGCAACTTGTATTAAAGTATATAGTCCTTGATTACCTCCAGGTGCATCAGCGAAGGATTTTGAATGATGATGAGGAGAACGACTGCCTTTCAAGAAAACTTGGTTTCATGTTAAGGTGACTGGAATACAAAAACAAGTACTTCAGAGGTCAAAGATGAAATTAGAGCATACCCAATACCATGTCTTGGGGTAATATGTTAGTAGTTACATCAAAATGATGGTCTAACTGTTGTTTTTGACATTAAATCGGGATACATGGTATACTTATTATTCTAGTTGATATTGGTCTAGATCTCAAACTGACAAAGTATACAGTACATCAGGACATGTGTAGCTGGTAAAAAGATTCATTTAATTTAATTTCAGACCATGGTAAATCCAAATGCTTACTGAGCACTTTGGTGCTTTTGTGTCTGAAAAGGCACAGGCATTTTCTTCCCTGTTATTTTTAAGAAAAAGACGTGTTTATTGGTTTAAAACATTAACAGAAAGTAAACTGGCTGAAATGGAACAAAGTCAACAGATTATGGTGATTGAATGGGATCATTTTAAAAGGAAAGCGAAACATGACATAAATGAACACATAAATAAGATAAAGAAAAGAGGACAAGTTGACCTGCAGTGTAAAAAGAATTGTTACTAGCATTACAGAAAAAAAATTATGAAGGTGTTTTGATGTTGCAGTTGGAAGTAGAAAAAGTGAAACAGAAGGCTGAAGTGTTATTAGTTAAGAAGTATGAACTTATGTAGAAATCACTTAAGGACTGAAGTTTTTATAATTTACCTAAAATCAAAAAATATTATTGGTCAGAATAAGACAGCAGAGGTCAAATATAATTGTTGCAGTTTTGAATAGTGAAGATGGATCTAATTTTATTTGAGGTCCAGTGGCAATCTATGACATTTTGTGAATATTAATAAATGGCCCAAAACGTTTGGGGTAAGTATAACAATAACATATAAGACCATCTGCAATGTCTGGAGTTACCAAACGTTACCAGGAAAAAATAGTAACAATGAAGAACTCAGTAATGCAGAAGGTGTTACTGGAGAAATTATATGGGCAAGCAAGGGGTAAAACTCCATATATGTATCCCTACTAAGTTGTGGAGTCTTCACAAAGAGTAGTTAGTACCCTATTTACTAAATTGTTCAACAAGGTTTTGTAGACAAGTGGAAAATCTTCCCTCTTTGTAGGACGTGGTGTTAACAGTTATACTAAAGAAAAGTAAACACCCCTGATTAACTTCTCAGTATGGGCCTATTTCTGTATTAATTATGATTGTAACGGATTTAAATCAATAATTGTACAGAGAATGGCACAATGTGTTCTACCACTTAATGTAGATTTCCTGGGGAAGCCACATTTTTAATAACCATTTTAAAACCAGGGTGTTGATGAAGACTGCAGAAATAAAGAAGGAAGTTTAAGGAAGATGGTTAGCTTGGAAGCACATAAGACATTTGATAGGCATGAATGAATTTTACACAACCCAGGTCCTTTTGGGGGTTTGATTTTAAGAATGAATTTTTTTGAGTTAGCTGTGACTGTTTATAAGAATTCTACAGCTCAAGTGAAAATTCATCCAACATTGTACTTGCCATTTTATTTAAGGTAGTAAGACATGGTTGCCCTTTATCACCAATATCTACAGTACTTTATAGCAGTGATTAGATTTGACAGGTCAAGAACAGATAAAGCTCTTTTTATTTGTGTATGCTGTACTAATACACTTGATGAAAACATCACTATATTAGGCACTTATTTCAAATTCTAGACAAGTTTGGTACATTGTTAGGCTACAGACTGGCAGCCTATACCTTTTTAACACCTGTCTCCTAGCTGTAACACTTTCTCCACCCACTAATTAAAACATTACCCACTTTCTTTCCTTGACTCTGTTTGTTCATTCTCTATCTCTCCCTATCTTAATATTAAGTATAATCCTACAGTTTATCACCCTTGTAAACATATTGTTACCTCATGTTATAGAATTGTATAATTGCTGTCAATGAATATACTTGTATGAGGCATTGTCACTGAACCGATTTTTAAACTCTACTGTAGAAATGTTACAACTTATGTATTCATGTACTTTTGTGAGGCTTTCCTAGTCAACAAAAATAAATAAGTATATAAAAATAAAATAAAGAAATAAAAGACAAGGGTGACAGCAGACAGCAGTAAACTACATCCCTTCTCAGTTTCCAAACAGGGATATTATTATTTGTGGAGGTCTGCTTTCATTAAATATCTGGGAGACTTTTTTAAGGAAAACTATTGAAGAATACACTAGTAAGACATATGATAAATGAAATAAATAATTAGAAATTCATTTTTTTCTAGGTGGAAAATGGTTGGTTTGGGGTTAGATCAGCAGGTACAAGCTTGGTATTTCTTTTCTTCTCCTGTTGTTGGATTTCAGGTGTTTTTGGCTGACATCCCAGATAATTTTATTTAATGCAGAGATAGGTATGATGTGGGATAGTGTTTCACATGGAGGCAAAGCTTGGGTATACTGAAATAAATTGATACTTTGAAAACAGGACAGAGAAGCATTCTTGATGCATATTTATATTGTTAGGCCCGATGTGTTGAATGCCTTTCAAAAACTGTTTGACCTCAAATGTGCAGATAAAGGCAAGATCTATAGTAGATAAGCAGATATGGCTGACAAATAAGCTTATACTGAAAGGTACGACAACCAGAGTTGAGCAACTCACACAAGAAGGAGCAGTAGGAATTCTCTCTTGAAAAGGGTTCTAATTCTTCTTTTTGTGAAAAATAAGATTTTCTAGTTGTTGGTTTTCTAGCATCCTGTAAAACCTGAAGCATATCCTCTGAAAAGAGTTGCCTGAAAGGAATACAACTCTATCACCAAAATAACTAATTGCAGAGTTTGGATATGAGGGTGAATGAGACAGCCTGTGTTCTGGATGAGAAAGTCAATCCTGTGAGGTCTGTGAGGTAACTTGTGATGATTGCCCCTGGCCAAGTGGAAAAGAAGGGGAAAACCAGTGCTGTCTGGACCGGGGGGGGGGGGGTCACATGTGAGATTTTCTGCCTGTATTTCATTATTTTGTGAAGGACTTTTGGTATCAATAACAAGGGAGGGTATGCGTATAGGAATCTCCTCTTCCAAGAAACAGACCTGGTATCCATTGTACATGCTTGTAGGCATGGTTCTTTGAAACAGAACAGATGTAACTGCCTGTTGTGGGTGGTGGCAAAAAGATCTATTTGGAGAACACCCCACTAATGGACAATGTCCAGGAAGAAATCTTTGTTAAGCATCCATTAATGAGAATCTGCCCTAGACCTGTTCAGAATGTTAGCCACTGTGTTCCTTTCTGATGTTATATAAACTGCATGAAAAGGTTGTGTTGGATGGCAATCTCCAATTCCATCAAGGCTATTCTGGAAAGGTGGTAATACACAGTACCCTCTTGCTTATTTCTGTACCACATGACAGTGGTGTTGTCTGTAAAGACCCCAGGGGATCTGAAGTTCAAAGATGATTCAAGGACTGAAGGACCCGAATTAGAGCCTTCATCTCCTTGACGTTTATATGAGCTTTTCTTTCTTTGGCTGACCAACCACCTTGAACCTTGATAATATTGGAGCAGGTGCCTCATACCAGATTGGAAGCATACATGTAAAGCTCTTGGCAAGAGGGAGGAACCATAAAAGGCACTCCAAGTTTGAGAGATTCTGGTTGATACACCAAGGTAACTTCTTCCTGATGTATGGCAAGAGAGGTATCTGTAAGTCTAAGTGGTGACAGTGCTGAAGCCAAACTAACTTAAGGTAACACTGTAATTTCCTCATGTGCATAGGGATAGCTGATGCCATGTACCTTAGGGCTCTCAAGCACTCTCTTGCTGAGGTCTTCCACATGAGAAGAAGGTCCTGGAAGAACTGCTTCTAAAACAGGAAGGAAAGCTGTCATTGTTAAATTGCTGATTATGTACCCTAGGAAGATCAGGTCTTGGGAAGTAGTTAAAACAGGGTTCTTTAGATTTAAGGTGAACTCCAGAGTGAGTAGAGAGTTCATTGTGAAGCTGAGAGGAGTGCTTCCAGAGAAAAAACTTATAGAAAAAGGTCATCAAAATAATCGAATATTTGGATTCTTTGATGTCCACAGAAGGCAGTAACAGGAAGGAACTGGTTGAATAGTTCCCTGAGAGAGGAGTTCCTGAAAAAGAAAAAGAGCAAGAGGGAACTGATTTTGAGGCAGCTGACAGATTCCAGATAAGGATGGACGAGTCTTCCAAGTCATTCTCTAACCTTGTGCTATGATAGAAATAACCCAACTATCTGTTGTGATAGGGAAAGAAGGCTTACAACTCTTGACATGCAGCTCTGATTTATGCTGAAATCTTTTGTTAGCTCTTCTACCCTTCTTAATTTTTGTTTAATCTCTCCTAACAAAAGGACCAGTCTTAATTATATAATTTCTGTGGAACATGGGTACTGGGGAAAGGAAAAGCTGTTGTAAGTCCTAACTAATTTTCCCATTTCTTGTAAGGATTTGAAAAGATCTGCAAGATTCTGTTTATCCAGAGTGGAATCCAGGAGTTTGGTCTTGACACACTCTAGTAATGATTGGAAACTTAGCTGAGAATATCAGAATACCTGCATATAGCAGATAAAGATGCAGCCATTTGTGAAGATCCATCAGCAGCATTACAAGTGAACTTGAAAAGAGTGTCTGGACACTTGATAGGCAAAGTTAAGCAAATACAGAGCAGAAGACTTCTTTTTGGATTCTGGCAAGTATTATTCACATCACCCAGATTAGCAACATGGACAAGATATACCTGGTCATATGGTCTGGTAATTAATAGTTCTAAAGGCTAAGGTAGGAAAAGTATACAATTATTTACTATACTTGTCCATAGCCCTATCCTTGTCAGTAGGCAAAACATTAGGGAAACACAACAGCTTGGTAGGCTTCTCCGTGGAAATGGAAAACACATCTGGGACAGAAGAGGAGGGTCTATAAAGGAATTTCTGAACATCAGGTACTTTATAAAATCTATCAGATTTTTTTTTTTTGAAATAGGGGTTGGGATTGTGGATTCAAAGAGGGATTAGTAAAAAGTATTTAAAAGGACCTCCACAAAAGGGGGAATGGCAGAGGTTTCAGGTGTACCCATGTCAAAATAGAACCTCTCCTGAGCATCTGAGAACTTAGTGCCCTCAAATTTAAAATACTTAATTATTTTAACCATAGTATCTCTGAAAGAAAGCTCCTTTAAGGGAGAATTTGAAGAGAGGGTGTCATCCTCAACAGAAGCAACAGCCACAGGGGAATGGATTTGAAAAGAGTATGACAGGGTCTATATTAAATCATTGAATGCTTAGAAAAGCGAACAATGATTTATCGACCCCATGTAAGTGAAAGCTTACAAACTTGAACACGTAGAACAGAGATTTGTTTCCAAGGGAAAAAAAAATCGCTGTTCCAAAAAAAAAAAAAAAAAAAAGTTACAACATAACATAAAGTGGGGGGCTATGCCCTCCACAACCCCCCTACCTAAATATACCAACTCCAAGATCGCACTACAGTGACAAAAACGGCAAAGTAACAGATGCGGCCAAGCGATTTCTTTCCCAGGGAAAAAATTTGCTTATATGCCGCTTTGTCATTTTGCCTTTTCGTCTTTCAAGTTCGACCAAGATGCATTTGAAAGAATGCGTCTTTGGTCATCTAATAGGAACCTGTATGCCAGATAGTTATCTTCTATCCTAATCTTCATCCTCACAGCAACAGTTCATTTGTCTCTCCAAAGGGGTGGAAGAGGGAGGAACAGCAGCAGAAGCAGCCCGAACATGTTGAGGGGGCTTGAGAGAAATAATGAATTTAAACAGCTCCTGTGTAAATACCTGCCATGCCATCTGAGGAACCCTTATTGTTTCAATAGGGGAAGTATGTTTGATCTTCTGCTTTTTCTATAATGTGACATCTCCCTGAACAAAACATGGCAGCTGAGAGCCCTGAGAACTTCACTCAGAGAACCAGGTACTTCCTCCCTGACTAAAATCTGTGGAATCTCCTTATTTTTTAGAGATAAAAAGCAAAAATTCCCACCTTCTCCTCTGATGCAGACACTGAGCCAGCCACAGTGGACACGTGAATGGGCAGTCTCATATCGGCCTCAGATGAGGTCACAATAGGATGAGCAGCTGAAGGAGCCAGACTGCCTGAGGACACCTCAAGTGACACAATGGAGATATCGGATCGGGTTGGACAGAATGTTTAGCCTTCTTAGGCTTCTTTTTCAGTAATGGCTGGACATTGGGGTGAGAAGGCTCAGACAACATCATGCATGTATGAGCTCTTGAACCTTTGGTTTTCTATATATATTTTTAGAGAATTGAGATGGCTGTAGATGGCTGTGAAGAATCTTTGAGACAAAGGACTATCAGCACAGTATTTGTAATTAATGATATTCTGCTTCCAGGTAAAAAAAGACACTTTAAATGTTGATCTCTGTCAGGAATTTGCCTCCCACAATCACTTTTCCCTCTCTCTGATGACATGTACAACAATTAAAAAGAACAATAAAAAGAGGAAGGGTCCCCAGTGCGGTACTTACCTGCCCATTGGTTAAGAAGCTATACCAGCCGTACACTTCACAGATAGAAGGCAAAGTGAAATTCTGCATTTGGGCTGATGGGAAGAAAGCTCTGAGGTAATTCATGCCCATGTGTCCCTTATGTACCTCCTGCATTTGGGCATAGGTCATACATTGGATGTATGGTGTGAGAGGAAGGCACCCAGGCTTTGACTTGCTGGAAGGATATACTGTTGTCCTTGACAGCATACCCCATCTATTAGTAATACTGCAACAGTGATCTTGGAAGGACATCTGCTAAATTTATGCAGCTAATTTGTAGATTCCCAGGTGTTTGCACAACTCAGGATACTTGGTCAATAACTGGCAAGAATAACTATAGCCTGTAAAAGCAGAGCTGTCACTATGTAGAGTCACTAAACAAGACAGTTGTGAACTCACCACAGCAATGTCTATGCAATGGTCCCTAAGTAACAGTCACCGAAAAACAATACATTAGGCATTGGACACAACGGCTGTAGCATCTAAAAGTACAGTAGTCACTAAGCAAGTAACACTGAACAGGACAGTAGTAAAACAACCACATCCATTTCTAAGCACTGCTAATTAAATAATGCAGTCAACTTAAACACAATATAGTGTACACTCCTAGGATTACAACAAAATTATAAAATTAAAATGATATTTAACAATTTAACGATCTGGCCATAGCTGGAATGGAGTGAATTGTTGAACTGGTATTTCTTACACATAAGCTGACACTGTATACTTTCTGATTCACAAATGGAAAATTTACCAGAACTTACTCGTCTGTTATATAAGGAAAGCTCTGTATTAGGATTCAAGTTTTGGGACTGTTGGGTTTGAATATTTATTCTTCTTGTTTGCTTACTGTAATCTGACATGTTGAAGATTTAAAAAAAAAATTATCTGATATCAATATATAAAATGTAGTAAAATGATATAAATGTGTCTACAAATGGTTGTACCTTGTAAGAGCAGCATCTAAACTGAATTATTCTTTATGTATTATTTTACATACAAAGATTTCCAGGAAAAAAAATGTTAAAATTGTATTTATTGCTAGCCTTTCTGAAGTAATGTATTTCTAGTTTATTTTGTCAAAGTTGAATAGATTTTCAAATGATGTTTAAAATGTTGAGGATATGGTTAATTTAATAATTCTATTTTTTTTAAAGAAATATAAGGCTGTGTACTTTGTTTCATTAGGAATTAATTATTTTAAGTTCCTGGGCTGAACCTAAAACTGATCTATTGAGATCAGTGCTCTGCCCCAGTAAATAAATACAAATAAAAAATACAAAGTCTGGCTAAATGCAGCTTTCAGAATGCCATCATTAACATGCAGAGTTTAGGAATGATGAAAAACTGCTTTTGCAGAACTGCATATTTAGGGATGACAAGTGTTTGTTTGTAACAAAGGGGAAATAATATTACATAGCTGTCAACCATTGTGGCTATTACTGTTCAAGGGGGGTCAGGGGTTGCTGAATGAAAGTAACTGACCTTGCTGGCGCTCACTCAGTTTAACCAGTCACTATTTACTTGGTGAGAGATACCCATGCAGAAACACCACTTACAAGCAGACCAAAGCGTTGCTTGCCTATGCATCCAGTCAGCTCAGTAACTCATGTTATGTCTCAACAAATTATGCTCTGCTAATATGGCACAAATACTGCTTTCCTCAATAAAATACACACTGAGCAGTGTGTTTTGTATATCACACCTCAGTAAGTAAGGATTAGTCTGCCTTCACCATTGCATAAGTATTGTTCATTAAACAGAAAATGGTTTCCCTTCATTTACTTTAAGAAGGTATGCTTATTTCCTGTCTGCTCAAGATGTTATGTTCAATCATGTACTTGCTCATTGCTGGCTCTTCACTAAATATTGTAGCAATATGCTGTAGCTTGAACATGGTGTCTTATGCTGTCTTTGAGATAAACATTTCTTAGAAAAATAGCAATTAAAGTTATTTATTCCTCTTTATTTGAAACCCAGCACACTTTAAAAGTGTTTTTCTCCCTTACCCAAGTCAGGTGACCCAGGAGTTTCTTATATTTAGTAAAGGAGGCTGACGGTGAAGTCCCCCCACCACAGAGTTGCCACTGCAAAATATACTTTTGAAAACTGCCAGGTTTTGCAATTATGATGTAAATGTTAAGGCATCTGGTGTGTTTCTCCTCAGGACTCTGCTGAAAATTGGCTTTGTTCCAAGTCGGACTTTCTTGGTAAACAAATGATAAATAAAAATAAATAAAATTTGTCAGGATGCTAGATCTATTTCTGTAGTGTAAGGTTCTAGTTTATTTCCTCGAATGCTCATTTGCCTGAAACCCAAATGCTCAAAACCATTTGCATGATGACTCATTTAACTGAAAAGCATCTCCACAACAAATATAACATAAAAATGTTTTTGCACAGGGACAAGTACTTACATATACTAACTCCATGGTCACACAACTGGGAAGACAAGACATAAACACCACACAGTTAATCAGTATTGGAGGACAGACATGAATACATATCTTAAGGGTACAACATGAAGCTGACCATTGCAGTCTACACATGTTCTGCTAGACTCACATACCTAACAACTCCTATGATGAGAAATGACACATTCACACACTTTCTATAAACTTCTATGCTCTTCAGTGAAATTAATTTAAAGGGAAATGGGTTCAAGTATTTGGGTTTCAGGCAAATGAACTAAAACCATAGTGAATGGTATTCAACAGTCACATTTTCAATGGTAGTATAATATACATTGTACATCATATGACTGCACTGTAGAGATTCTCTCCTGGGATTTCCATGAAAAAAAGACAACTTGCCCAGTGGGACTAACCTTGGAAACAAAACGGAAATAAATAATTAAATATCTAAATGGTTTCTTAGCCAGGGCTGCTTCGCTACTAAAATAAGTAAATACTTAAACGGATTCTTAGTCAGGGCTGGTTTACAAAGGAGAATTAAGTATAAATTAAAATAAATCATAACATGCACCATGTCATTTTATTGTTGAAAATATTAGATCATAACATAATTAATAGCTTATCATACAAAACAAAATAAAAAAAATATTTAAAAGTGTTATCACTAAGTTGAAACTGAAGATGTCATTAGTGTTGTAGGAATTAATAACTAAATGGCAACAGAAAAAAGTACAGTTAATGACTTTCTGCAGCTTTCTGGACATGATAGGAATGGTGTGGTGAGTTAAGTGTTAGAACTATTTTTACGATGGCACTAATCAACTAGATAGTTTTAGCAACATTTGCGGCTTTGTGTGGAACATTGAGGTAAGAGCAACAGAGTGGTGAGATACTTTTAACTACTATTTTTTACAATATTGCTGGCAGTAAGTGACAAAACAGATATTTTTGGCAATATTCTGGTTTTGTTATTTATGTGGACACTTGAGATGAGGGGAATGGCTTGGGGAGATGAATTCTATTAGTATTTTCCACAATAATACTGGCAGTTATCAACCAAAAGTTTTTGAAAATATTTCTCTGGTTTTGTGATTTCTGGGGAGCAACTTGGATTGGAATACTTTACTGTGTGGCACTTGTTTGTGTTGACTGTGCAGATGAAATAACATTAAATAGTCATCAGATGTCATGGCTATTACTGCTTGATGGTGGTTAGGTTTGGCTTGATGAAAGTAACTGACCTTGTTGTTGTTCATTCAGTTTAAACAGTCACTGTCTGACTTTGGAGGACTAGTGTGCATTTGTGAGAAGAAAGATGGACTACTTAACTGAACACCTGATATGCACAATCAGTGTAGGCATAACTGCTATGGTTGTCTTCTGTGGAGGAAAATGACTAGCTGCTTGCTGTTCTTTGCTAATTATTTTGACTTTGCAGGACTAATGTGATTATGCGAAGCAATGTGTAAACTTTTAATGTGTGGCAATTGTTTGTTTGGAACAAAGGTAATATCCATTATGTGGTCATCTCTTTTATCACCACCAGACATCTGAATTGTACATAGATTAATAAGTAATAGGTTTATCAGTAAGTACTAGCCTAGCTGCCTTTGCAGGCCATTTTAAGCCTATCTGGTTTCTCTTTTTGAGCTTGAATTAACCCATTCCATTTGGATAGAGACTAGTCTTCCTCATCCCATGTTGATAATTATATATTACCCCGAATGACTGGGATCATACCATAGATAATTTGAGGGGACCCATGCATGTGGAAAAGGCATTTAGTTGCTGCCTCTGTCTGCTAGTAGTATAGGGGGTAGTCCTGGGGTAAATTTTCTGTTTCCCATCCATAAATCCAAGTTGTGCTTGAATATGGAAAGGGATGGGCTTTGTTTTATGTGGATGGAAAGTCCATTCTAGAACAACAGTATCCTTTGTGAAATATACCTATCCTTCCAAACTGTTCAGTTGATGTTGCAAAAAAGGTCTAGATCCCTAGGCCAAGTATTTTTTATGTCATTTGACTTGCTGATGTATAGTAACTCCATCAGTATTGGGTAAGTGGATGCTTTGTATGCCAGACACAGGTAACCTCTTAGCACTCTGTAGGATACTGAGTATAGTGACAGGGCTTTGCGTTTGTCCATGTAGACATGTTGTTTAGGCCTTGTATCTTTTTAGTTAGGTAACTGTGGGTGTTCCAGTTGTTGCATGTATCTGGACAGATACATGCCAAGAGGGCATTATACACAATAATTAAACTCAGTAATTGGCATGATGAGAACTGAGTAAAGGGGTCAATGACATCCCTAGATCTATACACAATTCCTTTGTATATAAGCTGTGCAACACAGAAAGACTTTCTTACTACAATAAACACATGTAAGTCAAAAGTTAGATCACTGTCCTAAGTTCCCAAATCCTGAACAAGTGTGTCAACTCTTAGAGGTGTATTGTCAATGTGGTAGTTCCCTAGGAGAGATGACTTCCCAAAGGATACGATAATGCACTTTAGGCATTTAATTACAGTCCATGATTTTGGCACCAGTTACTCATTTGAGACAAATCTTCCTTCAAAATGGATAAGGTAATTGAGGTTGTCATAATGGTTAAGATGTTTACCTTACAGCTGCAAGGTGTAGGGTTTGATTCTTACATGGGTTAATTGGCTAGGCTTAAAAGGACAGGTAGCCTAGTACTAGTTTATGAAACTGTATCTACCTGTGATTTTTTTAACCTTCTTGTGGCAACAGGTGTAAGTATTGGACTGCCATACACATGGTCCAGGGTTCAAATACAGCATATTCCTTACACATTTGGGTGGGGAGGTTGGCATAATGGTTAAGGTGTTTAACTTACAGACACAAAGTGCAGGATTTGATTCACACATGGGGTAACTAGCTAGGTTCATAGCTCCCAACCTTCCATCGCCAAAATGAGGAACACTTGCCTTCACAATGTGGAACAAATGGGAAAAATGTGGAACACATACTAATGGCTTACTAACAACTTCAATTAAGAAGGTCATAGGATGGTTAAAATATGCTGGTTTTACTTATAAAGACCCTTTAATGAATTAATATGATTAATTTCTATTTAGCATGGATTTCACTTAAAAAAATTCCTAACACTAAATGTGTGACAGATTCTTTCAATGTGGAACTTTGAGGAACTTCGAGGAACATGAATTTAAGACTCCAAATGAGGTATGTTCTTCGTAATGAGGTACACTTGAGAGGTATGGCTAAGTTTAAAATGGCCCACAATGGCAATTAGCCTACTAATCTATGAACCTATGAACATATATAGAAAAGTTCCAAGATGCTATTCCCCAATGAGTACTCTGACTAATTGTTACAAGACATTTACATTGACAAATATAATTTATATTTGTAGGTGATCTGTATTCATATTTACTGAGATGACTGTGCTATTTTATGTACCATTTAATACAGAAGTAAGCAACTGTAGACTCAGTACTGTAGTTAATCCTCAACTGAATACTCAAAAGGACTGCACATAGCCAGCTAACAAACCTGATACGTAACAACTCTGCCATAAACATTGCATCAGTTGTTTAGACTGACACACAATGTTTTGCTCTCCACAACTACAAGAATGGCTAGGCATGTATTCATTGAGTGACAAGCTGATTTTAGAAAGTAATGGCAGACATCAGAGACTCATTATTATTATTATTATTATTATTATTATTATTATTATTATTCAGAAAATGTGTACTGAAGGAAAATGGCATTATTTACTGATGTAATCCTCAGTCATTTATAACAAAATCAAAAAAAAATTATGAATGTCAGGACAAAAGTACAAGGTAAAATTAGGGACAGTTGAGAGAACTGTGGGATATTACTGTTATAACTGTGTACACACTAGTAGATTACTACCTTTAGAAATGGTAAAATGAAAAAGGCATAATCATGGTCAGAGATACATAGGTTTCACTGTACAGATTATTCATACACAATGTCCTGGAGTAGGACTGGACTAGTTGGAAAGCTGCATTAGGCAATATTGTATAACCTCTTTGTGAATGAGCTTTATGAGCAAAAGCAAGGAAACCTGAAAGCTATTACTGCCATTACATCAAAGCCAAATTAGTTGATTAGTAGCTTTAGGAACAGTAAAACAAATAGTAACACTAGTTAGAGAAACAGGTATTTTGTCAGTGTGATCTTTACATGAGTGTGATTATAGTTTTCATTTGTAGTGCAGACATAACTCTGAGAGTTGGCTTGCTACTCAGCATCTCATATCTATCTTAATCTGAACAACTGCCCACAAGAAGCGGCTATAACTGATTAATTGATTAATGGGGATTGTCTGGTTGAACGTGATTGACCCTGTTGCCACTTGCTCAGTTTAACAGTCATCACTTATTTTTTGAGAGAGAAATGCATCACATAATACCCAGAATGGAACTTCTGGGGGGCTGGTGGTGTGGCCTCCACACACCAAGGTTGTATAACTGCATTTTGACACGGGTTTAGTAATCACCTCTGCCCTGAACCCAGCCTAGTCTTAAACTGGCCCTGCTCATACGTTTAAACAGAAGGTCACTGTACTTGTGTGGGGAGGATGGGAACAATGTCATTATTCCTTCCAAACTTCAGAGGTGACTATAACTTGTGTTGGGCTGGGGACAGTGTGGTCATTATTTCTCTAACTTTCCTAACACATTTCAGAGGGGTGCACAAAGGGTCACTGTAGCTTGTATACAAGCATTGTACTATCTAAAAGTAACAAATTGGAAACATTATTGTAATCATTTTTTTTCAGTTTTCTCACAATCAAACATCTTGTGCAGAAATAGGTGGCTATCTTCTACAGGAGAGTAAATAATTATGCAGTTTATGCCTGACAGCAAATATGTTCTGCTCTATTTACTTTTTCTTTTTCAGTTTTGTCTCAGTCTGACATCAGAAAGGTACGTAGAAGGTGGCTGTCTTTTGGGGGTAGGGGTTAGGAGGCATGCTGTATATAAATATGATATCAGCAACTTAGAATATATGACTGTGGGTATTTGTGCCTTAATTTTAATCCCAATTTAACACCAAAGGGGGTACACAGAAAGTGACTACTTATTCCTAGACATTATACACGTATACTCACAAGCATTTGTTTTCTCATTTTATTGTGAACAGGTGTTTGGTCAGCTTTGAGCATTAAAATTTGGATACAGCTTACTTCTTCCTTGAAATAAAAAAGTAAGACTGAATTTCTTTTTTCATATACCTGATTTATGTTCAGGCCATCTCTGGATCAATAGGTTGGAAAAAAAGCTCTAAAGTGGACCTCAGCCAATTATAACCCTCTGGTTTCTGCATGCCTAACAGCACCCCTAGCCCCCAGTTTAATTTAGTTATTATAGGATAGGGTTTATCAGTTAGGGTATGGAAAGGATGCAGAAAAAAGCAAAGTTTGAGTAATATTGAATGTCTTTCCTAAATCATACTTTTTATTCAGGCCACCATTGGATAAAAAGTTTGTATAAAAAAAACTCTCAAACACATGTCAGAACATCTAGAAACCTTGTGGCTTCAGGGGGACTAGCAGCCCCCAGACCCAAGCTCTATACAGTAATTTCCACCGCAGTTTTTTACAGTGTACTTTTGATCAATTAGGATGTGGTGAAAGGATGCAGGAAAAAATGCTAACTTGAAGAGTAAGACTAAATTTTTTCTTTGATTATGTGTTTTTTTCATGTAATTATTGGATGAAAATGTTGCTTAAAATCTCTAACAATGCATCTCAGGGCATACTGAAATCCAACTGCTTCTGGGATCCTAGTGGTCCCCAGATCCCTAACACTATATCCATTTCCACTGTAGTTGCTATACTGTAGTCTTGGTCATTTAAGATGTGCTGAAATGATGGAAGAAAAAAACAATGTTGAAAAGTAAGACTAAATTTCTATCTTTGATCATGGTCTTTGCTCAGGAAGTCACTGGATGAAAAGGTTGTCTAAAAAACTCTAAAATGCATCTCAGAGCATCTAGAATCCTTAAGGCTTCTGAGTGCTTCATGGCCCTGCAGACCCTCGGCTTAATGCAGATGTTTCCTTCACAGTCATCAGAGTACAGTCTTGCTTAGATATTGAATTAATACATGAGTAACTGCAGGACAAAATGAAGAGTAAGACAAACTGAGAGAAAAGGGGAAATAAAAGTAATTTGGATAGTATGAGTAGGCCAAGATGTGTTGGTCAGTTGGGGGGGGGGGTCACCATGAAGCCTTTTTGCCTTGGGCACCATTTTACTTAAGGCCTACTGTGCTCATGCCCCACTATATAAGGCCAGGAACTCATGAATACTTGACTTTATAGGAATCTAGGTGACATGCCTCTAATTTACCATTTAAGAAATAGAAACATTAACAATGTGATTATTTCATGGATGAAGAACATGACTGCAATGCTGAAAATGAGCTTGAGCAATTGGGCTGTATGATTCCTTTTGGAACTGACAAACTCTTAGCTCTAGATGAAAGAATCAATTAGCCAAAAAGCCTGAAAGATTTTTTAAAACTGTATTTCACCAAATATACACACCATTTTTTGTTGTCATAATATTACTTTGTATGTCACCACACCAAAGAAATAACATGCTTTTTAATTTTACCTATGTTGTTTTGTATTGCCTCAACTTTAAGGCACATTCACAGCTGCATAATGCAACACAACTCAGTAATAACACATCTTATAATTAAACTAACTATATAACATTAACATTCCTTATAAGCCTTAAAAAAATTGATCAGAAAGTCAGCCCTGTATAATTAATTCACTGTTGTCACAACAAGCAGGTATGTATACTGGGCTATGTGATAGTTTCTGAAGTGGCGTTCTTTTAATGTATCTAAATTGTCAAAACAAGGAGTTGTTCATGATACTGTCTGTTTTCATTCTCCCTTTCACTGTGAGAATAGATGTATAGCTTATATCAGGAAGAACTAGCTATGGAGATTGCCTTACAGTGTTTACTTGTCAAGTTTCAGTCATGTTTCATCATTTGAAATGAACAAAAAATAATTCCAGTATAAACCTACAAAACAGATTAAGGTGGAAAGCAGCTGTACAATTATAAAAAGTGATGCCTTAGCTGAGAGTGAAACCTTAAGGGAATTGTGTATTAAAAATAAACACTGACAACTTATTTTACCAGTTTCAGGGGAATCTCAAAGAAGCTGGCTCATCTGAACTTCTTCAGTTTGTATTCAGTTCAGTGTTTGCATTTTCAAGGCTAAATCAATTTAACTCATTTACTGCAATGGAAATCAGCTCAGGAAGTTTGCAGTGTAACTTCCAATGGATGGAGCCTAAGCTTTTTGACAGAATTAAATTATGTCCTCACATTTCATATACATGTTTATATTTCTGGAACCATAGGGGTTATAAAAGAAGTATAAATGGAAAACTCTTCAGCACAAACTATTTTTATAGTGGCAGTATTCTTTAGGTTCTAGGTCTTAAACCAAATTTTACAAGTCACAGTAAACACAGTAAAAAGTAATGTCTTTCGGCTTTTCCCAGTTAGGGGTCGCCATAGCAGAACTCCGGTCCGCTAATGATTGGCAGTGGATTTTTACAGTGCCGAGTTGCCAGCCCGATGCCCAACCTTCAAAGAAGGCACACCCATTCACGCACGCATCTACTGCATGTCTTTAATGTCACTCGACCATGGGGAGGACATGTAGACTCCACACAGAAGGTGCTCCAGTCGAGAATCGAATGGGAGAACCTCTTGCTGTGAGGCAACAATGCTAACCGCTGAACCACCACGGCCCACAGTAAACACAGTAACTATTACATTTCTAATTATTTTGTAAACAACTTACAATATCTTAGCAACCACTCAAGTTACATACATACTGTTAGCAGAATTTTATTCATCTAGCTGAAAAAAGAAGTTATGTCTTACCATAACATTCCATCTGTGTTGTAGATCTTCAGTCATTCATTATTGTTAGGACCACCAAGCTCGTGCCAACCAAAAACTCTCAGCTAAGACCTACCCACAATGCCCCTCTAATAGTCTCTTCAGATTGAATTTGCCCGTCCTTATAGTATAGAAATAATAATAGAGATAGTAGGAGGCTCTGTCTGAGCAGCTACCTTAACTGATAAGGAAATTCTAAAGTCCACCAGGAGTCCAGGCAGGGGGAAGGAGGGCAGGAAGTAATGAATGAATGAAGATCTACAACACCAATGGAATGTTATGGTAAGACATAACTTCTTTATCTGATGCTGTAAATCTTCATTCATTCCACACTGTTAGGACTGAGTCCTCAGCTACTTGAATCCTGGGTGGCCCTATGGAAGGACATTCCTGAGCACCATAGAACCAAAAGATGCTCGTCCCCTGGAGGCCAAATCCAATCTGTAATGAGTGATAAAGGTATGAGGTCTTGCCCAAGTGGCTGCTGCGCAGATATCATCCATAGAGGCTCTGGAATGAAAGGCTACTGAGGTAGCTATCGATCTAGTAGAGTGAGCCTTTATTTTGGAAGGCAAGGACACTTTGTTTTTTTGGTAGGTGAAAGTAATGGCATTTCTGAGCCAAGAAGATAAAGTCATTTTTGGAAACAGGCTTACCCATTCTGGGTCCTGCAAAGGCCACAAACAATTGATCTGTTTTTCTGAAAGATTTAGTTCTGTCCAAGTAGAAACGAAGTTGCCTATGAACATCGAGGGTACGCAGAAGGTATTCCCCTCTACTTGAATGGTGGGAAAAGAAAACCGGTAGGTCAATATATTGGTTAATGGAAAAAACAGAAATGACCTTGGGCAAAAAGGAGGGGTCAGTATGTAGAGAAACTCTTTCCCTTTTGAAAAATCAAGTAAGGTCTCTTGACACTCAAGCCCTGCAACTCAGATACTCTTCTCGCTGAGGCAAGGGCTACTAGAAGTAGAGTTTTCCAAGACAAAAATTTGATATCACAGGAATTAAAAGGCTGGAAGGGAGGACTTGTTAACGACTGAAGCACCAAAGTCACGTCCCATGGCTCTATAGGGCGATTG
Organism: Protopterus annectens; assembly: GCF_019279795.1. Lineage (NCBI taxonomy): Eukaryota > Metazoa > Chordata > Ceratodontiformes > Protopteridae > Protopterus > Protopterus annectens. The sequence goes on from NC_056740.1 coordinate 144,277,700, forward strand.
ACAGGAGATTTAATATGTAATACTCCTTTCATGAAGGTTTTGCACAGTTGGTGTGACATAACAGATGAATTGTCAATTCCATTGTGAAAGTTTGCAATAGCTGCTAAATGCACTGTAATTGTCCATGCTGAAGCTCCTGCGTGCAACAGGGTAGTGAGGTATTGAAGGATCTTCTGAATAGGCATGGAAAAGGGGTCTATGTTATGTTCTCTGGCCCATCTAGAGAACCTAGTCCACTTACTGTAATAAATTTTTCTGGTGGAAGGTTTGTGTGAAGCCAGAAGGATCTCGTGAACAGGGGATGAAATATCAGGTAGCCTGGCAATCATCAGAAGTGGAGAAACCAAGCTGTGAGCTTGAGTCTGTGGAGATTGGGGTGAATCAGTCCTTGAGGATGAGACAGCAGTCCTTTGATCCAGGATCCACGGGCTGTGAATTAGGTGAGGCCATAGGAATGGGAGCCAGGCTTGACGGGGCCAATAAAGGACAATGAGGATCACTTTGCTTCTCAAACTTTGAGCGTTCTGTACAAATTTTGGAATGAGGGAAAATGGGGAAAAGGCATACAGTAGACCCAAGGGACAGTCAAGCATCAGAGCATCCCTCAGTGACTCTCCCTGAGAGGGTATCAGGACAAAGTATCTTCTGCATTTGTTGTTTAGGGGTGAAGCAAACAAGTCGCAGCAAGGTCTGCCCCAGCAGCGGAAGATTTGAGCCACTATTATCAGATTGCGGGACCACTCATGAGGCATCAAAATGTTCCTGCTCAGATTGTCTGCAATAAGATTGGAACTCCTGGGAATGTGCATTGCTATGAGAAAGTGGTTGGAAGCCATCGCCCAATGCCAAATTCTCATGGCTTCCCAACACAGGGGGGTAAGACCTGGTTCTGCCTTGTTTGTTGATGTATCAGATGACTGACATGTTGTCCAATTGAATTGCAATGGTCCCGGAAGGGAGAGACGTGTGGAATGCTTGTAATGCTAAGAGAACTGCCCTCAATTCCAGGACATTTATGTGCAAATTGGCCTCCATGGCCTTTGGCAGTAGTATCTATATTCTTATATTTTTATATATTTATTTCTATTCATTAAGATGTATTTTCATGCTTTTTTGAAGGATGATTTAATGCTCATTTGTACACGATTTAATTGGTAAACAGGGGTTAATCTAATTATTAAGAGTGGGGGCTGTAATATAAATGATGTGTTCTTGTAGGGTAGTTTGTCTGATGAAGTTTGGTCATTGTACCTTACAAAAGTGCTTACTTCAACTTGTTTTTACTGTGTTGTTGCAGTAAAATTGTTTTGTGTTTGTACCTTACAGCTGTGTGGCTCATTTTTTGTTCTTACTAGTTGGTGTTTCCTTTTTGGTGCAAGTGTTTTATTTTGAGCTACAATGGCTGAAGGGAATACTGCAGTGTCGGTGGAGGATTTCCAGAAGCTTAAGGATTCGGTGCACACCCTTACTATTCTAGCTGCTACCAAAGACCCATGGAGGTAATGAATGTGTGACTCAGGGGGAATTGCATTCTGAGCATGACTTTGTGGACACTCCTCATATTTTGTGAGGTAAGGTGGTGGCTGAGGAGGATCCCGATTTTTCAGCGTCAAACCCGGTGCAGGGACAAGTCTATAACCGTAACAATGGTGTTCATTTTAGTAATGTAACAGGTACATCAACGGACACACTGGATCGGTGGTTTACGGGGAATGTACTATCTACAAATGAGCAGCAGGGGGCCCTGTCGAGTGTGGATTCACTTTTGGCTGAATTTAAAAACAAGTTGCTTGAATTTAGAAAAATACAGCAGGAGAACTTGTATTTTCATGATTGTTTAAAGGTGCAACAAATACCCAAAGGTCTCCGTATGTGGAAGTTCCTTAATGGGATTGTTCCACACTCCCTTTATCATCAAGAACTTTTGGCCCTCTTTGACCGTGATGGTTGTGAGCTCCTTGAGCTTATGTGCAAACATAACAACAAGGCTTTGGACAAGCTGCAGGAGGACATTCGTGTCTTAGATGGTAGGATTCGACAAGCGCACGTTTGGGAGCAGAATAAATTACAGTACGACCATGTGTTTCAGCAAGTGGACAGTATCACGGCAGTCATTGCTAACCGTAAATCCAAGTAGTTGGAAAGGGACAGATGTGCTTATCAAGGCGGTTATGCATACCCTTCACCTCCATTGGTGCAGGGTAAACAGCATGGTCATTTCCAACCAACGAACAGTGAAGCAGGTATTTCCAACAACAGGAGCGAGGATGCCCCTTTAGAAGAGCATGGGCCGAGACGTTCGGAGAGAATCAGGAACCAGGCTCGACAACAGTGGAGTCCTTACCTGCAGGGCAACAATTGGAAGCAACAGGGGCAGAGGTTCGGGCTGAGCTTCAAAACGAGGAGATGACTGAGGTGACTGTTGACAAATTGAGTGTTGTTACTAATTCTAAAAAAGATTTCAAAGTGTACAATTACACTGATGCATGTATAACAACGCAACATGCTGATTTGCTCTGTAAAGGTTTTAATTATCTACAAAGCAGCAAATGTGATATTGGTGAACTTGTGTGTGATCTTAAATTGTATGTGCACAGACTTAATTTTAAATTTATGCACAGGAATGATAGTGATGTTTTTAATATTAGTAGCAAATGTTTGAGAATGCCTAGTACTTTTAACCCTGAGCCTCATTATATTATTAAAGCTTTTGAAAAAAAGTGTGAAACGGATTTCCGTCATTTTTTAGGAAAAAATATTGTTGATGGGAATTTGACTGAAGAGGAAAGAGAATTTTTGAATGAATTAAGAAGTAAGAACCTGAGAGTCATGCAACCAGACAAGGGGGGAGGGGTGGTTGCAATGTTAAAGGATGATTATATACAAAAGATGTTTGATTTATTATATAGTAAAAAAAAAAATGTAGCCACACTCAACAGAACAAACGCTTCCTGGCTAAAAAAGTTTAAAATGCAACAGGTTCCTATAATCGTAACCAGGAAACAACCATGTAACCGCAACTTTTCCAGCTTCAGTAAGTTTATAAGCAGCAGAAACGTACTCTGATATATTTTTGTGTAAAATCCAATAGTTTATTTCGTATTCACCAGGTGAGCGCTTTCATTATAGCTTCTTCAGACCGTTAAATTTTAAAATCTTTCATTACATTTATATACTGGTCACATGCTAAAAAATGCATTAACTAATTTAGCATCTTAAAGCTAACCATTCAACTTATTACAAGATACTTCCACAGATCTAGAAATATTACCTAATCTACATATTTTAAATGATACATTTAGTTACTTTTCTTAACAATTTACACCTAGGTCATTATTGCTAATGCTACTTTTAAAATTACATACCATGCATACTTTCTATTACAGATCATACTTATATATGCCCCAGTCAGTATATGTATTTGCAGCCATGGTAAATTTTCAGCTAACAAATAGCACTTATACATAGATGGATTTAATTTCTAAACATTTTTACTTGCCTACAATTTTATTAATAAATGCTTTTCTGATGCTTTACTATTTGATATTATTATTTAAAAAAATATATAAAAATATGCATAAAAATATCTAAATGCAGAAATAAATATTTCTTCCCTTGATAAATCTTACTCATGCATTATTTCCACTAATGAAAAGAAAGCATTACAGAGGTTAAAACAGGATGACACAGTGGTATTTAGACCAGCAGATAAGGGAGGGCCCTTAGTAGTCATGGATAAGATAAAATATCATGAGACCATGAAAAATATGTTAAGTAATGAAGCAATATATGCTTTTATAGATAGACCAAAATTAGAAAAAATCAAGTTAAATATATATAACACCATAATTGATTCAGTATATAGTAATATTATCAGTACAGAACTAGCAAGCTTCCTGGAAGTGGAACACCCAATGATTCCAGCCATACAGGGGATACCTAAGATCCATAAAGATGGAATCAATCCCCCTATGAGACCTATTGTATCTGGTAGAGGATGGTGCGTGGATCCCTTCTCGTTATATGTAGAATGACATCTCAGACCAATCATAGATAAAAATACGAATATACTTAAGGATACTAAGCAATTCCTGTTGGACCTATATGGATTCTTTAAAGACATAGATATGAAGCCTGATATGATTTTGGTAACTCTAGATGTGCAGTCCCTGTTTACCATCATTCCCAATGCTATGGGCATTAATTCTATTAAAAAATATTTACTTAAACACAGTGAATACATAGAACAGAAAACAGTTCTACTGTGTATGTTTTTGGAAATCATATTAGAAAATAATGTGTTTGTATACGGTGAAGATATATATATTCAACGTGAAGGTGTAGCTATGGGCACGTCTTGTGCCAATAGCTACACCAACATGTTTTTAGCTATGTGGGAAGAAGAAGCCCTGTTCCCTAATGCTTGGCATCAAAAGAGCATCCCCTTTTATCGACGTTTTGTCGATGATATTTTCTTCATATGGGAGGGTGATCTATTGGATCTAAAGCGATATGTTGAATATATGAACACCATGACAACATACCTTAAGTTTACATCCAATTACTCAGACACCAGAATTTAATTCTTAGATGTATATGTGGAGAGAATTATGGATAAACATGTTAACACGGGAGTTTATAGGAAGAAATGTTATAGGAATACTCTTCTACACTGACAAAGCATGCATTCACCGTACACATTTAATAACATTATAAAGGGTCAAAGCATTAGGATATCCCGGCTTAATGCTACAGAAGAAGGATACCAGCAGGAAATGGAAGTGTTCAAGAGTAGATTACTTAAACATGGATATGGAGAATCAGAGGTAAATGTAGGAACAAAAGATATGCAGTTGGTAAGACAAAGTATAGGTGCCTCTTACTATTCAGCACAAAAATATACACCTGCACAATGTAAGGGTGCAATACCTTATTTAAAAATGCCAATGTATTATACTAGTGATAATATTAATATCAGGAATCTGGTAGAAAATCATTGGCGTATTTTAACAGTGGATCCACAATTAAGAGACATAGTAGGAGATAAACCTAGATATCAGTACAAGAATAAATATAACCTTAAAAGATTATTATGTCATCCAGTCATCAATACAGGCCATAATGAATATATAGGGAGTAGTCGATGTGGAAAATGTAATTTCTGCACATATATTGAAGAAGGGAATGAGTTTATACATCCAGATACAGGTCAGATTTATAAGTTCTATGTGAATACAGATTGTAGTAGTATTCATGTAGTCTATCTGGCAGTCTGTCAAATATGCTTCTCATTCTATGTCGGGAAGACCAACAGGACCTTCCGGACTAGAATCAGAGAGCACCTTTATGAGATCAGAATAGGAATTAATACGAACGCTCTAGCCAAACACATTTTGGCATGTGGAGAGGAACATACTTTTCGTTCTAGGGTTATTGATAGTATTACCCCTACGATGAGGGAAGGTGATATAAGGAACAGCACCGAGAGAAGGGAAATCAATTGGATCATGAAGATGAGAGCAGACAGAGGTAGAGGCCTAAATGAGAGAGCCTCATTGAGACCAATACTGAGATCCAGGTGTTTGATAGCCAAGTAGAAGGTGCTAAGAACATGAACTTCATTACACATTGCATCCATGTATGCATTGCCTGTTCTGTCCCAATTCTCAGTCTGTTGAAGAAATTTATTTTAAGAGATCAATGAGAAATAGTATTATGCCCTAATATAATTTTTGGTCAAAAATGTATGTAACTTGCACTATAAATGTATCCATCTTTTAGTGAAAATAATGCATGAGTAAGATTTATCAAGGGAAGTAATATTTATTTCTGCATTTAGACATTTTTTATGCATATTTTTATATATATTTTTAAATAATAATATCAAATAGTAAAGCATCAGAAAAGCATTTATTAATAAAAGTGTAGGCAAGTAAAAATGTTTAGAAATTAAATCCGTCTATGTATAAGTGCTATTTGTTAGCTGAAAATTTACCATGGCTGCAAATACATATACTGACTGGGGCATATATAAGTACGATCTGTAATAGAAAGTATGCATGGTATGTAATTTTAAAAGTAGCATTAGCAATAATGACCTAGGTGTAAATTGTTAAGAAAAGTAACTAAATGTATCATTTAAAATACGTAGGTTAGGTAATATTTCTAGATCTGTGGAAGTATCTTGTAATATGTTGAATGATTAGCTTTAAGATGCTAAATTAGTTAATGGATTTTTTAGCATGTGACCAGTATATAAATGTAATGAAAGATTTTAAAATTTAACGGTCTGAAGAAGCTATAGTGAAAGTGCTCACCTGGTGCCTACGAAATAAACTGTTGGATTTTATACAAAAATATATCAGAGTACGTTTCTGCTGCTTATAAACTTTCTGAAGCTGGAAAAGTTGCAGTTACATGGTTGTTTCCTGGTTACGATTATAGGAACTTATTATATAGTAACACTTATACTGAAGCATCCTTAAACGAGGTCAATATTGCCTATCGTAAAATAGATAGTGACCTTATGGATATGTTGACACATGACCAGATAAATATTGACGATGTTCCTAAAATTCCTGGGATCTTTGGGATCCATAAGATCCATAAGGATTTGGTCAACCCCCCACTTAGACCCATTGTTGATTCTTGTTGGTCCAAAACTAGCTATATTGCTAAGCATTTGGACCACAAATCGAAAGAAAGGGCCATGGCTATTCCACATCTTTGCTGTGACTCTTGGCACTTTTTGGAGAAGTGTAATGGCTTAGACATGGCTAACGAGGATATTATTTTCTTAACTATAGATGTTAAGGAACTTTACAGTTGCATCCTGCAGGATGTTGGTTTAAATTGGTTTTCTGATTTTTTTGTATGAGGAATTTGGGTTACCTCAAGATAATAACAGCACAAACGCAAATGATGGATTTGGTGCTCAAAAATAATTACATCTATTTTGAGGGACACTATTTTAAGCAGTTGTTAGGGATGGCCATGGGTTCTGCCTGTGGCCCCCTTTTTGCAAACATAGTTATGGCTTGGTGGGAAAAGCACCATCTTTTCCCCTCTCCATTTTATGATAATATTACATTATATTTAAGATACTTGGATAATTTATTTATTACCTGGAAGGGAACTGAGGAAGGCATATCGGAATTTATGAGTTTTATCAATGGGAGTACTACTTTTTTGAAATTTACATACACGTTTGATTTAACCAAGGTATCTTATTTGGATGTGTTATTGGCTAAAACTGGGGATGGTTCTTTAAAATCAACAATATACAGGAAACCAACGTATTCCAACAGCATATTGCATTTTTACAGTAACCACCCTATGCATGTTAAACATGGTATTATCAAGGGGCAGTTGGTGAGAGCAGTTCGGATGGTGTCCAGTTATTCTGACTTCTTAAAGGAATGTGACTTTATGAGTCAAATGTTTACAGATAGGGCTTATCCAAAGTATTTAATTAATAATATCAGGAAGGAAGTGGTTGATAAACACGCCAAGGGGTTTTACAAACCCATTTTGAATATTCCTGGGGAAAGCTCTTTGAGGTCCATTGGATTAACACCTGTAACTGGCACAGAAGGGAACCCGGATGATCATGGGGGGACCCCTATGCGAAGGGTGAGTGTTACAATGGGCGATGAGCCCTCTTGCCCCTTTGTGTCTACTTTCTCTGGTGACAGTTATGTTATGCAGGACATAGTTAATAAAAATTGGAGTATTTTATAAGTGAACCAGTTATGGGGGCTTTGTTTGGTGAATACCCCGAATTTGTGTTTAGGAGGGGTAGAAATATTAAAAATATATTGGAGCATGCTAAGGATACTGATATGCAAGGAAAAATGGCTGCTTGTGGAATGTGCAGTCAGTGTAAACATATTTTGAACACATCTAAGGTTAGAATATGTAATAGGGAAATTAATATTACGGGTAAATTTAGTTGTCACACAAGGTGTTGTTTATGCCGCTTTGTGTTCCCAATGTTCCAGTTTTTATGCTGGGAAGACCCAACGTACGTTGGCCCAGTGGATATACGAGCACCTGTATGATGTTCGTCGGTGTGACAATAACAATGCATTATATAGGCATATTAATAAATTTCCAGACCATATTTTTAAGTTTGTGGTGTTGCAACAGGTCAAACAAGGGGACAGAGGTGGCCCTTGGAGATTGGTACTGGAAAACAAGGAAGTTTGGTGGCAGGTCTTCCTTAATGCCCATGTACCCACAGGTTTGAATGATACAATTTCTATTAGTAGTAGATTGAAGCTCAGGGTTTTGGATAAGTAATGTTTATGTGTGTAGATATATGTGTATACATATGCATTTTTTTATGTATTTTGTATACATGGTGCAGTATGTATTTGGCAGTAGTATCTATATTCTTATATTTTTATATATATTTTTTCTATTCATTAAGATATATTCATGCTTTTTTGAAGGATGATTTAATGCTCATTTGTAAATGATTTAATTGGTGAGCAGGGGTTAATCTAATTATTAAGGGTGGAGGCTGTAATATAAATGATGAGTTCTTGTAGGGTAGTTTGTCTGATGAAGTTTGGTCATTGTACCTTACGAAAGCGCTTACTTCAACTTGTTTTTACTATGTTGTTGCAGTAAAATTTTTTTGTGTTCGTACTTTACAGCTGTGTGGCTCATTTTCTATTCGGAGCAGGTGCCTTGGACAGTATTTCCCTGGAAATGCCCTCCCCCACCCTAACAGGGAAGCATCTGTGGTCACCGTGGCCCTGGGCTGGGGAAGATAGAACGGTCAACACCAAATATTTGTTTCTGGCTTCATCAACCATAGCATTTCTTCCTTGCAAAGGTTTGTAAGGTGTATCATGTGGTCGGGTGGGTGGGTTAAGATCGACCATTGTGATGAAAGGAACCACTGTAATAGTCCCATGTGCAACCTCGCCAGTGGTACTAAGTTAATGGTTGCTGCCATAGAGCCCAATAGTTGTAGTACAAGGCATGCTGGTACAAACGTCTGTGGAAGGAGGACTTGAATTTGGTTTCTTATTTTTGAAAGTCTGTGAGGAGGAAGAGAAGCTTGACAGGACGTTGTATCGAAGATCGCTCCAATAAATTCCAGTGCTCTTGTTGGAGATGTGTGTGATTTGTCCATGTTGATCATGATACTTAGGCAAAGAGCAAGGCCTTGAGTGTAAGAGAGACGGAGAATGAGAAGATTCCTGGTCATGGCAGTAAGGAGTCAATCGTCTAGATATGGAAACACCTGGAATCCTTGTAGTCAGAGATGAGCTACTACGATTGCCATACATTTGGTGAACACTCTGGGGGTTGTCGAGAGACCAAAGGGTAGTACCCTGAACTGATAGTGATTGGTTCCCAGCCAGAAGCAGAGAAATATCTGGGAACGTTTGTCCATCTTTATGTAGTAATATGTGTCCTGAATGTCTATACAGCACATTCAGTTGTCCTTCCACAGAAAGGGGAGAATGGACTGTGCCATGACCATCTGGAATTTTTGAGGTTTGATGAATTTGTTTAGTAAGCTGAGATCCAGAATTGGTCTCCAGTCCCCTGTCATTTTTGGCACTAAAAAGAACCTCGAGGAAAACCTGGATCCTCTTTGTTCTGGTGGGATTTGCTGGATGACTCTTTTTCTTAGCAGCTTTTCAATTTCTAAGGCTGCAGCCTCCTTCTGAATTGGTGGAACATTGGGCATTCATTTTACGGGTTTGGGAGTAAGGTTGAATGGGATATGATAGCCTCTGGATATTATTCTCTGCACCCACACATCAGTTGTTATGAGTTGCCAGGCCTGTAAGTGCAGAGAAAATCAACCCTCGACTGCTTCCAGAGGAATGCAATCGGGCTGCTGTTCAAGAGCACTGGAAGGGTCGGCCAGAGAAGGAATCTCTAGCACCCTGGTTGTGTTGACCCCCTCTGCCCCGAAAGGGGCACCTTCCGGATGAGTTGTCCCCTCTGCCCCGGGTGGATTGCTCATCATGAGTGTCACGAAAAGATCCTTGGGACTTCTTGAACCACAATTTCCCTCCCCTCTGATTCCTGGAGTAGGATCTCTGGGGGGTGGAAAAACATATGCCCACAGCAGACAAGGTTTTTCCATCCTTCTCATTAAGTGATAATGTGTCTCTTACTTTGGGACCAAAAAGGGAAGATTCGTCAACAGGCGCGTTGACAAAGGAAGATTTAAAAGGGTCCGTGAAGTTACACAAACACATCCAAGCATGCCGTCTCATGACTATGCCAAATGCTTGAGCTGCCCTCTCAGTAGTGTGAGAGAACAAGCGCATCGAGGAGTTCAAGATGGATTCCAGGGTAGCTAGCTGAGAGGCAACAGTATCACGCACCTCCTCAGGCAGTACCCCCACCAAAGAGGTAGACATTTCTGAGATTAGGTCTCTTTGGAGGTGAGTAAAATGTGCCAGGTAATTCAGCGACTGAATGGCAAACTTTGCTGAAGTGTAGGTCCACTTCCCCAGTCTGTCCATAGGCAGAGACTCCACGTTCGGGGGATAAACAGTGGAACTATCTTCCACCATTTCCCTCTTGGTGGCCGCCATCCCGACCATGGAATCAACTACCAGCTATTTGGACCAGTTAGGTTGGTCTTCAGGAGTGGACAAAACTTTATCTGGCAAGCACGCTGCACAATAAGTCTAATGAGCTCATCCGCAGGAGGGGTCACCCAGGAAATAGATTTTCGAGCACGGAAAGCCTGCAAGAACACCGATTCCTCTGAAGAAGGGTTGGAGGGCTTCCAGTCTCCCCTCTGCTTGAGGATCTCCAGAATGTCTCCAAATGAGATGTCTTCTCGGGGAGACCGTGGGGACCCTTCTCCCTCATCGTAATCAGTGTCTTTGGTGATGGATTCTTCAGGGGAATCAAGATGCTTCCTCTTGCAAAGTTTCTTCTGGGGTGGCTCCCCAGTGAGGTCTTCTGAGGAGGACTCCGGAGAAAGGGTTCCCTTTAAGGTAAGGTCTTGCATCTCCCATGTTCGAGATCCCAGAGTAGGAGGTTGGGACAGCTACATGCTAGAGAAGGGTTCTGATGCCAGTGGTGTCAACTGCAAGCCTGTTGAAGCAAGGACCCTCTCCATCATCTGGAAAGCAGGCCCGCCCAAGGAGGGCTGGGATCCCGGAACCGAGTAGGACGACCTTGGAATTGGGGTCACACCTAGGGTTGCCAACCGTCCAGAATTCCTCCGGACTGTCCAAAATTAAGGGACACTGTCCAGAAGAATGGAAAATGTCTGTGTTGTCTGGAAGAAATGGTGCACTGTGCACATTTTCGTTTAGTTTAAAAAAATAACATTTTTTTTTTTTTTTTTAGGGGCGTTCTTCTTTAAGAACGCCCTTTGCGTCCGGGTGCAGATGACAAAAACAGTGTCTTTGCGACTGTTTACGTGTGTCTACTCACTGTTTTCCGCACGCACGGAATTTGAATTATAAAGAATAAGTATGCTGAAAAGCCCCAGGCAAAGCACGAGTTCGGCTGGTGTTTGCTCTGAGTTTTCTCTAATCCAACAGTGGCACATGTAAGTTCCGTTTTTTTTTTTTTCCCCCTCAGCTCATACTGTGTTGTATTTTAATGGGGCAGGGTGCTGCAGTCCTGAGTATGTCCTCCTATGATGCCTAGTAGTAACTATGAACCTGTTTTCAGTTTGCCATCCATTTCCTATTGCAATACTACCGGCAGCTTACCATTTTTTAACGTAACATAGGCAATCAATTCTTCAAGGGCAGCATGCATTGATTTGTAGATGAAACACTGAAATATAAAATTGTTTGCTAGCAGCAACTTTTCATTAGTTGCAGATCTCTTTAATGTGGAATTTAGATGATGTTTTACTTCTGCACTCTGCAGAGATTGTGCATATTGACTGATATTGGTGGATTTTAATGACATAAGTATGAGTGGCCAACCTGGCCATTTATGGTTGAAATGTTCTGAATTGGGCAGTTTTGTCATTATTGGTTCATGTGTATTGTTTCAATGCTTACTGGCAAAATGTTTACAACTATAAATTTAACACACAGTCTAACAAGTGGTGCTGTTACTGTCATCACATCATCACTGTCAAAAATAATAAGGCTTGTTGAGGGCAATGTGTTTGTGTGTGTGTCTAAAAGCTGCAAGTTGAACGTTAGCCATATGTTTTTCATTCGCTTATCAATGAGAAATCAGAAGTGTACAGAAAAGTATCTACCATTTTTGAGAGGTAGTTGGTATATGAAAAGAGCACCTATAGCATAACTTCTGCCTGATTACTGATGATGCTTGTTGAGCAGCAGTGTCTGTCAAAGAACAATATGGCTATCTTATTTATGTGAAGACTTCACTGTCACATCTCATCTGATAATGTACCCTCTCTAAAGGGGCATGCATAGTCATCTGGGACAATATCTATGTGGGTGTTTTGTACTCAAGTACCCTATTAGAACTCTCTGGATTTTTAGTGTGAATTGGTTTAAGGAAACTAACATATGGCCATTTTCATACGGTTAACATATCCAACATTTTAGAGGATTGTGTTGCCACAGCCTGGCAATATATGCTATTTAAGTATATCAGTAATATGCCAGTTTTGTTTCATTAGAGATTGTACATGAGCATGAGCGTACCACTCTTAAAGTTGCGATAGCTGCTAATTCATGTCTGCTAGCTGTTATTATGTATTAAAATTTAATACAATCAGGAAGGTGAATCAAAGAACTTTTGCTTGGCTTTAAAAATGTGTGCAAGGGGCCTATGATTTGAAAAAAAAAACAAAGGTAAACTTAATCCACCACTGGCCAGATGCATTTTCTTTGAATGTAGGTTTCAATGCTGTTTCAGTGAATGTGAGTTTTAAAGGCAAAGAAGTATTAAAGCTATGTCTGTTTATGAGAGACTGTATTGCTTGTTTAGCAAATAGCTATTAGTGTTTGTGCTTTAAAATTCGAAATAAAAGTTTTACATTAAATCCAAGTATCTGTAATCATTGTAGAAGTAAAGCTGAAAACAGTATGCACACAGTTTTGAACAGTATTTATGGCAACTGGAGAGAAATGGAGAGATAGCCAAGTAATGGGAAACCGGAATGGCTGCGTGTGTGTGTGTGTGTGTGTGTGTGTGTGTGTGTGTGTGTGGGGGGTAGTACTGCATGCGTGGGGAGGGCGCATGTGTGGGGGGGTACCGCATTTTGCTTTCATGTACATGTCCAGAATTTTTGACATGAAAAGTTGGCAACCCTAGTCACACCCCACCCCGAGGAGCTCCGAGAGGACAGGTAGCTGTCGGAAGAGCTGTGGCTGTAGACGGTGCCACAGACGGTGCTGAACTAGGTTCCACTGTGCTGACAGCCCAATCACTACTCCGAGAGTGCACCAGTTCCAAAGGAGCCATTGCACCAAGAGTAATTGGTGCCGACAGGGAAGCCTTCACTGTCGGAGCCGAGTCAGAATGCACTGGGATGGCCATCGGTACCAAAGTCTCTGAGACCTGGGAGGAGGTTGGAAGAGGATAGACAGGTGAATACGCCGTGAGAGCTTCTGTTCCAAGAGGGAGGGAAGACCTAGTTGGGGTGAGTATTCCTCTAACTGCCAAAAGCTGGTCCACAATGCTCACTACATCTTGTTCAGAAAGACTCCTGGTGGATCTGAAGGAGGCTGCTGATGGTGATTGTGGTCTCTCAAGAAATGGACTAAATTGTTGTCCCAAAAAGGGGTCATAAGAGGAAAAATACTTGGTTCTGGGAAGGTGCTCGATCTTCGGAACTGAAGATGTCATTATCAGTGGAGCCGTGTAAGACATCGGCACCATGGCCGGAGATGGTGCCGATGCAGGTACAGTGGTCAGAGCCTGTGTCATAAACAAGGTCGGCACCAAGGGGGATGGTGCTGAAGCTGGTACAGTGGTAGGAGTCTGAGTCAGGATTAAGGACAGCACCAAGGGAAAAGACAGGGACCCTGGTGCCAAAGCTGTCTGCGCCAACGGTGCAGGAGAAGCCCGGTGTCGACTTGGTTTTGAGGAGGACGGGGATATCGGAACCGAAAGATTCCATTTCTCCTTGTGCTTTTTCACATCCTTATGCTTAGGAGGTGGTGAGACCTCCATCCCAGAAAGAGCCTCCGTGAAGGGTGATTTCAGCATTCCCTTTAGAATAAGCTTGTTCTTGCATTCAGCCAACGTACGGTTGCCAAAGCGAAAACAAATGTCACAAGAAACGTTAATGTGGTCAACACCCAAACAATAAAAACACTGGGCGTGACCATTAGAATTGGGCATCTTACGCCCACATTTATCACAGTGCTTGAACCCAAGCTTGGCCTTATCCGACATTATAACACACTAGTACTACCACATAACAAACTATATCTACCAAACAAGAGATAAAGGATAGCGAAAGAAAGCTCTTATTTTATTTTTTTTTTGTACAGATAGCAGGAAAGAGTACCAACAATGGTACTAAGAAATACCAAAAAGGTAAGAGAAGGGCCTACTAAGGTAAGGGAGAGGGAGTAGTACCAATGATGGTATGAAAGAACTTCCAAGGTAGTGGGTAGGGTTCAGTCAGGAAATGAAGAAAGTAGAGATGAGAAATAACTTTAGATGAGAAAAACTGGCTAATAAACACTAAAAACTAGAAATAACCACAAAAAAGGCTACCCTTAGCTTGAGAGAAGGCTTGGCACGTCTGACGAGGAACGCAATAAACAAGATCTGAAGAGACTATGAGAGGGGCATTGTGGGTAGGTCTTAGCTGAGAGTTTTTGGCTGGCGCAAGCTTGGTACCGTCTGTGTCGGTTCAGAGGACGGAACCGAAGTCCTAACAGTAAGGAATGAATGAAGATTTACAGCATCAGATGCTTCCATATGAGGTTAAGAAGTTCTGTGTGTAGTACTTGATTGTTGAGATATTTAGAAAAATGTGAAAATTATATCTATATAAATTAGTATCATAAAAACAACAGTTGATATCTATTTACCTGCATCAGACAGAGGTCAAATATTAATGCAGTTGGGTTTGTCATTGTGTAAGCTTTAAGATGAAATATTTTAAAACCTTATACATAACATGGTTTTAGAATTATTGACGGAAATATGAACAAACAATATTTGATGCCTAGAGGCATCAGTAGGAGTTAACTGCAGATGCACCTGGAGGCATCACTCGGATGTAATGAGTTAAGGTGAGATTCCTGGAGGTGGTTAGTCCTACTTAGATTATGTACCTAATCATCTCCAATGATGCAGTTTAACATCAAACATACTGCTGCTCCTGTGCAGAACACTGCATGAAAATAATGATGTCTTTTAGAAGGACATCATAAATGTAGAGCCACAAAATAATGAAACCATTTTCCTCTATGTATGAGTGACATATTTACTAACAGAATATTAATTGCACCATCGGTGCTGTCACTGGATAGAAGTAGCTTAGCTGTTAACTGCATAAACTGAGTACAACTTAGAATGGTGGTCTTCCCTAATAAAATGTCTCCCTTCCAGAAAAAAAAAAATGTTAAGAAGTTATATTTTGGGGGAAGCAGACCATTTACAGAACAGTATATGCAACAGGAAAGCTCCTATTTACCAGTTTTCATGATGAAGGACAGCCTTCTGGAGCTTTGATCTGAAGTCATATTCACACTTCCAAACTACTCCATTATACAAAAAGTCTGTTGTATACAGCAAGCAATGCACTAGTCAACACACAACTCAGTCTGACAATGTGTGTGTGTGTGTGTGTGTGTGTGTGTGTGTGTGTGTGTGTGTGTGTGTGTGTGTGTGTGTGTGTGTGTGTGTGTGTGTGTGTGTGTGTGTGTGTGTGTGTGTGTGTGTGTGTGTGTGTGTGTGTGTGTGTGTGTGTGTGTGTGTGTGTGTGTGTGTGAGCGTGTGTGTATTAAGGTTGGGGAAGTAACAGCAGAATCACTGCTTTGGGGAACTTCACATGCTTTCTACATAGGTAGCTTTCCAGTATCAAGCATTAAATAGGGATAATGTCATTAAGAAACCTCTCCTAGAAATGGGTTCCCACTAGCAGACAAGAAGCCCACTGGAACAGACATACTAGGTATGATCCTGAGCAATCCATAAGGTTCAGAATGAAAACAGTAAATAGTGGAGCAGTGCCTGGAGAGATGGGAAGCCAGAATACAAGAAAGAGTTTGACAGATCTGATGCAGTAGATGATTAAAGTATTTGTACTATGAATCAATATGTGGTGGTGAAAGCATATGGAAGGAAGAATGTGCTAGGAAGAATGTGCTATTATGACTAATTATGGAAGCAGCTATGAAAAATAGAAAACAGGTGAGAAACAGAGTAAGAGCATTTGTGAAGCACAGAAGGAATTGATGGACATAAGGAAGAGGATGGCTGCAGTTGTAAGGACAGATGAGATAGAAAAGAAGTAGAAACTGTGCTGTATCATTTCCTCCCCAGATGTTCCTGACAAAAATATCTCTGGTCTTAACATCCTTACTTGTCAAAAGAGATTGAAAGCCCTTCCCCTGTACTAGATTCCTAGAGGATAATATGCAAGTTGCTAACAGCTCCATTAGAGATCCTGTGGTCTTTGACCTCCTACATCTATTTGAATGGTGGGAAAAGAAAACCGGTAGGTCAATAGATTGGTTAATGGAAAAAACAGAAATGACCTTGGGCAAAAAGGAGAGGTCAGTACGTTCCCGGGGTCTATAGTCGCTCCTCCTTTCTGGAGAGGGATGACTGTAGCAGTGCGCCATTCGGTAGGGACAAAGCCTGAGGTGAGGCTGTGACTGAACAGGGCATACAGGTGAAGTGCCAGTTCACTCTGTTGTTCATGTAGAACACAGCCAGAGATATTGTTAGGTCCCATACAAGCTGTATTCTTGGCCTCGGACAGTGCTGTTTTAACCTATGCAGCAGTAATACTGGGTGCCTGGCAATCTACTGGTATTGTGATTGGTTCTTTGGGGGGGAAGAGGGGTAAAGTTAGCACTGAATCTGTCAGCCAGTATATTGGCAATATCTGTTGGCTCGGTATAGGAGGTACCATTGTGCAGTAGCTCAGAGCAAATCTGGGTATTGCCATGGAGATTCTTTACATAACTATAGAGGGCCTTGTGGTTGTCTTTACTGTCTGCTGCAATTCTGTTTTCATAGCTAGCTTTAGAGGATTTGATAAGGGATCTCAACCTTTTGTTGAGGCTGATAAGAGAGTTTTTCCAGTCTTGGGACTTCACTTTATTCCGCATCAGTTTCCTCCTTCTGTTGTAGAGTTTGTTTATGGCAGGGGACCCCAGACTGGCTTCCTTTTTTTTGAGAACAGCGTCTTGGTTCTATTGGGTATGGCGAGATCCATGCATTTTTGTACTTGTTCGTACAGTGCATCGGTGTATGATTTGGCGGTCATGTAACTATTCTGCATTTGCATGGGTGCCGTGAAGGTAGCCACCTTTGTTTTTAGGAGTCCAAAATTAGCTTTGGAGAAGCTTTTCATGGTGGTTACCTTGTGGGGGGGGGGGACTGTGGATTTCCAAGGTGATTAGTTTGTGGTCGGATCTAACCAGGGAGGAGTTGACTACTGGTGTAGAACAACGGTCACCCATGTTAGTAATGACCAGGTCAAGGATGTTGCTACCTCTAGTGGGGGGAAGAATGAACTGGTCCAGAGCATTGGAATTAATGAATTCCAGAAAGCATTGGGCAAGCGTATTGGTACATGAGTAGTTTTCCCAGTTAATGGAGGGGTAGTTGAAGATGCCCAGTATGAGAGTGTTAGGTTGGACCCTAATATTCTCCAGGGTGCTTAGAACGTGGAGTGTGAGTCTTGGGACATGGTTGGGGACCTATAGCAGGCTACGGCCTACATCTCTGTCTTACCCAATGTTAGCTGCACCTGAAGTACCTCCAGTGCATTATGTTGGGCTACCAGTCTGAAGGTGTGTGCATCCTTTATGACTATGGAAACACCACCACCTTGGGAGCTTCGGTCCAAGTTCTGGGGCCGAAAGGTGCGGAATGAGTTATAGCCTGGTAGTGCAGGGGTGCTTTCTGCTGCACTGAACCAGGTCTCTGTTACAGCACAAATGTTGATGTTCTCCATTTTAAGGAGTGCTTTGAAAGAGTGCATTTTGAGATTTAGACTTCTAACGTTCAGCAGCATGACTCTCAGATTGCATTTCTTTGTAGCTGTTATGGTGGTAATTTGGTCTTTGGAACACTGCCTAAAAAGGCACTATAGGGGTGACAAGAGGCTTGGCCAGTGTCCGTAAGCCCAGGGGTGACAGATGCAGGCCATCTCTGGCAAAGCATCGAGGTCTGTCAATCGTGTCATCCCAGGCAGACAGATACTGGATCCCCTTAGAATGACACCAGAAACTTAGCCAGTTGTTGAAATCAATCATTTTCTGCTTGTACTATGGTATCATTCTGGGTGATGGTAGGATGCTGCTCAGGTCTAGGGTCATACCCGCCTGGGCTACATAATCCGAGAGATGCTAGTAGCAGGCTTTCTTGCCTCCATTAATATCTGATGTACATCATCAGAAATAGGTGCTTAAAAGGTATTAAGATTCTATCATCAAGACAGTTAGTTGCAGATGTTTGTGGTCATGATGTATCAAACAGCCCATGTTCTGTGTGAATAGGTACAGTATATGAGGAAACTCTTGGTAAATGCTCCTGGCCATTTCTAGGAGGAGAGAGAACAGCTGTTGTCTGGACCAGAAGGGTGTCACAACCAATATTCTTTGGGGAGTACTTCTGAATCTTCAGAATGACCTTCAATAATAGTGGAAAGGATGGAAATGTATACAGGAACATTCCTATTTATGGAAAAGAAAAACATCAGTTTTCTAGGCCTTCTTGCATGTGATGCTATAGCAGAATTTTGCCAGCTGATTGTTGTGAGTGATGGCAAAAAGATCTGTTTGAGGTGTTCCTCATAACTGGATAAATTCTGATTCAACTTACATTCATGAGGGTCTGTCCTGGTCCTGCTCAGCTTGTCTGCAACAGGATTTAGCTCTGACAGCATTTAAGATACCTGCAAGATACCTGTAGAATGTGATTGTGCTGAAAAGCTACATCCCAGAGTACCATGGCGAGTCTGTACGGAGGGTAGGAGATTACCCCCCCCCCGTTTCTTTACCATATTGATGTGATGTCTGTAAACACCTGTAACAGCTCTGGGGCCATAGATGACTGAGAGTGTTGAGAGCATTTATAAGTGCCACTACCTCTTTATTTACATGTTTTGGTCTGTCTTTTCTGTTCGTAAGACCCTGCTCTTTTATCCCCACAGACACTGCTTTCCTAGCCAATTCTGAGGGATCTGATGTTACAGACTGTGCTAGAGATGGATGGGAAAATGGGAGGCCTGGATTCTGAAAAAATTGGTCTCTCCACCACAAAGTTACCCTTTTCACAAACCCAAAACAGGAATCTGGAATGTCAGGGGAAGTTGATGTTGGGACCATAACGATTTTAGGTATCATTAAATTTTTCTCATGTATAGCCTTGCCAGGGGAATCTTGAGAATCATAGATGCCATGACACCTAGAATCCTAAGACATTCCTAGGCTGAGACAGTAGTCTGAGTGGAGAAACTCAGGAATAGGTATAGATACGGATCTACTTTTTCCTGTGGAGTAAATGCCCTATGAACTGAGGTATCTAGGAGACACCCCAGGAAATCAATCATGTAAGTAGGAATTAAACAAGACTTTTTTATGTTCCCTGGAACCCCAGTCTGTGTAAGATATCTCTCACCCAAATGAGAGATTCATGGCACTTTGAAAAAGACTCTGCAAAGATATGCAAGTAATCTAAATAAGGAAAAATGTCAATATCTTGCAATCTGCAAGAGTTAGTCACTTTATGAGTACCCTTGGAGCAGTGGATAGGCCAAAGGGTAATGCAGAGACCTGAAAGCATTATCGAGACCTAAACAAAAGAGACTTCCGAGGCAAAAGCACATAGGCACATCACAATCCACCGCACCAAGCACCACACATAGTACACAACAAGCCTGTGTCTCACAGGCTCTAAGGCCCAGCCACAAACCCAACATGCCAGTCATAGCAGACTCTATCGTGAGACACACAGATGTGCCCCTCACCAGGCTAGACAAGGGGAAAGTCATGGTAAGTTGCTTGTCAGGTGCTAGAATCCGCCATATCACTCATGCACTCAAGTCTCTGAATAACAGGTACTGTTATGACTCTGTCATAGTCCATGTTGGTATGAATGACTTGAGACGTATTTCCCTGGACTATATGAAGAGAGACATGAATGAGCCGCTGAATATGTGTCCTAGGCAGGTATGTCCCTAGCCTTAAGCAGCATCCTACCGTCACCCAGAATGATGCCTCAGTACAAACAGAAAATGATTGACATTAACAATTGGCTTAGTTTCTGGTATCATTCCAAGGGGATCCAGTACCTGACAGCCTGGGAGGACATGATTGACAGACCATGATGTTTTGCCAGAGATGGTCTTCATCTGTTTCCCCTGGGCTTCAGGCTTCTGGCAAAGGCTCTTGCCTCCCCCATAGTGTCTTTTTTAGTCAAAGTCACGAGGACAAAATTACCAACATGAAAAATTCTGCTAAACGCTAGTAGTCTTAACATGAAACTGCACTCATTACAAGCAATTCCTTGCCCTGGAAGATGCTGACATTTGTGCAGTCACTGAAACCTGGTTCAAAGCTCCGGAGAGCACCCCAGCCTTACCAGGTTACTTGTCCTACCATACTTTCAGACCCCAAACAAAGGGCTACAAAGCTAAAGGAGGTGGAGTTTCAATATTTATCAAAGACATACACACCTCCAGGCTCTTCAAACAGTATGACGCACAGGAGACACTCCAGGCGCAGTTAACGGTTGACAAAACACCTATTCATATCATAGCTACAGACCCCCAACCATGACTCAGGAGACCCACTCGACCTATCTGGACTTACTTAAATCCATCAAGATTCAACCTTCTACCCTGATCCTGGGTGACTTAACTACCCAACCATAGAGTGGAAGACCTATTCTAGCTCAAACACGAATGCCCAGAGATTCCTCGACTTTGTCAGTGCCAATACATTGGATCAGCTGGTCAACTCCCCCATAAGATTTGAAAATATCCTGGACCTGGTACTAACCAACATGAGTACCCACTGTAGCATCCCTAGAGAGTCATCCTCCTTGGTACAATCTGACCATAAAGCAATCACTTTCGAAGTCACCATCTCCCCTGACCACCCCCCCCCCCTTTGCCAGGGTCGAACAAAAAAACTTTTCCAAAGCTGACTACAACCTCCTGAGAGCAGGTATAAGCAGACACCATCCCTCCAGTTGGAACAAGCACTGATGTACAAACCTACACCAAAAAAACTATATGATCACCTACATAGCTCTAGCAATACCTGACAGAACCAAATCACCTTCCTCAAGGAGGAATAAACCTGTCTGCTGGACAGCAGCTATAAACAGACTCTATAATAAAAGGAAAGAATTGCTGTCCAGGACCAAGAAGAAGCAGGTGCCAAGTTGGAAGCAATATCTCCTTTGTTTGAACAAGCAAATAAGGTCACTGGTGAAATCCTCTAAGGCTAACTTCAAGTCCAGACTGGCCACATCCACTAAGGACAATCACAAGGCCTTCTTCACATATGTCTGCAATCTCAAAGGTAACTCCCAAATCTGCTTTGAACTCGTGGTCAAGAATACCACATACACAAACACCATAGATATAGCCAACCTGCTGGCAGACAAGTTCAGTCAAAACTTCACCCCCCTTGTCCCCCCATCAGTAAACCAGGACATCCCCATCACCTGCCCCCCATCACCCGGCAGCAGGTTATTAATGTCCTCTCAAAGGCAGAAAATACAGCCTCCATGGGACCTCATAACATCCCTAGCTGTGTCCTACATGAACTCAGGCAAGAGCTCTCAGCACCACTAGGCACCCTATTCAACCAAAGCTTGCACACCGGCATCATCCCAGCAGTATGGAGGACAGCCACTGTCATCCCTCTGCACAAAGGTGGAGTGTCCACCAACCCTGGCAATTACAGGCCTATCAGCCTAACTAGCCTGATCTGCAAGGCCATGGAACACATTATCATGGACCTTATAAACAAGGACATTAGCAACCTTCAAATGCTTGATCCCACACAGTTTGGTTTTGTCAAAGGGAGATTATGCCTGTTAAACTTAGTCGCCTTCTTCGAAACAGTCACCAAAGCCATGAATGAGGGTAAGACAGTGCACCCCACCTACCCTGACCTAGCCAAAGCCTTCGACACTATTCTCCACTCGGGCATAATAGATAAACTCTCCCACCTAGGCATCAGTGTGTCTGACTATGGAGTCACCTATGACAAGTATGTTTGGTGTTGTATTTGGCCTTAGGGAGGGACAGATTCATCACCCAGAGACTCCCTATGCTGTGGAACAAAAGCAGAGCACCTCACTGGCCTTGTTCAAGAGGAATTTTGACCAATGGATGGGATTACTTCAGTGTCACTGCTTGACAGAGGCACAGCAAAATAATAGGCATAGTTTTATTCAAACTAAAGGGAGCCAAATAACTATGGGCTAGGCTTATAAATGCCCTTGGGCAGATAGCCTAGTATGAACCTATGAACCTAATCAACCCATATGTTACCAGATGGGTAGCAGACTGGCTCACTGATAGAACCCACTCAGTCAGAATAGGAGAAGCCACCTCTAGTAGCAGAACTGTAACAAGCGGCATACCCCAAGGATCGGTCTTGGGGCCTCTACTGTTTGGGATATACTCTTTTGAGGTGCAAGCCAAAACCAGTGGTCTGTGGCTGACCAAGTTTGTAGATGACTGCAAGCTGGGCACTGTCATAAATTCCCCTAGTGATGTGAACATCCTCCAAGAGGGCCTTAACCAAACAAATGACTGGTGCCAGAAGCATGGCCTCAAACTGAATGCCAAGAAGTGCATCATTATCCCCTTTGGGGAAAATGGTCTCCCCACTAATCATTACATTGATAACAATATACTAAGCACACAATCAGTCGTGAGGGACTTGGGCACCCAGGTTAATAGCAAGCTGACTTTTGACCACCATGTTGCCTCCATTGTATGGAATGCTTTCTACATGGCCCACCTCATAAGTAAGGGTATTTCATCTAGGAACAAGGAGGGCATAACATCCCTGTACTCCTCCCATATCAGACCCATTATCGAGTATAATGCCCTCTTCGGCATGTACCTTGCCAAGCATATGCAGCAGTTGGAGAGACCACAGAGGTTCCTGACCAGGAAAATCCAGGGTCTCAAACACCTATCCTATACATATAGGCTAAAAGCCCTGTCCCTCTACTCAGTGATATACAGACTGCTCAGAGGTGACCTGTGTCTGTCATACAAGGCCATCTCAGACTCAGCCTTGATGAAATTGTTGCATATCTGTAAGTCAAACTCCACTCACGCAACCCACATGCAAGGTCGCAACCTGGTTTGTGACATTAATAGAACTTGTTGGCGAGATAGATTTGTGTCCCAACGACTCCCCCATATGTGGAATAAACTCCCTCTCCATATCAAGCAGAGTACCTCACTAGCCCTCTTTAAGAGGAACCTAGATGACTGGATGGGAAACAGAAAATATACCCCTGGGATCCCACTCGTGTCCCTGCTGGACAGAGAAAACAAGTGCTGACGTTGTAGGAAGATGGGTAAAATTCTTGGCTAGACTTATAAGGGCCTCCGGGCCAATAGCCTAGTATCGTCCTATGAACCTATGAGACACAGAAAACCTTAAGAAACATTTAAAATCTGAAGCTATAGGAATATGATGACCTTTTAACTCTAAAGTCACCAGAAAACTCAAATGGGGAATGAGAAGTAACAAGTTGTGAAAGGACAACATTTTGAACTTGGGCACTGGTTTAGAAATGAAATCACCAGAACTGGTCTCCATGAATCTTCTTTCTCTGGCAGTAGACACATTACTGAATAAAACCCTTCTCCTAGCTGAGGAAGAGGGACACTGCTATCACCCACTGAGTCAGCAGGGGATGAATGACATGAGGGAAAAAAGGAATTTGATCTGGCAGATGAAAGGGAGTCTCTTGAAAAAGAGTGAGAGACTCCTACTGCCATCTGTAACTTTGATGAATTTACTTTCAGAACTCATTTATCTGAAACTCTCTGTTGCCAAAGACAGAAATGGAGGATCAGCCTTTATGGAAGGATTTAAGGTTTGAAACAGTGGGAAGGGGGTAGGAATCTAGGAGATAGTCATTCAGACTTATTAGACTATCCTTTGTTCTGGGAAGCATACCTCTCAACTTCTTAGAGGAAGAAATCTGGACAAAGCTTTTAATAAAAGTGTGACAAAGACCCAAAAATAAAGACAATTTTTAAATATTGTTCTTACGAACTTAGAAAGTTGATAGAATAACAGGATTTGCATTAGCATGGATTTTCTGAAAGATATTAAGTCTGAAAATCAAATGCCTGCCATTATCTTCTGAGTTCAGTTCTTAGTGATTTACCAGTGATTTGTCAGAAAACCACAATTTAATGAAAAAATGGACCACAAATATGAGCAGAATTCTGAACATTCTGTGAAAATCTGTACAGTTGAGAGGTCTACTGGGAAGTTCCATCTTTCTTTTTAGAACATCCCTGCCATTACATTTTAAACATTTGCATACCAACGGCTTACTATTTGTTTATTTTGCTTTTTGAAAAAAGTAGGAGAGGTAGCATTAAACCCCTTGAAAAACTTGGAGAAGGAAAGCCAAACAAATCTGAGAAATGTGTTGAAACAGTTTGCCTCTCTAATCAGAATTTTTAAGGATTTCTGAGGCAGATCATCAAAAAACTAACTTTTTGTCTAAGGGAAAACTCTAAATTTCAGCTTTAATGTCCTCAGGAAAGTTTTGAGCATGCATCTAAACAAATCTCCTAACAGTTTCAGTGGCAGCTGCCATGGAAGTATCATTAGCAAAATCTTCCATACATGCCAAAAAAGAAGTTATGTACTCACCATAACGTTCCATGTTTGCAGTCCACCTCGCCCTTCATTCTTACATATGAGTTTGGAGCCAACTCGGCCAATTACAAAGCTCAAAGTCTGTTAGTTGGCTCATCTTGTACAATCCCCAGATCTTGTTTGCTGCTAAACTATAAATAGAAATAAGGTTATCCAGAAAGAACAACAATAATGAAAGGTCTCCACCCTACCAATGTAAGACTATCCTGCCTCCAAATCCTTCCAGGACGGGGGTAGGTGGGAGGGTACGTAAGAATGAAGGGCGAGATGGATTACAAACATGGAACATTATGGTGAGTAAATAACTTCTTTATGTTCTGTAGTCCTATCTCGCCTTCATTCTTACATATGGGACAGCATCTCTAGCACCTTATTCTTGGGTGGCTCATGGAAAAATACTCCTGAGTACCGTGGAACTAAAGGAGGCTCCACCCCTTGAGGTCAGGTCCAATTTGTAATGAGTGATAAAGGTATGAGAGGTAGCCCAAGTTGCTGCTGCACAAATACTGTCAACTGGAGCTGTGGCTTGGAAGGCAGCAGATGTAGACTGGGATCGGGGAGAATAAGCCTTAATCTTGAATGGTAGAGATTTTCCATTGGAGGAGTAAATGAAGGAAATACAACTCGAAATCCAATTTGACAGAGTAACTTTAGAGACTGATAAACCTAGTCTAGAATCAAAAAAGGATACGAACAATTGGTCTGACTTTCTGAGTTCCTTAGTCCTGTGGAGGTAGAACTGCAACTGCCTGTAAACATCCAATTGATGAAATTTGTATTCTGCTGTGTTAGAATGATTAGGGAAAAACACTGGTAATTCTATAGTTTGGTTCAAATTAGTGTGAGAGCAAACTTTAGGGATAAAGGAAGGATTTGTACGAACAGAAACTCTGTCTTTGTGGAAAATCAAATAAGGGGGCTTTATAGACAGTGCTTGTAACTCTGATACTTGTCTAGCTGATGTGATGGCTACTAGAAACAAAGTCTTTCAAGACAGAAATTTCAGTAGGCACGAATGAGCAGGTTCAAAAGGCAGACAAAATTCAGATCCCATGAAGCTACTGGTTCCTGAAAGGGGGGGTGGTCTCAGCAAAGTAGCACCTTTAAGGAAGGTTTTACACAATCTGTGCGACATCAGGTTAAATTCATGTTGATCCAGATTAAAATTAGATATGGCTGCCAATTGAACCCTAATTGTGGCAGCAGCAGACCCCTGATGAAAGAGTTCAGACAGAAATTCTAAAACCATTGGGATGGATGCAGTGTAAGGATCTACATTCTTTTCTTCAGCCCAGATGGAAAACCTTCTCCATTTGCTAGTGTATAACTTCCTAGTGGAAGGTTTATGTGAAGA
Organism: Protopterus annectens; assembly: GCF_019279795.1. Lineage (NCBI taxonomy): Eukaryota > Metazoa > Chordata > Ceratodontiformes > Protopteridae > Protopterus > Protopterus annectens. The sequence goes on from NC_056740.1 coordinate 144,304,064, forward strand.
CATGAGTATGTGGGTCACAGCAGGTGAAAAATCATGAAGCCTGACTAGGGTTGGAATTGGAGCAGCCACGCTGTCAAGTTGAGGGTGTGGAGGCAGGGGTGAAGGGAGCCTGACATGTGTGTCAAGAGGTCTGGCACTGGGTCCAAAGTCTATGGATCATCTAGTAGATGAGGCCCGAGAAAGGGGAACCAAATCTGACGAGGCCAATAAGGAGAGAAGAGAATCATTTTGCTTCTCAAAAGCTTCGCTTTCTGAGTCACTTTGGACATGAGAGGAAAGGCAGAGAAAGCATAAAGGAGTCCCAGGGGGCAATCGTGAACAAGTGCGTCTCTCGGTGACTCCCCCATAGGGGGGATAAGGGAAAAGTAGCTGCTGCATTTGGAGTTGATCGGACTGGTGAAGTGATCACAACAAGGCCATCCCCATATGCGGAAGATCTGTTCCGCTACTTCCTGATTCAGAGACCACTCGTGAGGCATCAAGATTGCCCTGCTGAGTTTGTCGGCTATCACATTGGTTGTCCCTGGAATGTGCGTGGCCACCAAAAGCATTGGGGAGAGATTGCCCACTCCCAAACACGAAGTGCCTCTTGACAAAGGGGGTAAGATCTGGTTCCACCTTGTTTTTTGACATACCATACCACTGACATGTTGTCTGATTGGATTGCTATCGTCCCTAGAGGAAGAGAGTCGTGGAGTGCTTGCAAAGCTAGAAGTATTACTCTCATCTTTAGGACATTGATATGCAGGTGAGCCTTGTGATCTTGCCATGTGCCTTGGACAGTCCTGCCTAGATAATGCCCCCCCCCATCCTATCTGTGAGGCATCCATGGTCACAGTAGCAACGGGTTGGCGAGGAAGGAATGGAGTACCTGTTGTTAGCTGGTCGGGTTGACTCCACCAACGGAGGTCCTTTTTGCAAGACTCTGTTATGATAATGTGGTGAGATAGAGGCAGTTGTTGAAAGGACCACTGGGACGATAGAAGCCATTGGAGAATTTGCATATGTAATCTGGTGAGAGGGACTAGCATTATGGTTGAGGCCATGGTCACTAAGAGTTTCAGCACTGACTTTGGCTTGACTTTCTGCACAGGAAGCAGACAGATAACTTGTTGTCTGAGGTTCTGCGCTCTTTCTGCAGGTAGATGAGCTAGCATGGCGACTGTGTCTATTTCTGCACCTATAAAAATCACAAATTGAGAGGGCGATAAGGCAGACTTTTCCCAATTTATTGTAATCCCCAACTGGGAACAGAGTTGGATGTTGGAATCTCTGGTTTGAAGGAGTAGATGCCTGGTGGGGGCAGTCAGGAGCCAATCGTCCAGGTACGGAAACACTTGGAATCCTAGACGTCTCAGGTGAGCTGTCACTACTGCCATACATTTAGTGAACACCCTGGGGGCTGTGGTGAGACCAAATGGCAGAGCATGAAATTGGTAGTGACTGGCTCCCAGCCGGAAGAGTAGGTGGCTCCTCGATGCTCTGTCTATTTTTATATGGTAGTACGCATCTTGGAGATCTATGGAGCACATCCAATTGTCTTTCCCTAACAGTGGGAGTATCAACTGCAGTGTCACCATCAGGAACTTGTCCTTCTTTACAGATTAATTTAGTTTGCTAAGGTCCAAGATGGGCCTCCAGTCCCCTGTACGTTTTGGCATTAAAAAGAATCTGGAGTAAGTTCTGAATCCTATCTGGTCTGTGGGGACGGTTTGGATGACTCTGTTTGTGAGCAACCTTTTCACTTCTATAGTTGCTTGTTCCCTGTGATTGGGTGGAACATCCGGGATCTTCTTGGGAGTGTGGGGTGGAAGAGAAAAAGGTATGGAGTAACCTCTGGTGCTTATTCTTTGTACCCATTTGTCTTGGGTGATGCTTAGCCAGGCTTCTGGATACAAAGATATGCGACCCCTGACTAGCTCCAGAGAAGCACAGCTGGGCCCCACATCAGGAGCGCTGATAGGGACGGTCTCGAAATGAATAGCAGCCTCCCTGGTTTTGTGGGCCGCCCCTGCCTCTACGGCAACATCTACCATTTACTCCTCCTCCTCTGCCTCTGAAGGAGGAGTCACCCAGTGCATCCGTGAAAAATCTCTGGGACTTCTTGAACCACATCTTATCACCTCTCTGACCCTTAGCATATGGTCTAGATGGGACGGTAAAACATACTCCCATGGCAGAGAGCATTTTCCCTTCTTGCTCGCACCTTAGGTCCAAACAATGAAGAACTGTCAAAGGGGGCATTGGTAAAGGTAGACTTGAACAGCTCTGCAAAATTACATAACCGCATCCAGGAGTGTCTCGTAAGGGAAACTCCTGAACCCACTGCCCTGCTCGCTCTGTGGGCTGCATAAGAAATCAGCCTCATGGAGGACTTCATGATGGACTTTAAGGTGGACAACTGAGCAGACACCTTCTCAGGGACTCCTTCAGTGGATGTACCTTGTAGAGTATCTCCCAACTCCTTGAGGAGATCTCTTTGAAGCCTTGTAAAATGTGTTCAGTGATCTGAGTGTGAAAGCCGCTGAAGAAAAGATAGGCTTCCTGTATCTGTCCATCGTTTGAGACTCTTTATTTGGTGGATGGACAGATGAAGAAGTCTCCACTAGCTCCTTCTTAGTGGCCGCCGCCACCACCATGGCATCTACAGGCACGCCCTTGGACAAAAAAATCTTTCTCTTTGGGGGTAGACAGAAATTTATTGGGCCTTCTGGGAACTGGCTCCACAGCATCAGAAGTCTCCCACACCTTCCGACTAACAAGGTCTAAAAGTTCATCAAAAGGTGGAGACACCCAAGAGGCTGAAGGTTGAGACCTGAAAGCCTTCAGGTACACTGACTCCTCATCAGAAGGGGTGACAGTTGGCCAGCAGCCTCTCTGCTTAAGGATCTCCAAGATGTCTACAAAGGAGACATCATCAGAGGACGACTTGGGGGACCTTTCTGACTCCTTGAGGTGAGTGTCTACAGTGATGGACTCATCCTGGGAGTCTACATGTTTCCTTTTGCATGTCCTTTTCTGAGGGGGCTCCTCAAAAGGGTACTCTGGGGAGGTCTTGGAAGACTGGGGGCCACCCACCGGGGGCTCATGAGGCTGCGGGTCACTGCCGTCGAGAGAGAGATTGGGTGCTTAGACAGAGGTCGGTACTTGAGGGGGAAGAACGTCGGTACCCTTGCGTGGAGCTGATGAATGAAACAGCACACTCCTCATCATCTCAAAAGCAGATCTCTCCGAAGACAGCCCCGGCTCTGAGGAAACAGAGGCAGTCATCGGCTCCAGAGCGACCGGCTCCGAGATGGATGTAGGGTCTGAGTTCACCCTAGCCGACGCCAAGAGGGAGACTCGGAACCGAAGAGGTCCAGGTCCAAGTGTCCCTGTCGGGGCCGACCGGTGATCTTCGGCTTCTAGACACCATGGAAAGCGCTGAAGGTGTTGGAGCGAAACTCAACTCCAGGACAGCCACAAGGGGAGCTGGAACCAAGTGTTCCACAACATGTGGCACCGAAAACTCTGGCTCCAAAGGTCCAACTCAGGTCGGAGGAGGAATTACAACAAGGAGAATGGCCTCAGGTGGCTCCGGAACCGACTGGGTCAGAGCCAACAACAATTTGGGCAAAGCAGACGACTTCAGGAGTCTAAGCACTACTTTCTCCACATCTTCCCCTGACAGGCTCCTACAGGATCTGGATGACAGGGTAGGCGATCTGGATCTTTGCAGAATTGGAGATCTTAAGGTTGGAGAGACTGGCAAAGTATCTCTGGACTGGCTCCGATGTAGCTTTTCAGTAGTCGGCTCCGAAAGGCTTGGGGCCGACAGTGACGTGCCAAAATCAACAGCCTAGACTGGCTCCGAGGACAGTGGAGCCGAAGAGGCAGAAGTCTGATCAAGTTTAAATTGTTTTGGAGGAGGTACCAAAACACTAGTCGGTGCCGGGGAATGCCTTTTGGCCAACTTAACCTTCTCTCTCTTGGAAGAATGGGATTTTGATGAAGAAGATGAACTCGCTAAGTCTTCCTCGAAGGAAGGCTTGAGAAGACCTTTCAAGATTAGCTTGTTCTTCCACTCCTGGAGAACTGTGGAGCTGAATGATTGACAGAACAGGCAAGTTTCCTGCAAATGAATGGCTCCGAGACAATATATACAATTACTATGGCCATCCATAATTGACATCTTCTGGGAGCACTTTATACATTTTTTGAAACCCAAAGGTTTGTGGTCTTTTGAGTCTTTAGACATGTTGGAAAGCTAAGTAACAAGCAATACACAACAGACACACAAGGACTAGGTCCTCTAACTTAAATGGGCCTAGCCCTAACAAGCACACACACACACAAAGTAGAAAGAGTAAAGAGGACTCGGTCCTCTAACTTAAATAGACCTAGATAGATATGCTAAGTCATAGAAAGGGACAGAAACTAAGCAGTTGTAATAAGTGGAGAAACAACACTGCACTCAAGTTTAACTTTCTAATAAATAGAAAAAAACACAGTCCCTAGACGCGGACCACAGAACAACTCTGTAACAAGGCTAGCAAAAACACTGCACACAATATATATATATATATATATATATATATATATATATATATATATATATATATATATATATATATATATATATATATATACACACATACACAAGGACTAGAAAACAAGGTCCTAAATAATCATGGACCTAGGAATAACAATATCAGCAAGAACTAGCACACAGGATACAAACGGAGAACAACAAGGGCCAACAGCCAACCAGTTTTCAACAAAGTAACTGATTTAACAAGGAAAAGACACTTCTAAACTATTCTAAACACTTCTAATGCTATTAAACACTATCTAGTAATGAAAAAAATTTGCTACAGAAACCAGTAAAGTGATAATAAGATAAAAAAGTTGAAACTTAGCCACGGCCAAGCAAGAAGCACTTCTGGACTCTTAGATGCAGCAAACAAGATCTGGGGATTGTACCAGTGCACTGTGGGATACCAACCTAGCCACATGCCAACTAAGAGACTTTGAGCTTTGTAATAGACTGAGTTGGAGCCGAGGATCGGCTCCGAACCCATTTGTAAGAATGAAGGCGAGATAGGATCACAGACCATCAATGGTTATCCACTTGATAAACAAAAGCAGTTGGTTACTCAAAGATGTTCCTCAGAATAGGAAACAAACATCATAATATTCGTCATGTTCTCAAAGGAGGCAAGCATAAACTAACATATGAGCATAACAGCTGAGAATTCTAAAAATAAGTGCTGCAGAAGAATACACTTTTTTGCCCAAGACCATGAAAATCTTTCCCATCATTGTCAGAAGGGAAGGGATTTATATTAACCAGATGTTTAACAGCAGGTAGGTTCACTAGGGAAACAACTGCTGTTTCTGACCTGAAATTAGTATATAAACACTTCCCAGATTAAGAAACTTCATAAATCTAGCTGCTTTCTTGGGGTAGCAAGCTGGCTGCAAGGCACGTTACAGGCTGTAATAAAAACATCCTCTAGTGCTGGAATAACAGGAGGATTTGGAGTAGGTTCAGGAAAATCATAATACTTAAGGGACAATGGAATGTTATTAAGCTCCCACTGAAACAACTGATTCATTCTGGAAATAGTTTCAGAAAGAGAGAGTCGTTGAAAGGGACTGGCAGAAGCCACACTCAGAAACTGAATTAGAAGCCTGAGGACACAAAATATAATTTGTCCCTGCACAAACATTTTATGGTTGAAAATATTGAACCTCTTCAGAAAACTAAAAATTTATTTTACCAGATATAGCTGAAATGGAAGGGTCAAGAACCTGAGCTGTCCAACAAATCACTGCTGAACAAAATGCCAGACACAGGCAAAAAGAAATGTCTATATTTTTGCTTCCTCTTGACAGGAATTTCTGAACCAGCAGACCCAATTTTGCCAGGAAAAACCTCCCCAGGGATAGACATTACAGTCTGACTAGGTAAAAGGCTATTCCCTGCTTCTTCTCCCAGGACCAAAAACAGTGGTTCTCCCTTGCCTAACAATGGCACTCCATCAACCATGGAGGACATGTTTGAACCCCAGTTCATGGTGACTTTAGGTGGTGTACACCAGAGGCAGCCAAGGAAAAAGATGAATGGTCTGAGGAACCAGAAATGGCACCAGCAGAGTCACCTATCTGTGGCTGAGGCACTTTACCATTCTGTGTGGTAGCAAAAGCTGTTTATTAGTTTTCTTTTTTTTTTTTTTTTTTTTGTAGCTGGAAGAAGGAAGATTTGGTAGGCTCGATTCCTAAGGAAGCCTGGCAACAGTAGTCAGTAAAACAGTTATGAAGTGAAAATGTCACTTTTTCCGCAAAAAAAAAAAAAAAAAAAATAGTGAAAAGCACTTTAAATGCTTTCCCTAGTCCCCAAAAGTAAAATAACACAACGTTTACCAAGGAAAATTTAGTTTTTGAAAAAAAAGTTATGTACTCACCATAATGTTCCAGCTGTGTCGTCTGTTTTCATTCTTCCTCAACTGATGGGTTTGGATCCGAGACCCTGATCTGACTTAGCTGCTTCTACTAGATCATTGGATCCAAGAACTCTCGAGCTCCTCCCTTTACCCACAATGCCCTGCCAACTGAATATACCTCAGATTGAGTTTGCTGCACCTAGATATAATGGGACAATCTATTACAGAAATTAACAACGGTAGAAAGGAAAAAGGAAGCTGGAGCTCAGACAAGGTTCCTTTACAACTCTTAGATCTTTCAGAAGCAAAGGAAGGGAGCAGGTGGGTGGGAAGTTGAGGAAGAATGAAAACGGACAACATAGATGGAATGTTATGATGAGTACATAACTTTTTTATCTGATGTCCTTTTCATTCATTCCTCAACTGATGGGGCAGAGTCCCTAGCTACTGGAGCATTAGGTGGCTCTCATGGAAAGATACTCCGGGATACTGCAGAGCCAAAGGCTGCTCTGTTCTTGGAAATCAAATCTAATTTGTAATGATCAATACAGGTGTGAGAATTAATTCCAGTTTCAGCTGTACAAATGTCATCTAAGGAAGCCCTTGACCAAAAGGCTGAAGAAACTGCCATAGATCTCGTGGAATGAGCTCTAGGAGGTTTGGGCAAGGATAAACTTTTTCTATCATAAACAAAGGAGATAAGTTCAGTTAACCATTTGACCAATGTAGCTTTGGATACTGGTTTGCCCAAATGTTTTAGGAGAAAATAAAACAAATAACTGGTCAGATTTTATGAAGTCTTTGTTTCTCTGGAGATAAAAGCGAACATGTCTATGCACATCCAAATAGTGGAGCATATACTCTCCCTTATTAAAAATGTTAGGAAAGAAAACTGGTAGATTAATGCCCTGTTTTATGCTGGACTCAGAAGCTATCTTAGGTAAGAAAGATGGATTTGCTTGCAAGGACACCCTGTCTTTGTGAAAAATCAGATAAGAAGGTTTAGAAGCTAGAATCTGGAGTTCAGATACATGTATAGTGATGTGATAGCGGCCAGAAAAATGGCAGTATTTGTTAAGGACTGATAGTTAAATCCCAAGGAGGAGTAGGATCTTTTAACAGAGGTCTAAGTAAAAAGGCTCCCTGGAGAAAGGCTTTACATAGTTTAGAAGGGGCTAAGGTTGAGTCACCTTGGTGGAAATTAGAAATGTCAGCCAACTGAACTTTAACAGTTGAAAAGCTAGCTGCTTCACTGAAAACTGAAGCTAAAAATTCAAGGATAGATGGCACCAGTGCTGACAAATTATCTAGTTCCTTGCTAAGGGCCCAGAAAACAAATATTTTCTATTTATTCTTGTAAATCCTTCTAGTAGAAGCTTTTTGAGAAGATAACAAGACGAGACAGAATGTGGAGGACAGCCTGGACTGTATAGCATTCAGTGGGGTTGGAGAAACCATGCTGTTAGTTTGAGGCCTGTTAAGTCTGGATGAGTCACACCCATTGAGTTTTGACAGGAAGTCTGGCGTGGGATCCAGTATCCAGGGCAGATGCAGAAGATAAAAGCCAGAGGAAGGGGAACCAAATCTGATAAGGTCAGAAGGATGCAATGAGGTTAACTGTGCTCTTCAACTGGAATACTTAATGTAGAAAGTTGGAAATTAGAGGTAATGGTGGGTAAGTATAAAGGAGATCGGAGGGCCAGTCATGGATTAGAGCATCTCTCGGTAACTCCCCCATTGGAGGGATCAGGGCAAAGAACCTGCTGCATTTGTAGTTGAGGGCAGATTGAATATACTGCAGCATGGCTGGCCCCATCAACGGAAAATTCTCTCCGCCACTTTGACATTGAGCGACCATTTATGAAGCATCAGAATGGACTAGTTTTTCCACAATCACAATGGATTTCCCTGGGATATGCACTGCTATTAAAAAGCAACCAGAAGAGATTGCCCATTCTCACACTCTCACTGCTTCTCGACAAAGTGGGTAAGACCTCGTTCCTCCCTCTTTGTTGATATAATTCTGAAGGCTAAAATAGAAGAATAAAAAATTCTCTCCACAAACTGTAAAGCATTTCTCTCCTTGTCAGAATGTGAAGGATTAGCTTTGACCTAACTGTTGCTAGTAGATGGAGAGGAACTTTATAAAGTCTGTCTTTTTAGGGACTGAAAATCATACCTCACAACTGTCCAGATTTTCAAAGGATGTCCAGATTTCTCCCTAGGATGTTTGGTCTTTTCTTCATAACATTTTAGGTCTTTTGGCAAACTGAAGTCACTAAATAATGACATACATTTGAGTTTCAGACTTCATATCCTTCAGAAAATGCATACTAACACAAACCCTGTTATTTTGTGCAACTATCTGTTTATAAGAGCAAGATTTAAAATGTGTTCCTATGTTTGGGTTTTGTCCCCCCATTATTTCAGTCTTTGTCTGGATTTCTTACACCAATAGGTTGAGAGGTATGCTTAAGACTGCCAGGATTATTGCAGGCTAAGTAAATAGCATCTTACAAAACTGGCATAACAGGAAGAATGCGAGCACAGTGGTGCATATCCACTTGCAACATATAATATCCCCTAAAAGAAGAAGGAAAATCTGCCTGTTCCTAACAAAATAAACTATTCATTCTGGACACAGACTCAGCAAAAGAAATTTCCTTTGCAGGAGAAACTGAGGAAAGATTCTCCTCAGAAACAGAATCTGAGACATGGGAAGAAGATGCTGATGAAGCTCTGCCCCAGTCCTTATCAGCATAATCTGAGAATTCTGGGGAAATTAAGAAACAAAAATTATGTATAACACTTACATTTCCATGTCATTCCATAGCATTTAATGCTTTCAATAAGCCCATAGTCAAAGAACTTCATTTACATCAAAAGAAAAACTGTTACCAGAAGGATTATATTTGAGTTTATTTTCTTTTTTTTCTTTTTCCTGGAGACATCCATAGAAGGAGACCAACTTAAAAAGGCACTTCAGTCTCTCTTATCTCAGCTATCCCAGGAAGAACCTTCTTGATGAAACTCCCATGACCAAAGAAAGTGGTTCTCCCATGCTCGGAATGGACACTGGAAAAGCCACAAGGACATGGCTATCCTCCAGTACATGGTGGTGGTCGTAGAGGCTACACAAGAGGGTCTTGGTGAAACCACTGAGTGGTCTGAGGTTTATGCAGTGGTCACTACAGTCACCCAGCAGCAGGTGAGGCTCTAACTGAGCCCGAAGTTGCAGCATGGGCTGTCTAAGTAGTATTCTTTTTGTTAGGTGCCACAGGAGAAGGAATTGAGAGACTGGTTAGCATGTCCATGCTCCTGCCAAGAGAGAGTAAGAGACTAAACACAGCTGGAAGGAGTTCGTCTGAAGGTACAGTGTCAATAAAGCACTACACACATTAACACTTCCCCACACCAGCCCCAATAAATCACAGAAGTAAATGCAAAAAGTGGCTGCTCGAGTGTGTAGATGCATAAAGCCCTGACTGTGGCCCAGCCAACCCAGGTTAAATTAGTGGCTTGGGTGACTGACTGAGTGGCAGGGAGGGATGTGAGTACCCATCCTGGGTGATGGGAGTTCATTGATGATGCTCTAAAGGGAAGATGTGGTCCAAAGAAGGAAGTTGCCCTTGGACATAATCAATGAGCTGGGGGGTGGATATATAAAAAGACCCCATCCTCCGATGGAGGTACAGACAGCTGAGCCCTAGGATGTCTTTGGGGGGGGGGTGTAGGAGGATTGCTGGTGGATCCATTGGAGACGTGGGGCAATGGGGCCTAGTTGATATTATAAGGTCTGAGGGTACCCAAAAAATACTCAAATAGTACACTTTTGTTCCAAAAAGTGCAGGTGGAAGGAGCAGGTGGAAAGGAAAGTTGTAAGAAGTGTACACAACAACAAAACACACTTACTTTCCCATAAAAATACATAAATCCTTAAAATAAAATACAAATAGTATAAAAGCAGTACACTTTTACTACAAATAAGTGCCCCAAATAAAAACAAACAGACTCATCTAAATAAATCTGTTAGAAGACATGTTTCTGGTAAAACAGTAAACACAGTAAAATGCTATTCTTCTTAATGCGACCCCATAAAAGTTCAGTTAAAAATAATATAAAAGTTAAAAAAGTGTTTGGAATGATTCCCTAAAGGGGACTCATCTGCCAGCGATGGAAGATCAAAGCTGACCACTGATCCTCTGAAACCCAGGAGGAGCACTCTTGAGAGCACCAAGAAAGTCCTGAGTGCTTTTGGCACCAAGGTTCTGTTTTCCTATACAACAGCATCCTGGGCGCATGTGTGGAGGGTAGCCACAGACTTTGGAAGATTGATTTGTTAATATATCCTGGCAGGATATAACCCATATAGCTAAAGTCTAAGGCAGCAGTGACAGTAATGAACATTTCCCTGTTCTCTGGTATTCAGCGGTCTCATACAAATACTGGACTTACACTCATAAAAATTATCTTATTTTTTACTTGCTTTTACATATATGGGCAAATCACTCACAATGCCTAACTTACATATATTAACCCCACAATTACATATATGCAACAAAAGGGCAATTAGCCTAACAAAAAAAAAAATCCATTCCTGTGTGCCAGTCAAAATCAGTAGCTGACCAAAGCTGCACTTTACAGTCAACAAAGTGACTAGCCAACATTATGACTTACATACATCTGTATCTATATCTCATATACACTTGCATTTGGTTTAGCCCACTCCTTGGTAATCCCCAGATGAGATCATGTTGACATTATGCTTTTCAATGTAACTAAATCAATATTCTCAATCAATCTCCGCAAGCAAGGCCTTAATCTGGTCTGTGACATTAATAGAACTTGTTGGCAGGATAGATTTGTGTCCCAAAGAATCCCCTGTCTGTGGAATAGACTCCCTCTCCATGTCAGCAGAATACCTCTCCAGCCCTCTTTAAGAGGAACCTGGTCGATTGGATGGGAAACAGAAAATATACTCCCACATGGACAGGGGAAACGGGTGCTGACTTTGAGGGAACATGGGCAAAATTCTTGGTTAGGCTTATAAGGGCCTCCAAGCCAATTGCCTAGTATCATCCTATGAACCTATTCTGGTCGTTGATGCTGTAGTCATTCAACCAGCTGCCTTACACACACACACACATACACACACATATATATATATATATATATATATATATATATATATATATATATATATATATATATACATATACATGGATCTACTTTCATATCCTGAATTGCCAACATCCCGCACGACACAGTAGTGGGACCATAAAATTGACAGTTCAATTTAGTGAAACTTCAAAATCTTGACACTTAAAATATCAAAAAATAATAAGCACACTTAACATTCCTGCCCTCCACCGATACAAAACACACTAACAAATTAAAACAATTTACTTCAGCCTTTTATACATTTAAGCCAGGGCGCAAGCCCTCCCCCCCTGCGCACCCCACACCCCCTGCTAATTAAAAATATGAACTCAAAGATCACACTACAGTGAAGAAAACAGTAAATATACTGTCCGTGCTGCATGGCAATCTTAATTCCAACACTACACAACTCAAGTAGTGTGCAGTACTGCACACTTTACAAATCTAAATATATTGCCAAGCAACTACATAATAATTTAACACATACATCTTTAACAATATATTGATGCCTTTAACAACAGTACTACACAAAATGTAACTTACTAGTTCAACAACATCTTCTTTGTTAACAAAAACACTGAATCTCTGTAACTCTTTAACAATTACTGAAGATGCAAAAATTCCTCTGCTTCTAACTTTTCCTTCCTGTTTGCACTTACAATACAGATATCGTTCAGTTACACACTCTGTTCCACAGACTAAAGTTACCCTACAATAATAACAACTTGGATTTCTTTTTTCATATGCTCTGTTCTTCTATACCTAGCCAAGGATTTACTGGCATTGAACTTAACATCCACCATGCTGTTTTGTTTTGCAAACAACAAACCTTAAAGAGATAGCTTACAAATTACCAATATACTGTTTAAGTATTAACATCATTTAGGCATTCTGAAAGTCGAGCTTTTAAATTTTCAGTAAAGACAACTTTCAATGCTGGTCTCGCTATTGTGTCATTCGGGATTTTGGTAATTCTGGATATGAAAGCAGATCCATATATATATATATATATATATATATATATATATATATATATATATATATATATAACTCTCTCTCTCTCGATATATATATATATATATATATATATATATATATATATATATGTGTGTGTGTGTGTGTGTGTGTGTGTGTGTGTGTGTATGGAGTCCCTTCACAACCCCAAAGCTTCAAAACTTCAAACTGCAAATGGTCGAGACCATAAGATCGAAGTTTTGAAACTTCAAACCTTTTGAATGGAGATCGCCGTATAGCTCAGAACAGAAAATGTACTGTTTTCCTCACTGTAGCGGGATCTTGGAAAATGTATTTAGCAGGGGGTATAGGGGGGTGCAGGGGAGCTTGCCCCCCCTGCAAAACGTAAGAAAAAATGTTTTTGTTTTTTATTTTTTTATTACAATTTCAAAGTTTCAAAACTTCAGTCTTACTGTCTCGACCATTTGCAGTTCAAAGTTTTGAAACTTTGAGCTTATAAAGTAGATCCGTATATATGTATATACATGTTTGTGTGTGTGTGTGTGTGTGTGTGTGTGTGTGTGTGTGTGTGTGTGTACACACACACACACAAAGATATATATAATACATATATACGTGTATGTGTATATACATATATATATGTGTGTGTGTGTGTGTGTGTGTGTATAAAATGTTGGTAAATAACCTCAAAGAGCCAAGACTAGGTCATCCGGAGCTTTCCAGGACTGATAATGACATATACTATAAACTAAATGGAATGGGAAAGGAGGTTGTAAGTTGAGGAAGTACAGAAACAGACAACACAGATATATCATTATGGTAAGTACATAATTTTTGTATCTGATGTATTTTCCATCTGTTCCTCAACATATGGGACAGAGTCCCAAGCTACCATAACACTTGGATGGTTCTATGGAAGGATGTTCCAGAGCACAGATAAACCAAAGGAAGCTCTTGAACTGGACTGTATGTCCAGTTTGTAATGGGAAATGAAAGTAGGTATCTTGGACCAGGTAGCCGCAGTACAGATGTCATCCACTGTCTCTAGAAAAGAAGGCTGTAGATGAAACTACAGATCTAGCAGAGTGGGCTTTGGGAATTGTAGGCAGTGACAAACCCTTTTCATGATAGACATAAATTATACAATCAGGTAACCAAGAGAAGAGAGTGACTTTGGATGCTCCTTTTCCCAACTTAGTGGGGAGAAGGAAACAAATAGCTAATCACATTTTCAGAAGTGTTTTGTCTGTTGTACGTAAATACATAACTGAAGGTGAAAATCTAACAAGTGTACCGTGTATTCATCTGTGTTGGAAAAATTTGGGAAGAATACAGGAATATTTATGGATTTGGTTTCGAGAAGATTCAGAAGCCACCTTTGGAAGAAAGGAAGAACTTTTTTTCAGGCACACTCTGTCTCTGTGGAAGACCAAATAGGAGATTTTGAAGACAAAGCATGAAGCTCAGTAATTCTCCCAGTGGAAGTAATAGCCATCAAGAATAAAGTTTTTCATGATAAAACTTTAGGTTAACTTTAGCAGCAAGCTCAAAAGGAGGGCAGTTAATGCTTGCAGCAAAACTGTAATATTCTGTCAAGGAACTGGATTTCTGAGTGGGGAAACACTAGAAAGGCTCCTCTGAAGAAAGTTTCAGATAATGTAAGAGATGGTATGGGCATGTGATTTTGTCCCATTGTGAAAAGATGATATGGCTGTTAACTACATCTTGATGGTGGAGTAGCATCATTTTGAAAAAGGTGAGAAAGAAAATCTAAAATTACTGGAAGAGGAGCCAAAAAGGATCAAGATTGTTTTCAATTGCCCAGATAGAAAACCTTTCCCATTTACTTTTGTAAACCTTACATATTGAAGGTTTCTGGGAAGAAGTAAGAACAAGTACACTGAAAATGACAGCCTGGGCTTTCTAACCATCATTGGAATTGGAGAAACCATGCAGTCAACTTGAGGTGCTGAATGTACATGTGAGGTGACCACAATGGGTGAGAGAGAGTAGATCTGTGTCTGAGCCCAGCACCCAAGGAGGATGTAGTAGATGAGGCCAGAGGAAGGAAAACAGTGGGAGATCTAGGAATTTGAAAAAGGGGGTGTACAGTTTGGAAAGTAGAGCAACAGGAAGTGTGTGGGGGGTGATAAACAGAGATGACCTTAGACGAAATAGTGCTCTAGGCAAAGGGTTCTAGTGCCCTGGTTCTCCATCCTGACCTGTACACAATATTCAGGTTACTTTTTCTTACCTATTCTCATATTTTTTATTTTATTCTTCAGCCTTTTCCTGCATCCTTTCAACATGCTCTAAGTGGCAAACAGTGCACTATAGTAACTAGAATAAATACGTGGATTAAGACAGTACAGTTGTGCAAGTAAATTTACTATAACAGTAGATGTTCAAATGATCCCTGCTGCAGTAGCCTACGCTATTTGTTTTATATCCTGCAGAAATTTAGGGCACCTTCCACGCACCCAAACCATAAATGAGCTGGCAAGAAAGACAGGTTTGGGTGCCAAGACCTTCAGAGCTTTCATACCAAATGACAGAGGGAGGCTGAGCCCTGAGAAGACATTACTAGAGATAAAAAAAAAAAACAACAAAAGCCTACACACTGGAATAAAAAACACACCAAAGAAAAAGGGGGGAGTGGCTACTGCAGCAGTGATCATTCTAACATCTACTGCCATGGTAAATTTATTTATACAACTGAACTATATTCTTCATATTGACCATTACTGTAATAGCCTAAGCTGTATGGATAGATGTCCATAGCTTAGAACAACTGGGAGGGAAAAGAAGGGTCCAGGAAGCCCTGGAGAATGGCCTTAGCAAAACTTGACCTAATCCTGGAGAAGGGATCTGGCTTGTTGTGCTTTGTAAAAGTACATACAGAGGACAAAGTTGCTTCTTCTAGAATACTTCTATAATTCATCCCTTCCCAAAAAGCCATAGAAGAAACTAATGCATGATAGAATATGCCTTGACCCTCCTGAAATAGTTTTATTGTGGTGGGAAATAGTCCATTTGAAATAGTCTGCTTTGACACAGGTTGTCCCTTCTCCTTACCTTAACATGAAATGAACAACTGAGTGAAAGTTCGAAAAATTTTGTAATGTCAAGATAGTACCTGAACTGTTTGTGGACATTCAAGGTATGAAGTATCCTTTCTCCCTCATGTTGGAGGTCAGGGAATAACAGATGGATATGGATAGTTTGGCTTTAAGCAAATTTGAATGGCACTTTAAGCATAAAAAAGGGATTACTTCTCAAGGAAAACCCTGTCCTGTGGAAAATAAAATAAAGCTGACCTACCATAAGAACTTATAACTCAGATATTCTTCTTGCAGAGGTCATGTCAGAGCAAGGAATACAACTCTTTTCCACATTAAGAACCTTGTGTCAGCCAGATGAGCTGGTTCAAATGGAGCAAGTGTTAGCTTCTCTAACACAAAATTAATGTACCAAGGAGGAGCCACTGATTTTCATGGAGGTCTGTTATGTAAAATCCCCTTTAAAAATATGTTGACATGGGAATACCCTGAAAAATAATGACCGTTCATGGGCAGACATGCTGAAATGGCAAAGAAATTAACCTTGATAGAGGAGTAAAATATCGAAAACAAGTGAAACACTTCCATTTGCTAATATATGATTTTCTAGAAGAGGACTTTCTTGCCTCCATTAGTACCGCCTGCACATCCTTAGTAAACAAGTGCCTAAAAGGTACTAAGACCCTAAGATCCAGGCAGTCAGTTAAAGTTGTTTGGGGTTGGGATGTATAAAATGTCCCTGTTCTTTTTCTTTTTAAAAAAAACAAGAAACACTTTATTAAATTAGCACTTGTTACACAGGCAGTCATACACTTACATAAATGAAAACAAACCATATTGACATATTTTCAGTTGCAGACATTATATATCACACATAATCTATCCACTCATTGTCAGTGAAATTACAAAGTTCATACTATTCCTGCCTTGCCTTAAACCGCATTCCTCCTCCAAAACATTATTCTGCATGTATTATTCCCACATTCCTATTTTTCCCTGTAATTTGGTCCTACCCTTTTCTAAAGCTCCCATTCCCTGTTGTTTTATCTCTGTTACTATATTTGGTACATCTAGTACATTTGATTTCCATTTTCTAGTAACTGTTTTTTCGGCAGCCACCAGAATTAAACTCAGCAAGGCCTTACTATGACTAAACAATTCCAATTCTATATCAATGGCCAAAAATCATTTCCTTAGTTACACCAATTTGTTCACCCAGTATTTCTGATGGAGTAGTCTGCAGGGAATTTTTAGTCTGCCAACTCATTACAATCCAAAAATATGCTCTCAATTACCTCTTTTGTCTCTGTTCTTGTGTGACTAGATCCAGTTTGTGAGGAAACTTGTTAGTAAATGCTCCTGGCTAATTCCAAAAGAAGGGATAAACACTGTTGGCTGGGCCAGAAGGGAGTTATCACAATGACTTTAAGGGATTCCTTCTGAATCTTCAGAATTGCCTATAATATCAGAAAGGATAGAAAAGCATACAGGAATATTCCTCTCCAAGGAAAGGAAAAATATCTGTCTTCCAGCCCCAGGCCTTCTTACATGAAGTTCTGGTGCAGAATTTTGCCAGCTGATTGTTCCCTGGGAAGGCAAAAAGACCTACTTGAAGAACTCCCAACAGATGGATCAGATCTTGGAAGAGCCCCAATCCAGTTTCCATTCACGAAGGCCTGCCTTTGTCCTTTCCAGCTTGTCTGCCACACAATTTTACTCTGACAGAATGTAGGATGCTAGAGTGCTGTAAAGCTATATCCCATGATAACATGTCTAGCCTGCAAAGGAGGTAAGACCTGGTTCTCCCTCATTTCTGTATGTATCACATCACTGTGGTACTATTTGTAACAACTTGAAGTGGTCCTGGGGACCAAAGGTGATTTAGAGAGTAAAGAGCCTCGATAAGAGCAAATTTCTCCTTTACATTTATGTGCTTGTGTCTGTGTCTGTGCGTGCTGTCTCAGATACCTTGAACTTTTATCCCCCTAGCAAAGTGCATGGTAACTGTGGTGCCTGACCGTTTGGAGCAGGAGGGGAGAGCAAAAGAAATGGATTCAGGGAACTTGATTTTTCTGTGACAAAAGGAGGTACTGCCAGCACAGCTACGTGGAATTTTGTAAATAATTATATGCCATTTGTGAATATCAAACTAATTTATAAAAGATGCTGGTGTTATAAATGTATTAGAATTGTATGTCATGTGTATATCAAACTGCTTCGTACAGACGTATCTGTTGAAAAGGTATTTGTAAAGTGCTGTGTTTGAAATGTAACCACAGTGTGCCTACTGCAGAGAACAGAAATGTACATGCACTACTGTAACTGTTTAAATGTATCTGTTTTAACAGAGGAAACTGGAGGCTTAACCTCAGTTTAACAAACTTTAGAAAAATATCTGATATTAAATCATTTTATAGGCTAGGCCATAAAGATGCTATTTCACTTTCAAGGCAGCCAGAGACAGAAAGTCTGTATTTTGGAAGCTTTCTGTTTTGTCTTTGGGGTGAACTAATTACTACTCTGAAAGCAAGAAGGAATGCAATTGTTTTATGACTTCCAGCACCTGACAAAGATCTGAGCAAAGGCCCTTGTATATGTATTTTTACAGGTAGGTGCTAAGTCCTGTCAGCTTCAGCAATGGGGGTTTTACCTGGGAAACAGAAGTCAGATGACCAGAAATTATGTCATTCTGCAAGCTATCCCAGCAGTAATATTTTAGATATTATTTTGAGAAGTCTCATAGTGTGAGACAGAGCATTCTGTATTCCGTCTTGGACCTGACAACAAGAAGAACCATTCACCACATCCTCCTCCTTGCTTCATTATGAAAGTAGGGAATAGTGATTCTTTTAGATACAGTCAGGAATACAGTGAAGTTTAGTTTAGATATTTTCTTTATTTGTCTGAGCATGTCCTGCAATGTTGTTTTAAATATTCCTGTGATTGTGAACTCTGATTTCACTGTGAATATATACTTAGTATTGTCTTGTTCTTTTATTATTTATTATTAAATATATTTAAACTTTTCATTGTGGCTGATCTTTGCAGAGATATTCAAATTTTAAGAGTACTTGCATATTTATTTGGTGACACGGTGTGGGCCACTCCTAATAGTCTCATGTACACAGACAGCCCTTTCGTCCTACCACCCAACACTACAACCTGTAAGAGATGCACTTACATAGCCAAACTGGAAGCAAAGCTCTCTCCACCCAAGATTGTGCTAGACAGTCAAGAGTCACCAACACCCAAACATAGCAACACTAAACCCACATATGTGAAGGCCCTTAACAGTAACCTGCCCAAGCAACAAGGACCTCCAAAGCTGAAACGCAAAAAAACACCAATAACAACCAAAGTGTCACATAGCTCACAACACCAGTGTGCCACCCAACAACAGCCCATAAGGCAAGACGACGTACCCAACACATTAGTCATGGCTGACTCTATAGTCAGACACACTGATGTCCCACTAACCAGGCTGAACAAGGAGAAAGTTACAGTTAGCTGCCTGACAGGTGCCAGGATCTGCCACATAACGCATGCACTCAAGTCACTCCACAACAAGTACAAATATGGCTCTGTCATTGTCCATGTTGGAGTGAATGACTTGAGACGTACCTCCCTGGACTACATGAAAAGAGACATGGAAGAGCTCTCACATCATGTGGCCCAGGCAGGTATGACCCTAGCCCTGAGTAGGATCCTGCCTTCGCCCAGAATGATACCACAGTATAAGGAAAAAATGACTGACTTCAACAATTGGCTAAGCTTCTGGTATCATTCAAAGGGGATACAGTATCTGTCTGCCTGGGACAACATGATCGACAGACCACGATGCTTTGCCAGAGATGGTCTGCACCTGTCGCCCCTGGGATTCAGGTTACTGGCCAAGGCTCTTGCCACCCCTATAGTGCCTTTTTTAGGCAAAGTTCAAAGGACAAAACCACCATCGTAACAGGTACAAGCATGCAAAATCTAAAGGTAATGCTACTCAATGCTAAAAGTCTAAACCTCAAAATGCACTTTCTCAAGGCACTCCTAAAAATGAAGAACATCTGTGCAGTAACTGAGACCTGGTTCAAGGCTCCAGAGAGTACCCCTGCAATACCAGGCTACAACTCTTACCACACTTTTCAGCCACCAAACCAGGACCGAAAAACTAAAGGTGGAGGAGTGTCCATATTCACCAAGGATATTCACAACATCAGACTAGTTGCCCAACATAATGCGTCTGAAATTCTCTAGGTGCAACTAACACTAGGTAAGTCTGCAATCCAAACTGTAGCTTGCTACAGATCCCCCACCATGTCCCAAGATTCTCACTACACCTTTCTAAACACACTGGAAAATATTAAGATACAACCAAACACCCTAATACTGGGTGACTTCAACTACCCTGCCATTAACTAGGAAAACTACTCATGTACCAACACCTTTGCCCAACGGTTCTTGGAATTCATAAATTCCAACACCCTGGATCAACTAATCCTTAGTCCCACCAGGGGCTCCAATATCCTAGACCTGGTCATTACCAACATGGGAAATTGATGCTCCACATCTCTGGTCACCCCCTCATTAGTCAGGTCTGACCATAAGCTAATCACCCTTGACATCCACATCCCACACTCCAAAGCCAACGTCATGCTACTCAAGTCGGAAGTGACAAACTTTATGACACCCATGCAGACGAGAACTGAAAGTTCGACTGCTGAATCCTACATTAAGGCACTGTACAAGCACATCCACTTGTGCATGAATCGTGCCATCCCCAATAGAACCAAGACGCTCTCCTCCAAAAAAAGGAAGCCAATCTGGTGGTCCCTTGCCATAAACAAACTTTACAACAAAAGGAAGAAACAGTTGCAGAAAAGAGGAAAATCTCAGGATGCAAAAAACTCCCTTACCAGCCTCAGTAAGATATTGAGATCCTTCATAAAATCCTCCAAAGCTAGTTACGAAAATAAAATTGCCAAATATTCCACAAACAGCCACAAAGCATTCTATAGCTATGTCAATAATCTAAATGGCAATGATCAGATCTGCTCTGAGCTACAACAAAATGGCATTAAATATACTGATCCCAAGGATATTGCCAATATCCTGGCAGATCGATTCAGTGAAAACTTCACCCCCCTCTCACCCCCTAAAGGGCCCATCTCAATACCGAAAGATTGCCAAATTCCAGTAATAACGGCCACACAGGTAAAAAACGCACTCTCCAAAGCTAAGAATACAGCATCCAAGGGACCAGATGACATCCCAGGCTGTGTACTACATGAACTACAGAATGAAATGGTACCTCACCTAAGTGTCATGTTTAATCATAGCCTTACCTCAGGCTTTGTGCCCACTGAGTGGTGCACAGCTTCAGTTATCCCACTCCACAAGGGGGAATCCACCTTGGATCCCGGGAACTACCTCTCCATCAGTCTGATGAGCCTGATTTGCAAGGCCATGGAATGTATTATCATGGAAGTTATAAACAACGACATTGGCAACCTTCAAACACTGGACCCCACACAGTTTGGGTTTGTGAAGGGCCGATCTTGTCTCCTGAACTTGATTGACTTCATCGAATCAGTCTCCAGAGCCATGGACAAGGGTAAGGTGGTCCACACAGCCTATCTGGACCTCACCAAGGCCTTCGACACCATCCCCCACTCTGGAATCATAGATAAACTTACTAAGCTGGGCATTAATCCCTATGTCACTTGATGGGTCGCCAACTGGCTTACTGACAAAACCTAGACTGTAAACCTAGCCGACTCTAAATCCAGCTCCAGACAAGTGACAAGTGGAGTACCTCTGGGTTCAATCTTGGGACCTCTCTTATTTGGCATCTACTTCTCTGAAGTACAGGCCAACACTAAGGGACTCTAACTAACAAAGTTCGCAGATGACTGCAAACTGGGAGCCATTATTGGATCCCCAAATGATGTGGATATTCTACAAAAGGGCCTTACAGAAACAGATGCTTGGTGCCAGAGCCATGGGCTCAAGCTCAATGCCAAGAAATGTATAGTTATTCCCTTTGGGAAAAACATGTACCCGTGAATTACCACATAAGTGGCAGTACAATAAACACCAAAAGAGTGATAAGAGACTTAGGGACACAGGTGGAAAGTGGTCTCACCTTTGATAACCACATCACCACTACAGTCAGGAAATCCTTCTATGTGGCACACCTCATCACTAAGGGCTTTTCATCCAGAAAAAAGGAGGTCATTGTCCCACTGTACTTATTCCTCATTAGACCCATTATAGAATACAACGCCTCATTTGGTATGTACCTCTCAAGACATCTGTAGCAACTGGAAAGGCCGCAGAATACCTCACTAAAAGAATCACAGGCCTAAAGCAGATGCCCTATGCTGACCATCTAAAAAAAACTCCAGCTATACTCTGTCTCATATCGTCTACTCAGAGGCGGTCTCTGCTTAACATACAAGACCCTGTCAAACCCAGAGCTGTTGGACATGCTACACTAAAGAAATCCTAATCCCTCAGACAGACAAGGTCCAGGGATATAAACCTTGTCATCACAATGAACAAAACATGCTAGAGGGATAGGTTCCTGACCCAAAGACTCCACAGACTCTGGAATTGACTGCCCATAGATGTCAAGCTTCTTTCGCCCTCTTCAAAAGGAACCTTGATGATTGGATGGGCGATAGGAAATTCACCTCTGGGATCACGTC
The DNA here is from genome assembly GCF_019279795.1 of Protopterus annectens. Taxonomy (NCBI): domain Eukaryota; kingdom Metazoa; phylum Chordata; order Ceratodontiformes; family Protopteridae; genus Protopterus; species Protopterus annectens. The sequence goes on from NC_056740.1 coordinate 144,326,384, forward strand.
AGTCACCCTGCTAGACAGGGGCCCAGGGAAGTAAATACTGTGGGAAGAAATAGCCAGGGAATTGTTATGGCTAGGCTTGTATGGGCACTAGGGCCGATAGCCTAGTACCAACGTATGTAACCTATGAACCTATGAGCCTTGCTCTTGGTCAAACTACCATTTGTATTAATATTACTATTACACAGTACAATTGGTCACCCTTTGTTAAGGGCCTTAAGGTAGCTGGAAGGAGTGACTGGTAGCAGTGGTAACTACCTTATAGTCTGGGCAGAAGGGGACATAACTAGTAAACCTGTGCCAGTCTTCAACAGGTGTGTGTGTGTGTGTGTGTGTGTGTATGTGTGTGTGTGTATAAATCAAACCTCAGAGAGTGTGTGTGTCAGCTACTTCGGCAGGGACATGAAGCACTGGTTAGACAGAGAGGGTGCTGGAGGTCTTGACTTGGTCACTCAGCTGAGATCTCAATTCTACAGCTGTGCCAGTGGGGAGTCTTATTAGGGATCTGGAGGAAGAGGGAGAAACCAGCCCCGGACTGACTGTGGTCGCTTTGTGCTCTTAGGGGAAATTGCACTTGATACAGAGGTCTGCATCTGGAAATACTGTGTTTGTACCGGTTATCCTTCAAGTGAACATTCCCCCCACAGGTGCCAGTGGTGAGGATTGAGGCTCCTTGATTACTGGGCCACAGGTTGGATATCCATGTCACATATTGGTTGGCAGTGGTGGGTCGTCACAGTCTCCACCAAGTGATTTATATTCTCACACATCCAAGAACTGGAATCTAGAAAAGATAACAGGAGTTGGTGCTGGGACCAAAGAGACTTCAGATACCATTGCATCTTTCTCATGTGGAATCTTGCCAGAGGTATCATGAGAGTCATAGATGCCAAGAGACTCAGAATCCTGATGTATTCCCTCCCTTGTCCATTAGGGGGATCCCAACAGTCGGAGAAGACATTGCTAACCCCCATCCATAGTTGCTGTATGTGTAACACAGAGGGATTGGGGAAAACCCAGGAATAGATCTTCATGTAGTTATTTTTTTTTTCTGTGGAAGAAAAGCTTTTTGTACTGAGGTTCTCTTGGAGTCCTATCCTGTATATGAGATCTTTCACCAAAGAGAGAGAGACTCCTGACACTTTGAAAAAGAGTCTGCATAGATAAGCAAGACATCTAAATATAGAAAAAGGTGGATACCATGTAGCCTGCAATGTGCTATATCTGGAGCTAGACACTTTGTGAACACTCTTGGGGCAGTGGATAGCTCAAAGGGTAAGGCAGAGAATGGATACTGTGATCTAGATACAAACCCTTAAGAAATATCTGGAGCCTTAATGAATAGGAATGTGAAGATAAGCATGTTTTAAATCTAAGGTTACTAAAAATGTCAAATGGGTTTGAAGGGGTAAGAGATTGTGTTGTGAAAGGATCTTGAACATATATATCACAAATTGGTTTAAGATAAAGGTCCATAACTAATCTCCAGGCATTATTTTTTTTTTTTGCATCAGAAATATTCTTGAATAAAAACCTGTTCCCCACTGGGAAAAAGGAACTATTTCTATTATCCCCTCCTGATAAAGCATGTGGTGTAGGACAGGAGGGGACAGAGAGTTTGGTCTGGGGATGTGGAATAATTCTCTGCAAAGGAGGGATCCCTTCCAAGTAAGTCAGTCTCAGAACTCGTTTGTCTGAAAAAAACTGTCAGGAGAAAGCCTTAGGTCAACTGGTGCCCTAGGCAAAAGGGCTCCACGGCGCCCCCGCCACACCATCTGGTGCTCCCATCCTGGCATACCTACACCAAATAAATACTGGAAAAGTGCCCCTGCTGCAGCGACACCCTAGGCAGCCGTCTAGTTGACCTATGCCTGAGGCCGGCTATGCAACCTGTTCCCAAAGAGAGAGGAATGGAGAATCTGACTTTCTGGATGGGATAAGAGACTGCCAGGGTGGGAAGTATGAAAAGGCCCCATACATACTCATTCTGACTTTTTTTTGACTATTTTTGTTCTGAAGGGCTCCTGTTTTCTTTTAGGGAACCTCCCCACTACTGTTTTTGTAATGTCTTCTTACCATCATATTGCTGAGACTGTTTTGTTTTGTTTCTTGCTGCAGTTGGACAAGGGGGGAAAATAAGTAACCTTTGGAAAATTTAGAGAGGTAGGGATAAAAAACTCTGAGACATTCCCTGTATATCAGCTTAACCCTCTCATAACATTTTTGATAACCTTTGCAGCAGTAGGGCCAAAATCTCTATCCAAAGGTGAATTTAAAAGCTCATTTTTTACATCCTCTAGAAGGTTCTGAGAATAAAGCCAGGCAACCTGCCTCAGGACAGTACCAGTGGCAACCCAATCTCACTGGATGTAATCTCTACAATCATAAACACAGTTTAAATGACTGGTGACCTGAAAAATAAAAGAAACCAAACTATACAAGACAGATTTTTCCTCACAAGGAGGAAATGCAGATAAAACATTCTTCATATTTCACCATTAGTCACAATAAACTTTAACATATGAAAAAATGAACTATAGACAGCTACAGATGCAGTAACTTAATTTATTCACCTCTAGCACCTCTGGAAATGCCTTCAAGGAGTATGCACAAATTACAAACACACACACACACACACACACACACACACACACACATATATATATATATATGTGCACAACTCAACTCACCCATCAATTAAAAATGAACATAGATCAATTAATTAGATACTTCCAATTAAAATCAGTTTTCAATCCATTAGGGATCATAGGTTCATAGGTTCATAGGTTGGTACTGGACTATCTGCCCGAAGGCATATATTAGCCCAGCCACGTTGTGCGGTATTCACCGCCCCTTTAGTAGTTCCCTAGACCCTTGTACTAGCAGCTAGTACCCTTGGCCCCTATCTAGTAGTGCTGTTGGTGTAATCCCCGGTGTGAACTTTCTGTTACCCATCCACTCATCAAGGTTCCTCTTGAAGAGTGATAGTGAGGGGCTCTGTCTTATGTAGATCAGGACCCTGTTCCATAGTAAGGGAAGTCTCTGCGAAGGCAATCTATCCCTCCAGCATGTTCTATTCATTGTTGTGTTGAGGTTTATATCCCTAGAGCATGTAGCTCGAGTAGATTTGGTTTTGCTAAGATGGAGCATGTTCAACAATTCTGGGTTGGACATAGCTCTGTACATTAGACAAAGATCGCCTCTTAGAAAGCGGTATGCAACAGAGAACAGTCTTAGCTTTTTCAGTCATGCTGCATAGGGCAACTATTTGAGGCCAGTAATCCTCTTGGTTAGGTACCTCTGTGGTCTCTCCAGCTGCTGGAGATGTCTAGCCAGGTACATTCCAATTGGTGCACTGTACTCAATAATGAGTCTGATGAGGGAAGAGTACAGGGGCACCATTACATCCTTAGATCTTGATGCGAACCCTTTCGTGATCAGATGGGTCACATAGAAGGATTTTCTAACCACTTTGGCAACATGGTTATCAAAGGAAAGCTGACTATCTACTTGGGTCCCTAGATCCCTTATTTCTTCTTCAGATTTCAGGGGATTACCTCCTATGTTGAAGTTTGCGGGTACTCTGTTTTTTCCAAAGGGGATTACTATGCATTTTTTTGCATTTAGCTTGAGACCATGGCTTTGACACCATGCATCAGTCTCATTTAGGCCCTTCTGGAGGATCTCCATATCGGTCGGAGACTCTATTATAGCACCCAGTTAGCAGTCATCCGCAAACTTAGTCAGCCACAGCCCTTCCGTGCTTGCCTGTACTTCTGAGAAGTATATGCCAAACAGGAGGGGCCCCAGGACAGAGTCCTGAGGCACACCACTCGTTACTGGTCTGGATTCGGACATAGATCCTGCTACTCTTACTTTATGGGATCTGTCTGAGAGCCAGTTTGCGATCCATCTTGTGACATAAGGGTTTATGCCTAGGCTGGTGAGCTTATCAATAATACCTGAATGGGGAATGGTGTCAAATGCTTTAGCAAGGTCAAGGTAAGCCGTGTGTACCTCCTTTCCCTTATCTATAGCCTGAGTAACTGTCTCAAAGAAATCCACCAAGTTCAGGAGGCATGATCTGCCCTTGACAAAGCCGAACTGTGTGGGGTCCAGCGACTGGAGGTTCCCAATCTCTCCATTTATGAGTTCCATAATGATTCGCTCCATAGCCTTACAGATCAGACTGGTCAGGCTCATTGGTCGGTAGTTCCCAGGGTCAGTTGTGGCCCCACCCTTGTGTAGCGGGACCACCGTTGCCGTGCACCATTCTATGGGCACATATCCTGTGGAAAGGCTGAGACTGAACAGGATATTAAGATGCGGGGTTAATTCCTTTTGGAGCATGACAGCCTGGGACACCATCTGGTAGCATACTTCATTATAAATAAAGCTTCTTCATGCAGCAACTTATCTTTTATGGATGTCAGTTCCCCCAAACCCACACAAACATGTTCCAAAATACAACCTTTTAAAATTCTAAAATCACTATTATGATAATCTTAAAAGTGAAGGGCTAATGGACTATCTTTATTATTATTTTTTATATCCCTAATATGTTCTTGGATCCTAACTTTAAACATCCTTTTATTCTCCCCCACATAAAATGTATCACAGGGGCATCTGAGAACATAAATAACACTAGCAGTATTACATGAAAAACTCTGATTTGGATAAAATTTAAATCCACTAATACTTGAGAAAGTATTAACAACAAACAGGCAGAAAAGTCCCACATGGGAATATACCTTTCTTAGAAAAACTTAACCTATTAATTTTACCATCAGGTAATTTGAATTTACTATGCACTATCAAATCACCAGTACTACATCCCTTTTTATAGGAAATCAAGGGCTTTTTCTGAATAATTTTGGCCAAAATGTTATCCCTACATAACACAGACCAAAAATATTCGAAAACCTCTTTAATTCTATTACTAAGTATATTATAAGTAGTAATAAACTATCTCTAGGGTATTACTATAATTACCAACATTACAAAATTTCCAACCATTTTCAAAGAAGAAAGGAAAAAAATCACCTTCATCTCTCAATATTTCTTTGTCCCACTTATTACAATTATCACACCATTCCTATAACAAATTACCCTATGTAAAGTTTTACTAACTACATTTCTATCACAACCACTACAAATAAACATATCAAATGTATGTTCTACCTCCAAATTAAACTCCTTATTATTATTACAAAGTTTATTCAAACGAGAAAATTTGCCATAAGACAAAGAGGCCAAATAAATGAGAGGGGTGGCAACTAGTACCAAATAAAAATTTGTTACTAACCCCATTTTTCCTACAGATGTAGGTCCAAGAAATTAACTTCATTGCCCATTTGCACACCATCAAATTTAAAACAGAATCTGTTATGTAAAATTTTAATAAAATCCTCGACTTTATCCATACCCCCCTTATACACAAAAATCAAATCATCAATGAAACAAAAGTACTTTACCACATATTTAGTAAAAAATTCCTGTTGAAACATATTCTCAATTTCAAAACGACTCATGGTCAAATTGGAATACATGGGAGCAAAGGCAGCCCCATGGCTGTCTCCTGAAGTTGATGGAACAATTCCTCATTAAAGACAAAAAAATTGTTCTCCAAACAAAACTTAACTAACTCAGCAATAAAGGTTGCCTTAGGACTATCCCCCAAAAAGTACTGTAAAGATTGTATACCATGATAATGATGAATGTTATTATACAAACTTTGTACATCTAGCACCACCCAATCCATGTCAGGTTCCCATATCAAACCAGAGATTTTATCAATAAAGTCCTGGGTGTCCCTAATGTAAGAAAATGTATTCTTAACAAAAGGAAATAAATACTGATGCAAAAATATACTCATATTGTGGAGAAAGTACTTACAAGCTGCAACAATAGGTCTTCCTTTCAAAATCTGCAAACCTTTATGGATTTCAGGCAAGCAATAAAATACAGCCACTTCACTACCCTGTACAGAAAATTTTCTATAAATATAATTTTGGTTAAAATAACCAAGACTAAAACCTTTCTGCAACAACAGTTGGTACTTGTTAATGGCCTCCTTATAAACACTTATATCACAATGTTCATAAACCTTACATATGAGCCTGACAATTCAAAATTATAAAAATTAAAGTTGCAGAAGCAAACACATTTCCCCAAACTTAAAAACTGTTTTACCCTCCTTGTCAAAAGGGGGAAGATTAGAGTTAAAATGTTTGGCAGCAGCTGGATTAACTAAAACTACAGCTGCTGGGTCATGTTTGGGAAGATTATATAAAAACTTAAAAGACTGAGGAACTTTATACATTCTAATTGCCTTTTTAGTAGAAATAGGCTGAGTTTCAGGAAAATTGCAAGCAGTTAACATACACTTCCTCCAGAGCTGACAGAACTGGGGAAATGGGTAAAGGTTCTGGAAATTCCTTCTGTAATAGCTGATAGCATTTTCTGGGGGACTGAGAAACCTCAGTGTTCTCCAACACTGAATACACTTTCACATTCTGGAAATAGTCTCGGAGAATAAGAATCATTGAGACGGAGAGTCAGGTAACATGCTCTCCACTGAGTCTGAATCAGAATTCTGAGGGGAAAAAAATGTATCTGTTCCATCACATTCCTCTCTGGATTTAATTTCATGAATCTCTTCAGTAAAAGAGGAATCACTTTTTTTGTTTACCTAGAACCACCTGATAAGAAAGGTCAATAGCTTGTACAAGACCCTGAGCCGGACCTAATAAACTACTCCTGTCCAGTGAAAATGAAGCAGGAGAAGCTATAAATTTAGTTCATTTGTTTTTTTTTTGGTCAGGAAAATTAAGGCTAACCCATTTTTTAATGGCAGCAATAGTTTCCTCATGGGCACAACATTCTGGTTAAGCAGGGGCACTTTCCCTGCTCCTTCTTGCAACACTGACAAAAGTGGTACTCCCTTTCTCACTAAGTGGAGCCCGATAGCTAGAGGACATCACTAACCATCAGTGCATAGTGGGTGTATTTGCAACACAGAGAGATCTAGAGAAAAAGGACAGTGGTCTGAGAACTGGCTTGGTCACAGCAGAGTCTCTCACCTGCATTTGAGGCAAATTACCAGCCTACTGAGGTGGCTGACACCTTTATTGAATTATCACTTAAGACATAGGCAAAGATACATTTATATAAAAGAAAACAAACCATGTGAGAAACTTCTACTAGGTAAGAATTATTAGTAATGACCTTTGAGATATAACAAAATCTTTATTGATAATTACTCAAATAAAAGTATGTTGCCTCAGCAGCACTAAACACTCCAAAATATTATTTCTTTATGGTCATAACCACCATACATCCCATGCACTGGTAGATTATAATAATTTGAAGTTACTGCTTGGCAATAAAAAAAGAGCTGGTTTCCTGATAGGATGAATTTGCACAGAAATGCTTCCTGCTACAATAAAATAAATTTTCCACAAATCTCCCTCATAGGACCCACCATTGTCATAGTTTAAAACAATTAAAGTGTTTTGAACTGCACAACTACCTAACATACTCACAACTAACTACAGCACACAAACTCATTCATTATCCAGAAAAATGTCCTGCACTACAAAACTTACTACTGCCCTACTGTCCAGCAAGGGACTTTGTTCTAGTAAAAAATCCTTATTACTTACAAATAAATCAAATAATGTTGCAGGAGACTCACTCTACTTCTAATACATTGTTAACTCTGGAATAATATCCCCATACAAATAAAACTCTCTGATAAACTAAAACGTTTTAGACTACTGCTTAAACAACATCTTAACCAGTCCTAATCCTGCACATGCCCATCACAAGGTTAAGACTTTGTGTTCACCATACGATACTCTACAAATAGTCTACATGAACATAATACTCTCAACCTCTCACTTAAATGATAAAACAATTTATATACATAACTGCTGTTTGTAAAATCCACTAAGTTGCATGTGGGCTTTCTCTTTAGTAACTTCTACCTCTGTAAAATCTCAGAATGTATAAATGTTAACTAATGTTTGTATATAAATGTAAATAGAAATGTAACTACTCTGTGTTTAACTGGAACTTAGTATAATTCAATGTAAGCAAATGGAGCTTTTATCCCCGGGCCTCCACTGAAAATGGGTACTACCCAGTCTGATATTCCCAGTAAACAAAGACAAAATAAATAAATAGATAACATTTGTTGAGTTATATTTGCTGTATTCTACATCATCAGCTTTTCTATTAAATGAAAAAAAAGATATCGCAATAAAATTAATAATTATGTTTCCTGAATAGATGTGAATACCTCTCAACCTCTTAGTGCAAGAAATCTAGTTAAAGCCTAACATAATGGTGGGACAAAGGGCCAAAAGTAGGGATAGACTTTAAATATTGCTCTTATAAACTTAAAAAGTTAAGAGAATAACAGGATTTGTCTTAGCATGCATTTTCCAAAGGAAATGAAGTCTGAAACTTAAATGACTGGCATCATATAGGGATTTCAATCCTCAGTGGTTTGCCAGAAAACCACAAATTTTATCAGGACAGCACACCAAAAAATATGAAGAAAAGTCTGGAGATTCTGCAAAAATCTGTAAGCTGAGAGGTATGCATGCTTTAAAATTAAAAAATAAATAAATAAATAATAATGTTCTCTAATGCAACCTCCTTATGAAGGATTCTGATTCTGAACCCTGCACACTCATGCATGCCAACATGCTCTTGCGCACAGCCATATACTGGTAATCACATGCTCGCATACTCGCACTCACACTCCCGTACATACACATATAGTCGCGTACAGCCCTATATGCGTACACACGGGGTCTATATTATATGTTCGAAATTTGAAAACTTCGAAAGTTAAATAATCGAATTTAAATGTTCGAAGTTTCAAACATCGAACATATAATAAAAAAACATAAAACAAATGGAATTTACCTGACTAGTGTAGGCAGGAGGCAAGTCCCCCCTGCACCCCCCCACACACACACACCACTCTTTAAATATACCAACTCCACAACTGCTGCACTGTAGAGCGGTCTCGAAGTTGGTATATTTAAAGAGCGGGGGTGTGGGAGGTGCAGGGGGGCTTGCCCCCCTGCCTCATTAGTTTTGGGTGTTTTTTTTTTTTTTTTTTTTAAATATGTTTGAAGTTTTATAACTTTGAACATTTAAATTTGATTAACGCTCCACAAAAAGAATAAATCCACGAACTTGCAAGCTAGTAATGCAAACGTTTTATTCCATAAAGCGCTTTTCGTCTGGCTGGATAGCTAGACTTCTTCAGATGCAATAAAATATTCAAAACACAGTATATAACATGAACATCAGTCAGCTGATCCGCCCTACTAATTAGAACAGCTGATCAACACCAACCAGTGCATATACATACCATCACAGCCTAAGCCAAAATGCCTTAAACACACATACCATGAATTATATCTACTTCTAGATAAATGAATTAATACCTACTAAAATATTTATTAATTTAAATCATAATTTATATATCTATAAATATTCTAAAAACATTCTAAAAACTTATAAAATACTTAATATACTATATGAAAAGTATAGAAGTCAGAAACCATACTTATAAATGAGTTTCTGACTTTAATTATGTACCTACTCCAAAAAACATGTAATTTAAACAAACTAAAACAGTTAAACTAATGATGCAAATGTACATTGCTCCTACTGGGACACACACACCGCTCTTTAAATATACCAACTCTGCAACCGCTGCATTGTAGTGCAGTCTCGAAGTTGATATATTTAAAGAGAGGGGGGTGTTGGGGGTGCAGGGGGGGGCAAGCCTCCCTGCCTACAGCTGTTAGTTTTGGGTTTGTTTTTTTTTTTTTACATATGTTCGAAGTTTTATAACTTCGACATTTAAATTTGATATTTTAATGTTCGAAATTATACAACTTCAAACATATGATATAGACCCGTACACACGCCCATATACAAATGCACTCATTCACACTTGCATATACACATGCATTTGCATATAGTCACATACACACACTTGCAAACAGTGGCATGCATGCACTCACAGACACTCCCATGCAACCAGAGACACACACGCACACACACAAACACAAACGTGAATACACACACTTTCTCTTGTTCTGATGTCCTTTTTGTCAGGTACATTTTTCTTTAATTAAAAAAAAAATTCTGAGCCAGATGCTGGGGGCACAGTCCATGACTTGGTTCTGGAGTTCTTGAGTGAGACTTCCCTTCTCAATCACTGTCACCAAACTTTGGAAGTCTGTATCTCCGTCACTTCAGTTTACCTTGTTTTGCAAACTGAACATTATTTTTACAACAGAGTCCAGTAGCGGCTGCACTGCACTCACATGACAAGTCAGTGAAACTTCCAGGAAGAAGCCGGGGTATTTTCTCCTTCTCTCTCGATAAACTCCTATCAGCTTTTCTCTCAACAGCAGGTCTAAAAATGTACTGCCAATGTATCATTTTGGTGCTGCAGTACATTTTTCGGGTTTCAAGATTTGCTACGTTTTTTTTTTCTTCTTTTTTTTAATTTTGTGCCATGCTTTTACTGCCCATAAGTCAAGGCAGCAAAAGGTGGCGGTGCACACCCATGTGCCAAAGCCTAAATCAGCCATTGGGAAACCACAATTGTCAGAGCCAGTAAGGGGCTACAAGGATAACTGTAACTTTCTTTGCCAATGCTTTCTCTAAGAACTTGGGTATCAATGGCATTGGAGAAAAAATATAAAGGAGTCCAGGGGGCCAACTGTGCCCGATAGCCTCCCTGAATGCTTCTCTGAAAATGGTCCTCTGAACTCTTGATTCTGCAGACCACCTCTGCTTCTAGAGAGATGTGGATTATACCAGTTCCCTACTTTGCCATGAGGGACTATTTCTCTGGAAGTGTCAGCTGAATACTCCTGGGATTTGCAAAACCAAATTCTCCTACCTCTTTTTTGGTTCCTGCAGAAGGTCCTCTGAGGAGTGGAAAATTTGATCACTACAGCAGACAGAGATTTACTATCTTTCTCACTTCTAAAGATTGTCTCTTTTACTTTGGGACCAAACAGTGTTGATCCATCATAAGGAACACTGATGAAGGGTGTCTTCAAATGTTCCCCATAATCTCATAGCTGCATCTAGGCATGTCTCCTGATACATATGTCTGTGCCAGCTGCCCTAGATGCACCCTCAGTGGCACTGGAGACAAGACACACAGAAACATTAGATAAGAACTGGAGGGTAGCCAACTGTGAATCGCTGGACTTCCTCTGACCCACAGACAAAGTCTCTGGAGAGACTTGGAGATGTTTTTTTTTTTTTTTTTTTTTTTTGTCAAATCCCTTTGGAAATGCGTTACATGTGCCAAATAGTTCAAAACTCTAACTGAAAACATAGATGAGTCGGAAATACACTTCCCAAATCTGTCCAGTGCATGAGACTCCTTACTGCAGCAAAAGGCATGAGACTCCCTTTTTGTGAGGGGACAGAGGAACTCTCCTCTGCTAGTTCCTTCTTGGTGCCACCACCACCACCACCATCATAAAATCTACAGCTGGACTCTTGCTCCAGTGGGGACAGTCTTTAGCAGCAACAAAGAACACTGTCAGATTGTTTTGCAATATACTCAGCTGTGTCTGGCTCCTTCCATGCCAGCTTAGATATAAGGTTGACTATCTCATCAGCATTCAGAACTACCTGAGAAGTAGATGGGCCAGAACCAAAAGGCTCAAGGAAGACTGACTCTTCTGGGGAAGATATCTGGAAAGACCATCTCCCTTTCTGTCTAAGACATTCTAAGATTTCTCATTATTATTATTGTTATTATTTATTTATTTTATTTCATTTTCAGTTTGTCTGCCAGGATGGTCCATTGGGCCACGAGAAACCAGTTTTCAATGGAGTCCTGGGGAGAAAAGTTCCATAAAAAGTACAAATATTACAATTTACAAGATAACAAAAATCACAAGTATGTTAGAATTAGAAAAACATAAAGTAACAAAGTTACAGAAAAAACTGGCATTTGCAGGAGCAAATTAGTACAATGCATTTGTTGCCTCACAGCAAGAGGTTCTCCTGTTCGATTCTCAGCTGGAGTGCCTACTGTGTGGAGTCTGCATGTCCTCCCCGCGGTCAAGTGGCCTCCGAAAGACATGCGTGAATGGGCGTACCTTCGCTGAAGGTTGGGCATTGTGCTGGCAACTCGGCACCATAAAAATCTACTGCCAATCATTAGCGGACCGGAGTTCCGCTGTGGTGACCCCTAACCAAGAAAAGCCGAAAAGACAAACATTTAAGAAAAAAAATTCATTTCAGACAAATTAAGTTCCAGAGAATATGTTAGTTCCTGTAATTTGTTGCTAGGCATTATAAGACTATAGGTGGTTGTTCATAGATAACTTAGCTCCTTCATTAAAATTATGGGAATCCTCAGGAAAATCCAAGTGCCTCCTTTTTGCACTTGTGCTTCCTGTGTATCTCCTCCATGGGCTACTCAGGAGAGGACTCAGATGCTGCCATGGTCTCTTCTATGAGAGATGGTTCAAGGCTTCTTATCATTGGCTGTCCTGCCTGGACAAGAAGAGTAGGCTCTGGACCCCATGAAATCTATAGGGGGATGAATGGATCTAATTTTCAGGGGTAGTCTTCCCTCTGGGTTGAGACAGGGCACCCTCTCAAAAGCCTCAAATGCTGAGCTCGACATGGCTCCAGGGAGCCTCGTTCTAGGATCTGAAACCCCTGAAGAAGGCTCTATCTGAGAAGCAATCTGGCTGGGAACCTAACCTGATGCTATGGCTGAACTACTGCACACTGAGGCTCCAAGAGGGAGGAATGGCTCTGAAGACCTCAGATCTGACCCTGCTCTGTCAGAGTCGACACCGAGTTTCAGATGGGTCCAATGTGGTTTGAGTCAACCTCATCAGAGAACTCACTGGAGTTGAAAAAGAAGAAAAACACTCATGGTTCAAATGTAGACCTGCCCTGGGTGGAAGATGGATCTGAGGACTGTGATCCATGACATCAGATCAGAGAAGGAGCCTGAAAAGAATTAGGGGAAGAGACTACTCCCATGGATCTGATGGTGTTCAGATCTGGGAAAGCCCCAACCAAATCTGGGTCTAAAGAAATCTCATTATCTTGTCCATGTCTGCTTCAGTGAGGCTTTCGGTAGAACTGGTTGACCTAATGGAAGTGGTGGAGGAATGAGGCCTGGAGTGGTGGTAGGGTCTGTCTTGTATTACTGAGAATGGACCTAGGTGAAACTGACTCCAGAAAAAAATAGACTGAGTGTGGGATCATAATGCTACTGGATCATTGAACAGCATTGGTTCCATGGGTTTTGCTGTTTTAGGTGCTGGAGCTGAATAAAGTGTCATTTGATTTTTCTGTAGGCTTGTCAGCTGGCTTCATGGTTGAAGATGGAGAAGAAGGAGCAGTGGAGTTCCCTGACACAGAAGGAGGGTTATCCCCCATGGAAGAAGGAAGTAACCCCTTCAAAATTAGTGTATTCCTTTGTTCAGTATTTGTTCAGTAATGGCCCACTGCCCAAAGGCTTCGTGGATGGAGCAGGTGATTTCCAGGTCCTATGGGCCTATACAATATATGCACTTGTTGTGCGCATTGGAGGTTAGTAGCTTGTGAGAACAAGCTATACACTTTTTAAAACCCAAAAGCTTTTCTGCTATATTAGAAAAGAAAGACTGAAGTTAATACAGAGAATATTCTTTTTTTTTTTTTTAAATAGATCTACTTCTAAATAGATAAATAGAAAAAGGAAGATATTCTACTCTCTTTTCTTTTAGGAGGCGTCCCACATAAAGGGTGAGAGAAAAAAAGGTGTGGGGGGGGGGCAGGAATAGGAAAGACACTATATAAAAAAGAAGAATAAATCGAATAGAAAGGAAAAGTGACTAATAAACAAATTCACTTATCTCTGATACAAAAAACACCAACAGATCCATCCTAAGCTTGTGGCAGCAAATGAGATCTGAGGTAGGTTGTTCTATACATAGGGATTATGAGTAAGAGGAAGAGCTACAGCTCTGGATCCAAAGCTTGGAAGTGGCCAAAGTTGGATCCAGCTTGGATCTGAAGATCCATATGTTGAGGAACAGGTGGAAAAGAAAACACCAGATCTTAAAACATTTTTGATAAATGCACAGATTCCAAAACCACCAGGCTCACGTGGTGTAAAGGATTTAAACCATGTAAACTAAACACTGCAGATAAATATCCACAGTTCCAAGGAATATTCACGGCTAAAAATTCAACAGGCTGTTTTTATTCTTATGAAAACAATGGAAAACAAGAACCGGTAAAGCATTTTTGTCCCTGAAAACAGGACTTCAGCAGAACCAGTAAAAAGAGAAATCTCACAATTTCGCACACATTGGTTTTTGTTTATAAATACACAGATGCTGAGCACCAAATACTTCACTGAAACAATGCAGACCTAGAGTTAAAATTTGTATTGGGTTCACTTTATGCCACTTTCAAATTATATAACATCTCCCTAGCATAGTTTCATCATGGCATAATCTTGTTAAACTATGCTTTATTAGTATTATCTGGGAATTTCAGTGTCATATTAGATAATCAGGCTCATAGTTTGCACTTTGTGATAGGTAAAACATCAAAGAAACAATACTAATTCTTCACAATTGTCAGCAATGCATGGTTTAAATGATCTAGGGAAACTCAAACTTTGAGAAAACGACATGCCATAATACATATATTTTTACCTTAAAACTACAGTTAAAGACTAGATCATTTTTCTAATGACTGCTTTCTCAAAAAATGCTCAGATCCATCCTTGGAGGAACAGTGAAACAAGCTGCTCTGCTATTTTGGAATATATAGTCATGTGTAGTCCATCCGCGGTGGTGGTGCTGTGGTAGCGTTGTCGCCTCACAGTAAGACGCTGACCGGTTCGACTCTTAGCTAGAGCGTCTTCTGCGTGGAGACATGCGTGAATGGGCATACCTTCGTTGAAGGTTGTGCATTAGGGCTGGCAACTCAGCACGTAAAAATCAACTGCCAATCATTAACGGACCGGAGTTCCACTGTGGCGACCCCTAACCGGGAAAAGCCGAAAGACACAACATAGTCATGTGTAGTCCCACTGCTGCAACATGTCATTAGGAATGAATTGTGCAACATTAGAAGCTCTGCAAAGTCCCAGTTGTGGTAACAATCCATTAAGTATAAATCAGCATTACTTTGAGAGAAGTTCACCATGAGCAGTTCTGTAGTACTCCATTCAGTACCCTACCATACCAACCTGTGGTACAATGTCCCCCCAGTACAGCATACCACAAACAAATACAGCTGTCTACTATCAATCACACACACACACACACACACACACACACACACACACACACATGCACACACACATATACACACACACACACACACACACACACACACACACACACACACCGAAAAGCCTACACAAATGCATACACTGCATATGCCCAGATAATGAAAAATTAAAACCTGTGATCCTACTGGGCATAATTTACACAACTGTGTGTCTTGCATCAATCCCCTTGCCAAACCCAGCTGCCATTCTCACCCAAAACACAGCCTGTTATCTGAGAAAAAAAAAAGCATCCCTGGAGATTTAGTGGCTGATGATCTTCTCCACCTTGCCTTAGACACAGCCCTAGTGGTCTAGTGACTCATGACACTCCCACACTATTGTCTGGGAGTTTGGGACACCCGAGATATACACACTCACACACACATACATACACTGTTACATACACAGACAGTCACGCACACAGGCACATACACATATCCAGTACTTGAACTGTCTGCTTGTATGATCCACCCATTCACAGCAGTCTCACTTCAGGCAGCTGTTATTCAGTACACACACACGCACACACACACACACACACACACACACACACACACACACACACACACACACAGTCACTCTACCCATGCACAGCACGTGCATGTGGATGACACTGATACATGCTATCATACACACATGCAGCATCGTTTTCTTGCTAAAGTAATATGAACAGGATGAGGCTACTCCTCTCCACACTGCTCAGATTATCTCCTATAACAATATTCAGGTGCATTTCCAGCTATATATATCTTCTAAGCTAATCCACTGGGTAACTTGCATAGTATGACTGTGTCTGCCATCTACACAATACAAATATTAGATATTTTTGAGTTTAGATATTTTTTGTCAGTCTTTTATGTCTAGATATTCATGAGTTTATATAATTTTAAGTAGACCTGTATCTACAACTATATTCATATTTATATAGCTATAGATATGGCTATGCTAGTCAGCTCCTGACATTGCATAATTTGGAGAAGAGGGAGAAATTGATGACAATGCAGAAATTACCTTTTGAATCTTCTCCAAGTCTAACTACTATTACAAGACACTGGTGACTATCCAGTAACCACATTTCGTGTATCAATTACCTGACTGCTGGCAAACAGTAGGTTTCCCTACAAACTTACACCAGGGGATTCAAAAAAGCCTACACTAAGTACGCTAACTGTACACTGTTCTGAGTGAACAGGCAACACAGACATAACTCACACCTTTTTCCTCCTAATTTTAGTTTTCCTATTGATATTCTTGCAGCTTTAAATATTTTCAGGGATTCATAAAGCTTACCACAAAGTGTAAACTACATGTACACTTACTGCAATCTTTCTGAGTGACTAGAAAGCACAAAAGATGTGATAAGAATTTTATTGAATATATATCATGTACACTTAGTGCACACTTAGTGTAGGCTTTATTGAATCTGGCTCACAGTCTACATTTTTATATACCAAACAGAATAGCTGTAAAATGCCTCCTGTTTTAGTTCTGGTCTCAAATGATATTTACAAAAATGAAAGTTATGTACTTGCCATAATGATAGATCCTTTCATTCATGTGTGTCCTGATCTAACATGTGGGTCCTCGATCCACTTGTTGGATCCAACCCGGCAGCATCAGTGCTCCAGCCTCAAGCCCGTTTAGAATTTTCCATCCCATAATGCACCATTCCCTCTAAGGACCTCAGTTCAAGTTTGACACCTGGAGACTCAGGTATCTCCATGCTGCCTGAAGAGGGACACTGGTTCTAGAATTAAGCAGTCCTTTAGGTCTTACACGATTTAGGAAGTGGAATGGAGGAAGAGTTGTCATATCAGATGGACATGAATGAAGGTAGCTGCCATTATTGTAAGCACTTAACTTTTGTATCCTATTGAGTCAGTCCATCCAATCCAACATGAAGGTCAGAATTGCTAGTTACAATGAACCCTGGGTGGCCTCATGACATAAGACCTTTTTAAGATGGCAGCACCAAAGGATGATCTAGCTCTGGAGAAGCATTCCCACTTATAATGCTTTATAAAGGTGTGCATGGAAGACCAAATAGCAGTGCTGCAAATATCAACCCCTGAAGATCTAAAAAAAGCTGTAGAAGTTACTACTGCCCTAGTGGAATGAGCTCTGGGCTTGATGGGCAGAGTCTTGTTGTCTGTTGCATAATTAAAATAAATGCAGTATGATAGCCATCTTGAAATAAATACCTTTGAAACCTTTTTTCCTAGTTTGTTAGGAGCAAAAGAAATGAAGAGTTGGTCATCTTTTCTGAAGGACTTGGTTCTGTCTAAGCAGAAACACAGTTGCCTACATACATCCAAGGAATACAGTTCTCCTTGTTAGTACAATTAGGGAAAACACTGGGAAGTGGTTAGGTTGAGAAAGGTTTGCTTCAGAAGCTACCTTGAGTCAAAATGATGAGTTAATTCTCAGAGATACGCTATTTTTGTGTAAAGCTAAGGAGGAGAAAACAATAAGGCATGTAGTTCAGAAATTCTTCTGGCTGAAGTGAATGCTGCTAAAAGGATAGTTTTCCATGAAGGTAACTTTAGCTCTGCTGAGGATGTTGGCTCAAAGGGAGGTTTGGTCAGTGTTTCTAAGACCAGGTTCAGATCCTACAGATGAACTGGATCTCCAATAAAAGGTCTAGGTAGAATGATTCCTTTGAGGAATGCCTTGCAGAGTTTATGGGAAGCCAATGAACAATCCTGAATTCTAACACGAAAATTGGAGACAGCAGCTAGTTGAACCTTGATGGCTGAGTGACTAGAACCTGATTCAAACAGGGCAGGTAGAAAATGAAGAATATCTAAAACAGAAGCTGAAAAGGGGGTCAAATGTTCTGGGAATATGCCCTTGAGACAAATCAATTCCATTTACTGTGATAAACTTTACAGGTAGAAGAATCCCATGTAGAGAGACATTTATCTTTGGCCATGATTGGAACTGGACAACTCATGTTGTCAGTTTCTGGTGGAGAAGGTCCAGGTGAGGCTTCCTGGAAAACTGTGAGTCCGGATCTTGAATTAGATCTAACAGCCAAGGAGGGTCCTTGAGATGAGGCTTTAACAGGGGAAACCAGATCTGTCTGGGTCAGAAAGTGGCTATGAAAATAACAATTGTCATGCACCTCTTTGTAGAAATCTGGGTAACAGGGCAAGGAGAGTACGCATAAAGAAGTCCTGGAGACTACTGCAGAGACAGAGCATCCCTTGGTGAATTATGGCAAAGTAGTTGCTGCATTTAGTGTAGGAGAAAGAAAGACTACAGTGAGCAGAGATTTGTTTAGTTACCACTGGTTTGAGGGACAACCCATGAGGCTTGAGGAGAGACCTGCTCAGGCTGTCTAAGTACTCTGGAGATATGTGTTGCTATAAGAAACTTTGCCAAACCCTCACTGCTTCCCAACACTTGGGACAAAATTTTGTTCCTATCTGTCTATTGATGTACCAAACTGCTGTCATATTGTCATGTTTGGATACAAATGACACTCTGGAGGAAGATGTCCTTAAGTTCCTGCAACACAAGGAGCACTGCCCTCGGCTCCCAGACATTTGAGTATTGGCCTCTTTTCTGTCCATAGACCTTGGACCATTCTTCCCTAGTGGTGCCCCCACCCTCCCACCCCCACTCTAGGGAGGGTTATCTGAGCTGGAGTTATGAAAGGTTTTCCTGAATGTACCATTGGTGATTCTAGCCACCATTTCTGATGAGTCCTACATGAATTTGTTAGCATGATATCTTTGGAGAGAGTATGACCATGCTGGGACCACTGAGCTTGAAGAACTCATTGCAAAATCCTCCTGTGGAATTATGTAAAATGAACTATCAGTGTTGAAGAGAACATAAAACCCATTACCCTCCATGAGACCCAGTACATTCAGGAGTAATTATCAGTAGGATTGGGGCTAAGTAGAATCCATTACCCTCCATGAGACCCAGTACATTCAGGAGTAATTATCAGTAGGATTGGGGCTAAGTAGACGAGACAGGACAGTTGACTTCAATGTCTGCATTCCTTATGGAGGTAAATAAATTATTCATCAGTTGGCAGCTTATGAATGTTATTGTCTAAGTAGGATAAGGACTGGATATCTGAAGGTTTACTGGGATTCCAAGGGTATTTCAAAGTTGAGGAGGTAGTCCCTGGCTTCTAGAAGAGACTCCATTGAAGGTGTACTGGGAGCCAGTTGTCCAGATCTAGTAAAATCTTGTACATTTGAGTCACAGATAGGCTACTACAATAACCATGCACTTGGTGAAAACTCTGGGGTTGTGATGAGACCAAACAGCAAGTGTAGGAATTTCTTTACCATCTTAATATGAAGGTAAGCATTGCGGAGATCGAAAGAGCACATCCATTTATTGCCCAAAGACAAGGTAGAATTGATTGCACACTGAGGTCCAGAATGGACTTGAGGTCCTGAGTTTTTTTTTCAATCAAAAAAACTTAGAATAGAATCCTGAACCTCTTTGGTCTGGTGAGACCTCTTGGAATACTTT
Source organism: Protopterus annectens (assembly GCF_019279795.1). Taxonomy (NCBI): domain Eukaryota; kingdom Metazoa; phylum Chordata; order Ceratodontiformes; family Protopteridae; genus Protopterus; species Protopterus annectens. The sequence continues at coordinate 144,346,236 of NC_056740.1, forward strand.
TTTCGAGAAGATAATATATCCCTTTTTGCACTCCTTGTGCCTGACTGGGTGGAATGCCTGTCAATGGTTTGTTGGGTTGGGGAGGAGTTAGAAAAAAATGGTCTGAAATAGCCAACGCATATTATCCCTCTTACTCATTCGTCCTGCAGGATGGCCTACCATGCAGACCAGTAAAGGGAGAGAAGGCTCCTAACTGCCTCCAGAGTGGAGTAGTTGGACATATCTTCAGGGATTCTGTAATCTTTGATCTGAAAAGGTCCTGTGATATCCCTGGTTCTGTGGCCTCTAGCCTGTGTTTGTTGACGGGGCTGCTTCTGCCACCACTGTCAGAAGGTGAGTCAGATTGCTGGTGCTTTGACTTCCTGAATCAAAGTGAATGAGGTCCTTTTTTGTTCCTGCTGTATGTTCTCTGAAGAGCCTTGAACTTTACTCTGATGGCAGTACGGGTGTTACCATCCTGCTCACAACATCTGCGTCTTCTCTTTCACTGTGGGGCCAAACAAGAAGGACCCATCAAATGGGGTGTTAGCAAATGAGGCCTTAAAGTGGTCTGTAAAGTCACACAAATGCAGTGAAGCATGGCTTTTCATTGCTACACCAGTCCTGGCTGCCCTAGCTGCTCTACATGCCATGTCATTCATCAGATGGATGAAGAGGGTCATGATGCTAGACATGGTAGTCAAGGTAGCTTTCAGCTGCTTCTTGAATTTTGTCATGACAGGACATTCCAAAGTAGATGAGGCCTCCTGTGACAAATCTGTAATGCAAAAGTGCCAGAAGTGTATGCCCAATTCCCCAGTCTATCTATTACTCTGCACTCATTATTGGGGAGATGGATGGAAGTGGAGTCTCTGCTTAGCTCACTTTTGGTATTTTCCACCACTACAATGGAGTCTACACAGGGAGATTTAGCCTATGATGATTATCCTGGTGGGTGGATGATTTTGTCTGGTTTGTGTGGGACTACTTTGCAATTGTCAGGCTCCTGTCAAGGCCTCCTAACCACGAAATCAATTAATTTACTGGCTGTAGGAAACACCCATGATGTAGATGACAATGAGCTGAAAGCCTCAAACTAAACCATCCTATCCTGAAATAAGGGGTTGATGGGCCAAGCTCTGCTCTGGTGCATTAGCTCCAAAGTTTCACCAAAACAGGCATCCTCTGGAGAGGATGGTGGGATGCCATCCTGATCCTCAGAGTCAGCATCAGAAATGGGAGACTCCAAGGGGTGTCTAGGTGCTTCCTATTGAATGTCCTCTTTTTGGGCACATCAGGTAAGGTGACATCTGAATACTCAGACAACTGAGCCTGTTTTTGTGCAGAGGGTTTGAGGCTTAGCAGATGGCTCTGACCCATGGATATCTTATGAAAAAAGACAAGAAAGAGAAGGGTTCCTTGGAATGGAAGTATAACCACTGGGATCTACATAACAACACTCTTAAAAGATACAATTACCCTCCCCAGCACATGAAAGGCTGAACCTACCTCCAATGGATCCAAGAACACTGCCTCAGCTGTCAAGTCTGATGTTCCCTTCAGAGAGATGATCTTGGCTGCTGGGAGGGCCTCTGAAGCCAGAAGAATGGAATCCCACAATGAGGGTATTGGAACTGAAGTTTCAAAGGTGGACAAGCTGAACCCATTGGCCCTGAAGCTGCAGCCACAGTCATCAACTCATGTCCCCATCTATGAGACTGCATCAGCTGCTATGTAGCAGGAGATGAATGAGTCAGATCCACAGCTCCTTTTGCTGAAGCTAAAAGAAGGGTCTGTCTTGACTCCACAGGATCTAGAAGGGGAAAGAATGACTCCCATCAAGATGTTTTCTCAAAAATTTCTACTTCAAACAATCCAAGTCTGCCTCTGAGTTGCTCATGTAAGACCTAAAAGACTGAAGGGAAAGCACTGAAGAGGGTCTGGAAGCAGGGTATTGGCCAGTCATAGTTGCCTGCTTCCTCTGGGAATCCTGAACTTGGATGGTGTCCAGCGGTTCTAGATGGGGGGCAGTTAGTGGGTGTAGAGGCCATTACAGCATCAAACCTCACAGTCTTCAGAGCCAAGGTTGAATTATCTGTTTTCGCATGCCTTTTCTTGTGCTCTGGCTCTTTATGCTTGGCATGCTTCTCAGAGGGCTTCTTGGCTTTTACCATCTCCAGATCTGGTGGAAAAATGCCTTTCAAAATTAATTTATTTCTATGATTTGCCAAAGCTCTTGGTTCAAATCCATCACAAATATCACAGTATATGGAGAAATGGGGGACACCCAAACATTCCAAACACAGGTTGCAATGAATCTGTGGTGGGATTTTATGCCCACACATTGAGCACTTCTTGAAACTAGTCTGTTTAACCTTTAATACAAAAAAATGTTGTTGAAAGCACAACTATCAATAACACTGTCAGCAAACATTATAAAAAAACACTCAAAGACAAAATGGTTAAACATTATCAACACACTACATAATCACTAACAACTGCTCTACTGACTACTGTACTAACTAATGAATAGCTGCAAAACTATGTAAGTATCCAACTACATAACTGTTGAAAATTTCTCTAATGAGGGAAAGCAGTGACAAACAGTGGAAGAAGGCAGCCACAAGGAAAGTGGTTAAATAAGAGAATAGGTTCAAAGAATAAGAGAAGTAATAACATAACTTCCCAAGGCACTATACCAATAGCAAATACAATTTTGATGAAAAAGACAAAGAAGAAACAATTTGAGATGGAGTACTAAGCTAAATGTTCAAGACTGCATCCAGCCGGAATGTCAGCAAATGTGATCTGAAATACTTAGGCAGAATGATGTATTATAGGAGGGAAAATTCTAAAGGGGATCAAGGCTAGTGCACCGATGCTTCTGAGTTAGATCCAACAAATGGCTCAAGGACCAAGGACTTTAAGGTATTAAATGAGGAAAAACATAACAATTCTCAAGGTGAGGTAGTTGAATCCTTTAAAACCCCAAATCTAAGTATAACAAAACAAGTCTTGGCTGCCTACAAAGGAACTCAGATCTTGCAGGAAAAATAGCATTTTAAAGATTGTTCATTTTAATTATGTCACTTTTAGGTAGAATGTATTTCTTAGAAGTCAGACTTCCACTTGATTCTATCTTCTTTGAAATAAATAATATCATGCCACTACACTGTATGTGGTTTAGTAACCTCAAGAGGGCTCAATTCATACAGAGGGGTGGTTTACTCATATCACTTATTGCAGACAGCAAACCATCAAGATTTGTACTTACAAATCCTGAAAATTATATGACAGCAAAGTACATGGCAAATATATATATATATATATATATATATATATATATATATATATATATATTGTGTCTTTCGGCTTTTCCCAGTTAGGGGTCGCCACAGCGGAACTCCGGTCCGCTAATGATTGGCAGTAGAGTTTTACGTGCTGGCTTGCTGGGCCTAACACACAACCTTCAATGAAAGAATGCCCATTCACGCATGTCGCCACACAGAAGACGCTCTAACTGAGAATCAAATGGGCAACGTCTAACCGTGAGGCGACAACGCTACTGCAGCACCACCGCCGCAGTTCAAATATATATACATACCTTGCTCTGAAGGAGGCATGAGCCTCCTCGAAATTGACTACATGTATAGATATTCACTGTCCTCATCAGAGCCAAAAATAGTGAAAGTTTTAAATCATGAAGAGAAGTATCAGATCTCATTTTTTTCTAACTTTAGCAGAAGCATTTAAGAACAAAGTGGGAATAGAAATCATACCAGAAGAAGACAAAAGTCATACAGTAACTGAGTGTGCCAAAAATAAAAGACTATAAAGAAAAGGATTAGATGAAGAAAAAATAGAAAGTCCACAAATATTGTGTTAAATATAGAGATCTTCTGGAGCAACCTCTTGTTGACCAAGACATGACACAGGAATGGTTAAGGAGGGATGAACTGAAACCAAAGGATGAAATGTTAATAATGGCTACCCAAGATAGTGGACTACCTACATGTTGATTTACAAAGTCTATAAAAAGATGGTGAAACAGACGTATGTAGATTCTGTAAAACAGAACTGGAAACAGTTGCATATCTTGTTGGTAGGTGTGATACACTCATAGCTGATGGTCTGTACACTGAAAACACAATAATGTACTAAGACTGTTTCACTGAGGAATGTGTAAGCACTACAACACAGAAGTAGCTGATGTGTATTGGAAACATGAACCACAAAGCATTATAGAAAATGGTGAGGTTTATTTCACATGGAATCATACCTCTCAACTGTACAGTTTTTCGCAGAATGTCTAGATTTTTGCCTCATTTTTTTTTTTTGGTGTGTTCCTCCTAAAATCTGTACCTTTCTGGCAAATAGCTGAGGATTGAAGTAATTAAATAACAAACATTTGAGTTTAAGACTCCACACCCTTCAGAAACTCATGCTAATGCAAAACCTATCATTCTATCAACTTTTTAAATTTGTAAGGGCAATATTTAAAATCTATCCCTATTTGTCCCCCATCACTTTAGGCTTTGTCCATATTTTTTGCTCTAAGAGGTTGAGAGGTATGCATGGGATCGATCACCCATTACAAACAGTTCAAAAAACAGATGCAAGAAAATCAGATATAGTTGTTGTGTCTTTCGGCTTTTCCCGGTTAGGGGTCGCCACAGCGGAACTCCGGTCCGCTAATGATTGGTAGTTGATTTTTACGTGCCGAGTTACCAGCCCTGACGCACAACCTTCAACGAAGGTACGCCCATTCATGCATGTCTCCACGCAGAAGACGCTCTAACAGAGAATCGAACCGGACAGCGTCTTACTGTGAGGCGACAACGCTACCGCAGCACCATTAACGTGGGTTTAGTTCAAGAAAAAAGACAAAAGTAGTACTGATCATTAAAATTGTTATACTCAATGATTACAGTGCCTTGTGTACAGAGAGACACAAAGTCATTAAAAAAAAGAATTTGCAAGCAGAATCTAAGGCAATGTGGAAGAAAAATACCCAGACAGTTTCAATAGTAATAGGAGTGACAGGACTAATAAAAAATAAATTACAGTCATACTTAAACAGGCTACCAATAAACATAACCCCGTAAGAGGTATAGAAGAAGGCAATTCTAATCACAATGTGGGTATTGAGAAGGGCACTCTTGGCTAATATTAAATATTTAAACATACAAATTTCATTAATGCTAATCATACCCTGACTTAGGAATGGGTTCCATTCCCATCACAGTATAACAAACCCAAAATACTTGGAGAAATTAAACTGGAAGAAACAGTAATAATCATGTGGGATCATCCAATACCAACAGCTATGAAGATAGAAGCAAAGAAACCAGATATTGCAGTTCAAGAGAAAGAGTCAAAAGCAGCACTGATTATTGAAATTGCTACACCCAGTAATTATAGTGTATTACAAACTGCAAGATATAAAGTTATACAGTATCAAGACATGCAAGCAGAAACAGAAACTAGTGGAAAAAGACACACAGATAGTCCAGTGGAAGTAAAAAATTACTTTCAACACATTTAAAAATGCAACCAATACAGGTAACTCCGTATGAACTACACAAAGAGGCAATCCTGGATAGTGTGAGTGCTGAAAAGAGCAGTCTTGGTAAACATCAAAGACTGAAATAAAAATGATTTCATGAATATTAATTATGACCTGACTAAGGAACAAGGGTCTGTTCCTGTTAAGTTATTAAAAAAACTTTAAACATTTGGAGAAACTAAACAAAACTGGAAATTTTACACAGAAGGACCTTTGAATGAATTTGACAAAAACTGAATAAAGAACTTAACTGTTAACTATCTTGGACTCTAAAACATCATTTATTAAATTCCCAAGGAACTTGATAATTCTACTAAAACTCTTCCATACAGTTTACTGAGTTAGCTCTATGGTGATATGAACTTTTTATTCATCATCAGAGTACTTAGATCAATATGAGCCATAAAACTAGCTTCACAGACAGTCTATGCCAAAAGTTTCAAATTTGGTGGTAAACAACCTTCTTTTCTTTCAAGGGTCTGATATCAAGCTGTAATGCATATTTGACATACAAGTGTTGTTCAATAATGGCCCATATCTGAAGATTTCACTGTTTATCTTAGCTGCCACTACCAGTAAATATTTAATCTTGTAATACTGGAATCAATTTATTCAGAATGCATCTATTTTAAACTGCTTGCGGTGGTGATTATTTCCAGATACTACATATTTTGAAAACTTCTAATTAGTTTTCCAATTTCAGTATTACTTTTTAAAATCAGTTTTATATCACTCTGATGGAAACAGTAGTATATGCAGATTTTGTTTAAGGTTCTGTCCCTACATCTTCAAATGCATAGATTTTCTCTTTATATATTGTACTAAGGAAAAAAATAAATAAATGCTATACAAAAAAAAATGTACAGTTTGTTGATATGTATCTTTCCACCCCTATGCCCAACCAGAGAATGTTTTTATGTCAGTTTTAAAATAATAAATAAATAAATAAATCCATTTGATTTTTTTTAGAAGCTACTAGTTACTGAACAATTTCTCCCATCAATGTATTCTGATGCTTACGATGTATTGTAAGTTATCATTTTTTTACATATAGTTCTGACCTTCACTTAGAAGTTCATAGTATTTTGTTAGGGTATTGCCTTCTTTTCCAGCCTGCTTGACTTCATCACCAAGAGATACCTCTCTGTTGACCTGTGTTTTACAAATCTATCTAGTAAGACATCCTAGAATCCTGTCACTTCTATAGTACACAGTTCTGTCCCACTTCAGTTTTCTTTCTTTTTCAGGCAAACCATGACTTCTTACTAAATTATATGTGTCAATGAAATACAAAGCTAAAACTGTTAAACAACTGGTTGTAGTTTGGATTGTATAAGATAAATACTTGCATGGAAGCATCAAAATTGGATAATTTCTTTTTGATTAAATGAGCGCTTTGCTAATGGGTAGTCACCTTACAAATTGCAAATCCTGCCAGATTTTTCCCCAGTGCTTCAACCAAGAGTAAGACATTAACTTTTTTAACTTGGAGGGGACCCAGAATATTGATTAAAATCTACTATGTCTCATGAACAAACAGTCCATCCAGCCATCCTCAACCCCTTTTTCCATTTTTGCACACGGGGTAGGGGTGTCACTTCAAAAGTGATAATCATCTTGAGCCAAGGTTTACACTGCCGGGTGACACGCTCTGCCACGGTAATTTATCCGTACTATACACACACACTTGTGTGGGAGGAAACTGGAGCACCCGGAGAAAACACACATGACTGCAGGGAGGACATGCAGACTGTATCCAAGGTTATCCAAGTGCAACTAACTCTGGGCAAAACTGCAATCCAAATTGTAGCTTGCTACAGATCCCCCACCATGCTCCAGGATTCCCACTCCTCTTTTCTTGATGTACTGGAAAATATTAGGGTTCAACCAAACACCCTAATAATGGGCGACTTCAACTACCCCACCATTAACTGGGAAAACTACTCTTGTACCAACTCCTTAGCTCAATGCTTTCTGAAATTCATAAACTCCAATGCCCTGGATCAACTTATCCACACCCCCACCAGGGGCAACAATATCCTAGACTTAGTCATCACCAACATGAGTGACTGGTGTTCCACACCTGAAGTCAACTCCTCATTGGTCCGATCCAACCATAAGCTAATCACCCTTGATATCCACATCCCGCCCCCACCCCCAATTAAGGAAACCACATTAAAAATTTTCTCCAAAGCCAACTTCATGCTTCTTAAGACAGAAGTGGTGAACTTCATGACAGCCATGCACATAGACAATACAGTTACAACTGCTGAATCCTACACAAATGCACTCTATAAGCACTTACACGAGTGCATGGATCATGCTATCCCAAACAGAACCAAGATGCTATCCTCCAAAAAAGGGAAGCCAATCTGGTGGTCCCCTGCCATAAACAAACTGGACAACAGAAGGAAGAAACTGTTGCAAAAGAGAGTAAAATCCCATGAGTGGAGGAGCTCCCTGGTCAGCCTCAGTAAGAAGCTGAGATCCCTTATAAGATCCTCCAAAGCTAGCTACAAAAACAAAATTGCCACTAATTCCAAGGAAAACCACAAAGCATGCTATAGCTATGTCAAGAATCTCGATGGCAACACCCATATCTGCTCTGAGTTACAGCACAAAGGCAAGAAAATTACAAAACCAACTGATATTGCCAACATCCTGGCAGATAGGTTCAGTGCTAACTTTACCCCCCCCTCTCACCTCCTACAGGGCCCATATCTATACAGGAAGAATGCACAGTCCCTGTAATCACAACTACGCAGGTAAAAGCTGCACTCTCTAAAGCCGAAAACACAGCATCCATGGGACCGGACAACATCCCAGGCTGCGTTTTACACAAACTTCAGAACGAACTGGCTCCCCACTTAAGCACCATGTTCAATAATAGCCTCACATCAGGCTTTGTGCCCACTGAATGGTGCACAGCAACAGTTATCCTACTCCACAAAGGGGGAGCCACCACTGATCCCGGGAACTATCAACCTATTAGCCTGACGAGTTTGGTCTGCAAGGCCATGGAACGTATCATCATGGAACTCATAAACAAAGACATTGGTAACCTCCAAATTCTGGATCCCACCCAGTTCAGGTTTGTGAAAGGCAGATCATGCCTCCTGAATCTGATCGACTTCTTTGAGGCAGTCACCAAAGCCGTAGATGTGGGTAAGATGGTTCACACAGCCTATCTTGACCTCGCCAAGGCTTTCAACACCATCCCCCATTCTGGAATTATAGCTAAACTCACTAATCTAGGTATAAATCCCTATGTCACAAGATGGGTTACCAACTGGCTCATTGACAGAACCCACACTGTAAAAGTTGCAGACTCCAAACTGACCTCAAAGCAGTGACAAGTGGAGTACCACAGGGTTCCGTCCTGGGATTCCTCCTGTTTGGTATCTACTTCTCTGAAGTTCAGGATAACACAGAACGCCTCTGGCTAATGAAGTTCGCAGATGACTGCAAACTAGGAGCCATAGTCAAGTCCCTAAATGATGTGGACATCCTACAGAAGGGCCTTGCTGAGACATATGCCTGGTGTCAGAGCCATGGCCTCCAGCTCAATGCCAAAAAGTGCAGTGTCATCCCCTTTGGTAAAAACTCTGTACCCATGAACTACCACACAGGCAGCAATCTACTTAACACCGAATGCGTGATAAGACACCTTGGGACCCAGGTGGACATTAGTCTCTCCTTTGATAGTTACATCGCCACAGTAGTCTGGAAGCCCTTCTACGTCGCACACCTCATCATAAAAGGGTTCTCATCCAGGAAAAAAGAGGTAATTGTTCCCTTCTACTCGATACTTATCAGACTCATTATAGAGTACAACGCCCCTTTTGGAATGTACCTCAATAGACATCTGGAGCAGCTGGAAAGGCCACAGAAGTACCTCACAAAGAGGATTACTGACCTCAAACAAATTCACTACACTGACCGCCTCAAAAAACTCCAGCTTTACTCCGTAGCATATCGCCTACTCCGAGGTGATATCTCTGCCTAACATATAAAGCTATGTCAAACCCAGAGCTGTTGGACATGCTACACCTAAAGAAATCCCAATCTCTCCGAGCTACATGCTCTAGGGACCTAAACCTTGTCACCACAATAAACAGGACATGCTAGAGGGATAGATTCCTGTCCCAGAGACTTCCCATACTCTGGAACAGGCTACCCATCTATGTCAAGCAAAGTTCTTCATTAGCACTCTTCAAGAAAAATCTTGATGAGTGGATGGGAAATAGGAAATACACCCCAGGGATCACTTCTGTGTCTCTGCTCAACAGTGGCACAGGAAAATAACTTTCTTGGGTGGCGTAAGCCAGGGAACCTTGTTGGCTAGGCTTACGTAGGCCCTTGGGCCGATAGCGTAGTACCTACCTATGAACGTACGAACAAACAGTACTGACACATTAAGAAAATCTGTAGTGTCTTCCATTCCCTGAATGTTGCAGCCAGACACTTTTCTCCTGCTTTAGCACTGTATCTTTTAGTCAGTGGATATGCTGACCTCTCTGGTAACCTACACTTGACCTATCACCCAAGCAAGGCATTCCAGAGCCCTACCACCATCCATGTGAAAGAAGTTCCTAAGACAGTTTTCAACTTTCTGTTGTCTAACTGCCACTCCTGACCTTTAAATCCCCTATGTCCCTGAAATGCATACTTAAAATTATTAAAATCAGATGTAAGTTTTGATATCTGATACAATGTGTGCCATTATTTTCTAGCTTCAGTCCTTAATGATTTACAATTAAACAAACATTTTATGAGAAACAAACTAAAAATATGAGGTGAAAATCTGGACAGTTGAGAGGTATGGTATTCAGTCAGGTCTATATTATAATATCGAAGTCTTACAACTTCGAATGTTATAATATCGAACCTATTCAGCGAACGCTGGAAATAGCGAAGCTGCAGAACACCGAATACTTTCCTAGGGAAAGTATTTGGTGGGCCGTTTCTGCAGCTTCGCTATTTCCTCGACTGTGGAGCGAAGGTTACGGACCGAGTTAAGGTAAGTGTGTGAACGAAGGTGTGTGTGCAATAGGGACCTTAGGGTTAGGGAGCAGGTAAGGTGAGTGTGCAATAGGGACCTTAGGGTTAGGGAGCGGGTAAGGTGAGTGTGCGATAGGGACCTTAGGGTTAGGGAGCAGGTAAGGTGAGTGTGCGATAGGGACTTTAGGGTTAGGGAGCGGGTAAGGTGAGTGTACGATAGGGACCGGGTAAGGTGAGTGTGCGATAGTTAGGGACTTTAGGGTTAGCGTTGAGTTAAGGTAAGTGGATAGCTAGTGGTGTATGTATGGTTTAGTGTAGGGTTTTATGAAGTGTATGTGTGTGGATTATTTATTTTGGTGTGCTTGTGTTTTGTGTATGTTTGTCGGAACAGAGAATTTTTTCCCTGGGAAAAAATTTGCTATTCTGACTGTTCGGTTTTCTGGTGTTTCGCTCTAATGGGTTCGATATTATAACATTCAGAGTTGTAAGACTTCAATGTTATAATATAGACCCATTCAGTCACATGGTGTACAATGCAAATGCTCAGCTTTATGAAATAATACATTAACTTCTCACTTGCAAATGCTAAAAGTATTTGAAGCAAATTCAGTGATATTTAAAAATGTTATCAAGCCATGGTGGTACAGCGGTAGCGTTGTTACCTCACAGCAAGAGGTTCTCCTGTTCGATTAATGGCTGGAGTGCCTTCTGTGTGGAGTCTGCATGTCCTCCCCGCGGTCGAGTGGCCTTCGAAAGACATGCGTGAATGGATGTGCCTTCGCTGAAGGTTGGACATCGGGCTGGGCAACTCGGCACCGTAAAAATCAACTGCCAATCATTAGCGGACCGGAGTTCTGCTGTGGAGACCCCTAACCGGGAAAATCTGAAAAGACAAACAACAACAACCAGATGAAAACATAGGGAATTATATTTAATGAAAACTGGCTGAAAGTATATGAATGCATATGACAACATCTTACAAGGTGCTTAACAAAATGCAACCAGGCATTGACAGGAGAGGTGTCATGTTAATATTTATTCAAAAAAGTTGTATATCCCAAAGAAAATTTGGGGTGTGAATGGTTAGCATTGTATCCTCTAATTCTAGAAATGCTAATAATATGAGACTCCCATGTTAATTACAATAAAAAAATTAAGTTTTGGATTTGAACTGGAAAATATATCCTCATATTGCCAGGTGCTAAGTTATTAGAGTAACCCATATTCCATTGGTCTTTACACACTGCTACATGTGATTTTTACCATGTTTATATATTTTAATGTACAAATTAATCTGCATCACTTGTAGCATCTTGCCTTCCGAATAGGAAAGTAAGGGAAGAGACAAATCCAGGTTTAGGGGCTCTGAAGAGTTTTATAGATATATATATATATATATATATATATATATATATATATAAAAGTATATATTTATTTGTTACTTTTTCTTACAGCATTCTTTAGGGAAAGTTATAAGTATGTTATTATACTGTTATGAAGGTGGCACTATTGCTAGTGATGTCATTTTGATGCTTGAGAGAGTGATTCATGCTAAAGTCAATACATTTCATATTTAGCACACTTGGGTACTGACATAATACAATCGGATTCATTACATCCACTCTTTTAGACAGTAAGGGAGGGGGTTCCTGAGCTGTTTACTCATTTTGGTTGTACATGTGGTAACAAAGGAATATTGTAGGGTCTACTACAAGCATTCACAAGCAATATCCTTGCAATACACTTGTCTGCTGCCACTTGTTTAAATAGGTAAGTGCTCCAACTCCAGCTCACTCAATCTCCTGTAGCTACTTAGCCCTATCAGAACTCAAACTCTAACCATAAAACTTCCTTCCACTCTCTAACACTAAAACTCCACCTCCACCTAAACCCAAATACCAGGATTACACCGTAACCCTAAAACTCCCTTCCTACTCCCTAACCCTAAAATTTGCTTCATACTACAAGACACTCAAGTCCCAGGCTTCGAAATAGTGATTTTCGAGAGCTTGGGACTTGAGCATCTAAAGTGAATCCAGTATTGCACTACAGCTAAAAGTGTTATGAATGGCAAGGTTTGGGATTTTACCAAAATAAAGCACTGCACTCTTACACATGGTGTAGGTACAGATACTGCTATTTAGGGAAACTACCCTGTTGAAAGAATTTGTATTATTTATACTTTACTTATGCACATTCTAGAATATTAACTGATAGTTACATATTTTGAGTATTTATGTTTTGGCTATTGTTTTGGGCAGTCTGAATAAAACAAAATGTTTTCAAAGAAATCTAGACAATTTTAAAGAAAAAATACAAAAAACAATATATTTGTTAACAGTATGCCTCCGTTAAAATTAATCCGATCCAGTAAAGTTATTTATTTACTTAATGCTTGGTTGTTAACCTAGTAAGTGAGCTAAACAAAACTTTTCCATCTATGACCAAGGCCAATGGTAAACAGAAAATAATATAAATTACACTTCTTAAATCAAATTTGAAAATAAGCCAACATCATACACAAGTAAACATACATGAAACACAGATCACACAAAGAAGCAGCACTCCAATGTATAGGTAGCCTATTAATTGCAACGATATATATATATATATATATATATATATATATATATATATATATATATATATATATATATATATATATATATATATATATATATATATATATATATATATATATATATATATATGTTTCAAAACTTCGATCTTATGGTCTTGACTATAAGAAAGTCAACATTTTGAAAGTTCAAAATTTAGAAGACCCATATATACATATATGTATAACATATTTTAGACTGTTTACAAGTGAGAACAATCCCATTCAGTTGCTCAGAACAGATGTCGAACTTTAAAAATAAAGAGTATTTTTAGGTTGTTACATTTACCTAAACAATGGGTAAGATTTGTAACTATCAAGTTACAGTCTGAAAGTCCACAGGTCACTGAATGTGAAGCATCAAATGCACTTCAACCAGCCCCTGTTTCTGTGATGTTGCAGTGTTGGAGATGATATTAAATAGGAGGATGTAGATGTCTTCCCCTGCACGAGAATCTGAGGGGATTCTGTCCTGATAGAAATCAGTATTTTTGTAATTTTTATCTTCTTTCACTGATTGTTGTTTTAACAACTAACGTTCATTTAAATGATAATTCAGAAAACTTTTGATCTGACCATAAATTAAACCAAAACATGAAAATCTGGAAAACGGGCATTTGTCTGTTGTATGGAACACATTTGCAATACATAAATGACTTCATATGTGCCTTAGTAATGCTATGGTGCAAACAGACTCTACTCACATTTTGTTAATTACCACTTCAAAATGTAAAAATGACATCATTAAAAGACATTTTTTAAGAAAGTAAAATAAATGAATCCCTTGGGTCTTAATAAAAGCAAAATTAAGTAATGCAAAGAAAGTTTAAAAACTGCTTTAAAGCAATACATATGCTATCAATAAAATTAGTTGGCCTCTGACACCAAAGGCAACAAAACATAATTGTTTAATTATATTAATTAGCTACATTTTAACACATCTAAAATATGTGATTCGTAGCCTAACTGCATAACATCAAATGGAAATCAATAAAACAGCTTATTTAGTGTGTGAATAATGTAGTTCTGTTCATGAACAGATTACTTACTCAGACCTGACTCTGTTACAAGATGGACACTGTTACTTCTTAATTACAGTGTGTGAAATGGAAGAACTAATCAAATATGAAAACCAAACTCATCTACATATCATATTCTACCACTTTAATGTACCACTGAAAAATGGACTATATTCCTTAGGAAGCTAAGAGTACTGTCAGGGTTCTGGTTTATAAGCAGGGTAATTATTTCTGCCCTGTTAATTAGCTATTAGTTTTCTTATAGGATCATAAGATTATAGGAGATTACTGGGCTATCAACCTGGAGGACATTTTAAGCCTAGCTGTTTCAATCCAATGTAATACCATAGAAGTGCTAGTCAATACTCAAGATTGATTTAGTGATGACTGCCCAGGTCCAGGACGGTTACGGGCACTATCCCCGGTAAGAATTTATGGTGCCCAATCCACTCGTCCTGGTTCCTCGTGAACCGTGTCATTGAGGTGCTTTGTTTCACATGAATTGGTAGCCTGTTCCAAAGACTTGGCAGTCGCTGGGAGATAAATATGTCCCTCCAGCATGTCCTATTTAAATCATAGGCCATATTTAAGTCCCTGGAACAGGTAGCCCTAGACCCATTTGATTTATGGGTATGAAGTAAGTTCATTAGGTTTGGGTCTTGGATTGCTCTGTAGGCCAGACATAAGTCTCCCCTACGAATTCTATACAATACAGAGTATAGTGACATGGATTTTAGTTGGTCTGTGTAAGACATATGATGGAGGCCCTTGATCTTCTTTGTTAGATACCTCTGAGGTCTCTGTAATTGCTGCAGGTGCTTCGTAAAGTACATGCTGAATGCGGCATTATACTCAATTATGGGCCAGATAACTGCCGAGTATAGGAAGTTATATCCACTTTTCCTCTTGAGGTGATACCTTTACTAATTAAGTGTGCTATGTGGAAAGCTTTCCTTACTACGGTAGACACGTAGTGCTTGAAGTTAAGGTCGCAGTCAACCTGTGATCCCAGGTCCCTTACCACTTCATAGATCCTTAGGGTATTGTTCTTGATTTGATAGTGTGAAGAGACATTGTTTGCGCCAAAGGGAATGATGATGCATTTCTCTGCACTCAGTTTGAGACTGTGACTAGTACACCTGTCGTTGGTCTGCATGAGACCCACCTGGAGTATACTGACATCATTTGGGGATTCAATGATTGCACCTAGTCTGCAGTCATCTGCAAACTGGGTCAGCCACAACCCCTTAGTTTTGAAATGAACTTCTGAGAAGTATATACCAAACAGTAGGGGTTCCAGCACTGATCCCTGTGGCACCCCATTGGTAACAAGTCTGCTGGTTTATGTGGAGTCATACACTTTGATAGTGTGTGTCCAGTTTGTGAGCCATTTGGCAACCCATCTTACAAAGAAGGGGTTTACATTCAGTTTGCTAAGTTTATCAATAATGCCTGAAAGTGGGATTGTGTCAAAAGCCTTTGCTGAGTCGAGGTATGCTGTATGCACAGATTTGCCCTCATCAATGGTCTTGGTCACACTTTCAAAGAATCCACCAGATTTAACAGGCATGATCTGCCCTTCACAAAGCTGAACTGGGTAGGATCCAGGGTTTGGAGGTCACCTATGTCTTTATTTATGAGCTCCATAATGATACATTCCATGGCCTTACAGATGAGGCTGGTCAGGCTTATGGGTCTGTAATTCTCTAGGTCTGTTGTTAGACCACTTTGTGGAGGGGAATAACTGTAGCTGTTCTCTGTTCTGCAGGAAAAAGGCTGTGGTTAGGCTGTGATTGAAAAGAGTACTTAGTGGTGATGCTAGCTCACGTTTTAGCCTGTTTGGAAGACAGCCTGGGATATCATCTGGTTCCACAGAGGCTGTGTTTTTTGCCTTGGATAGGGCTTTGAGAACCTGCTCTTCAGATATGTAAGGTGGTGGAGAAGTTTGGGGGAGGGCTTGCTGTAAGTTAGGAGGGGATACGGGAGTGAAATTTTCTTCATATCTATCCGCTAGCAAGTTTGCTATCTCTGTGAGGTCAGTGTGTGTGATACCATTGGCCACTAGTTCTGCACATGCTTGGGTCCTACCTTTTAGCTTACGTACCTAACTATAAAAGGCCTTATGGTTATCATTGGCAGTACTTGCTAGGTTTCTCTCAAAGGGGCTCTTGGAGGATTTGACTAGTTGCCTTATTTGCCTGTTGAGGCTGAGGAGGGTGCTCTTCCATTGTTGGGGCCTGCTTTACCTTTGTTTTCTTGCACAGCAACTTTCTAGATTTATTGTAAAGTTTGTTGATGCTGGATGTCCACCATGGCACCTTGTTTTTGCTTGGAGCTCTGGCTTTGATTCTTTCTGGTACAGCCAAGTTTATACACTTATGCAAGGGATTATACAGGGCTTTAGTCTAAGCTTCAGCGTAGTTACCACTTTCAGTTTGGGGTGAGGCTTGGAATGTATTTATACCTTCACCTGTGAGGGTACAGTTTGCCATGGTGAAGTTTTTTTGTCTGATTTCACCCTTTGTGAGTTCTGCTGTTAGTGTCATTTCGAAGGTGACTGGTTTGTGGTCAGTTTTAACTAATGAGGATCCAACAGTTACAGCAGTGCACCTGTTTGACATGTTGGGGAGGACCAGATCTAGAATGTTTGTTCTTCTTGTTGGGGTATGGACAATTTGTTCCAGGGCATTTAATTAACAAAGTCAAGGAACTTTTGTGCTAGTGAGTTTGGCTAGAGTAGGTTTCCCAGTTGATGGCGGGAAATTGAAATCCTCCATAACCAGTGTGTTCAGTAAAATTTGGATTGTCTTCAATTTGGTTAAGTAGGCTTCATGGGTATCATGACCCATGGATTGAGGGCCTATAACTTGCTAGGACTTGAATGGGGGTCTTACTCACCATAACCTGGACCTGGAGTAACTCCATGGAGTTGTCCAATCTAACTAGACGGGAGGTGAATTTATCTCTAATACAGACTGAAACACGTCCTCTTTGGTTTTCACGTGTTCATTTTGTGGTCTAAAAGTGTGGAAGGCATTGTAGCTTTGCAGGGCCGGGGTACTCTCTGAGGCCTTAAACTAGGTTTATGTGAACACACAGACATCTATATCTTCTAGTGATAGAAGTGCTTCCAAAGAGTGCAGTTTTTGGTTTAAGGATGACACTTATTTTGTTCAGATTGGTTAATTTTATGTGGTAATGTTGTTTTTGTGACCTTGCCTAAAAAAGGCACTATGGGGGAAGCAAGAGCCTTTGCCAGCAGCCATAAGCCTATGGGTGCCAGGTGCAAACCATCTCTGGCAAAGCAGTGAGGTTTGTCGACCATGGCTTCACAGGCAGACAGGAACTAGATCCCCTATGAAAAACGTCAAAAACTAAGCAAATTATTGAAATCAATCATGTTTTGTTTATACTGTGCCATCATTCAAGGTGTGGGTAGTATGCTGCTCAAGGCTAGGGACATACCTGCCTGGGACACATACTCAGAGAGCCAGTGCTTGCCCATTTCCCTTACTCTCATACATAGGTTCATAGGTAGGTACTACACTATTGGCCCTAGGGCCTATATAAGCCTAGCCAAAAAAGGTACCCTGGCTTTCACCACCCAAGAAAAATATTTTCCAGTGCCCCTGTCGAGCAGAGCCATAGAAGTGATCCCCCGGGGTGAATTTCCTATCTCCCATCCAATCATCAGGATTTTTCTTGAAGAGTGCTAATGAGGAGCTTTGTTTGATATAGATAGGTAGTTTGTTCCAGAGTATGGGAAGTCTCTGGGACAGGAATCTATCCCTCCAGCATGTTCTGTTTATTGTGGTGACAAGGTTTAGGTCCCTAGAGCATGAAGGGATTGGGATTTCTTTAAGTGGAGCCTGTCCAACAGCTCTGGGTTTGACATAGCTTTGTATGTTAGGCAGAGATCGCCTCTGAATATGTGATATGTGACGGAGTAAAGCTGGAGTTTTTTCAGACGGTCTGCATAGGGCATCTGTTTGAGGCCAGTAATCCTCTTTGTGAGGTATTTCTGCGGCCTTTCCAGTTGTTGTAGATATCTTGTTTGGTACATACCAAAAAAGGCGCTGTATTCTATAATGGGTCTAATGAGTCACGAATAGAGGGGAACAATGACCTCTTTTTTCCTGGATGAGAAATGTGATGAGGTGTGCCACATAGAAGGATTTCCTGACTACTGTGGCAATGTGATTATCAAAGGAGAGACTACTGTCCACCTGTGTCCCAAGGTCTCATCACATTTTCGGTGGTAAGTAGAGTTTTTACCAAAAGGGATGACAATGCACTTTTTGGCATTGAGCTTGAGGTCATGGCTTTGACACCAGGCATCTGTCTCAGTGAGGCCCTTTTGTAGGATGTCCACATCGTTAGGAGTTTCGATTATGGCTCCTAGTTTGCAGTCATCTGTGAACTTCATTAGCTAAAAACCTTCTGTGTTAGCCTGTACTTCAGAGAAGTAGATACCAAACAGGAGAGGACCCAGGACTGAACCCTGTGGTAATACACTTGTCACTGGTCTGAAGTCAGATTTGGACTCTAGTACTTTCACAGTGTGGGTTCTGTCAGTGTGCCAGTTGGCAACCCATCTTGTGACATAGGTATTTATACCTAGTTTAGTGAGTTTATCTATAATTCTAGAGTGGGGGATGGTGTAGAAAGCTTTGGCGAGATCTAAATAGGCTGTGTGAACCACCTTACCCTCATCTACAGCTTTGGTGACCGTTTCAAAGAAGTCTATCAGGTTTAGGAGACATGATCTGCATTTTACAAACCCGAATTGGATGGGGTCCAGGAGTTTAGAGATTACCAATGTCATTGTTCATAAGTTCCATGATGATATGTTCCATAGCCTTGCAGACCAGGCTCATCAGGCTAATGGGGTGGTAGTTCCCGGGGTCTGTGGTGGCTCCCCCTTTGTGGAGTGGGATAACAGTTGCTGTGCAACATTCAGTGGGCACAAAGCCTCAGGTAAGGCTATGATTGAACACGGTACTTAGGTGGGGTGCCAGTTCATTCTGTAGTTCGTGTAGAACGCAGCCTGGGATATTGTCAGGTCCCATGGATGCTGTGTTCTTGGCTTTGGAGAGTGTGGTTTTTACCTGTGCAGCCGTGATTACAGGAACTTTGCATTCTTCTGGTATAGAGATGGGCTCTTTAGGGGTTGAGCAGGGGGTAAAGCTAGCACTGAACCTATCTGCCTGGATGTTAGCAATATCAGTTGGTTCTATATATTTAGGGCCATTGTGCTGTAACTCAGAGCAGATCTGAGTGTTGTCATTGAGATTCTTGACATAGCTATAGGATGCTTTGTGGCTGTCTTTAGAATCAGTGGCGATTTTGTTTTTGTAACTAGCTTTGGAGGATTTTATGAGGGATCTCAGCTTCTTACTGAGGCTGACCAGGGAGTTCCTCCAATCATGGGATTTTATTCTTTTTTTGCAACAGTTTCTTTCTTCTGTTGTAGAGTTTGTTTATGACAGGGGACCACCAGATTGGCTTCCTTTTTTGGGAGGATAGCATCTTCGTTCTGTTAGGGATTGCAAGATCCATGCACTCATGTAAGTGCTTATAAAGTGCATTTGTGTAGGATTCAGCAGTCGTACCTCTATTGTCTGTCTGCATGGGTGTCGTGAAGTTTGCCACTTCTGTCTTAAGAAGTGTGAAGTTGGCTTTGGAGAAATTTTTTACGGTGGTTTCCCTAATGGGGGGTGGGGGATGGGACGTGGATGTCTAGGGTGATTAGCTTGTGGCTGGATCTGACCAATGAGGAATTGACCTCTGGTGAGGAACACCGCTTGCCCATGTTGGTAATGACCAGGTCTAGGATATTGCTGCCTCTGGTGGAGGTGTGGATAAGTTGATCCAAGGCGTTGGAATTTATGAATTCCAGAAAACGTTGAGCAAAGTAGTTGGTACATGAGTAGTTTTCCCAGTTAATGGTGGGGTAATTGAAATTGCCCATTATTAGGGTGGTAGGTTGTACCCTAATATTTTCCAGAGTATCAAGAAATGAGGAGTGGA
Source organism: Protopterus annectens (assembly GCF_019279795.1). Taxonomy (NCBI): domain Eukaryota; kingdom Metazoa; phylum Chordata; order Ceratodontiformes; family Protopteridae; genus Protopterus; species Protopterus annectens. Next base: position 144,366,448 of record NC_056740.1, read on the forward strand.
AATCCTGGGGCATGGTGGGGGATCTGTAGCAAGCTACAATTTGGATTGTGTTCTTGCCCAGAGTTAGTTTCACTTGGATAATCTCGGATGCATTATGCTGAGCAACTAGTCGGGAGGTGTAAATATCCTTAATGAATATGGACACAGCTCCACCTTTAGTGTTTCGGTACAGGTTAGGTGGCCAAAAGGTGTGGTAGAAATTATAGCCTGGTAAAGCAGGGGTGCTCTCTGGAGCCTTGAACCAGGTCTCTGTCACTGCACAGATATCGATGTTCTCCATTTTAAGGAGTGCCTCGCGTGAGTGCATTTTGAGGTTTAGACTTCTAGCATGGAGTAGCATTACCCTCAGATTTTGCTTGCTTGTACCTGTTATGGTGGTGAATTTGTCATTTGAACCTTGCCTAAAAAAGGCACTATAGGGGTGGCAAGAGTCTTAGCCAGTATCCACAATCCGAAGGGCGACAGGTGCAGGCCATCTCTGGCAAAGCATTGTGGTCTGTCGATTATGTCATCCCAGGCAGACAGATACTGGATCCCCTTAGAATGACACCAGAAGCTTAGCCAATTGCTGAAGTCAATCATTTTGTCCTTGTACTGTGGCATCTTTCTGGGTGATGGCAGGATGCTACTCAGGGCTAGGGTCATTCCTGCCTGGGCTACAAGATCAGACAACTCCTCCATGTCTCTTTTCATGTAGTCCAGGGAGGTACATCTCGGGTCATTCACACCAACATGGACAATGACAGAGTTATATTTGTAGTTGTTGTGAAGTGACCTGAGTGCGTGCATTATGCGGCGGATCCTGGCACCCAACAGGCAGCTGACAATAACTTTCTCCTTGTTTAGCCTGGTGAGTGGAACATCAGTGTGCCTGACTATAGATAGAGTCACTTATGACTAGAGTGTTGGGCACGTTGTTATGCCTTATGGGCTGTGGTTGAGTGGCACACTGAGTTTGTGGGCTATGTGTCACGTGAGTTGTGTTGGGGGGATGGAGGTTGCTTGCGTTTCTGCTTTGGAGGTCCCTGCTGCTTGAGCAGATTTTTATTGAGAGCCTCTGTGAATGCAGGTGTGTGTTTTGTGTTTCTATGTGTGTGTTTTGGTGGTGTAGGTTTTGAAGGACTATGTGATGAGTGTGGTGTGGTGCAATTGTTTACCTTCTTTTGACTGTCTAGTCCAGTCTTAGGTGAAGAGAGCTTTGCTTCCAGTTTGCCCATGTAAGTGCATCTCTCACAGGTTGTAGTTGTTGGGTGGTAGGAGGAGAGGGTTGTCTGTGTACATAAGGCAATTGCTGAATTGCCCCAAGATGCCCAGATTCATCAGGTAGACAGGGAAAAACACCAGGAGCTTATCCTTAAACATGCCTGGATAGGTGCTTATATATTAAGTGCTATAAACTGTTTCCTCTAGTCAAGTGAGGAAAACTGAGTGCTGTAGTATTTTGTAGCTTATTTAGTGCTTACAATGAGTTCTGAACAAGTGCTGAGCTCAAAGAAACAGATTTGATTGCTAAAACTAAAAAACTGGCTAGTTCTAAGGAAAAATTTGAAGAGCAGACTTTATGGCACCGAGAATAGTTTAACCCTAGCTAAGTGGCAATGCATAAAGTGTTTTTGTTTTTTTTTAGATAAGCTACCTCGTGCTTACCACTCCCACTGATAAGCTAGAACGCTTCCCTCCAACACATAAAGGCTTGGGGGCTCAGAAACTGTATCTGAACTAAACTTCTTACAGGAAAGGCAGGAAACAAGCTTAGATTTTTTTTGTAAAGTGGAAAGGGAGAATGGAGAAGCAGAAGATAATTCAAGGCTAAGAAACTAAGTGGGTTGGCCTTCCCAAATGTTCTCCCTGTATTAGGTAGAATGAGGTAATGACACTAAACTGGGAGGAGTGTCCCAGATCAAATTTACAGTAGGGGTGGGCAACTGCAAAGCCACCAGGCTTAAGAACAGGATACCAATGGGGGGGAGTGCTCAGTTTGCTCAGTGCCCCTCCTCTGATTAGCTTAGTGTGAAATGGCAGAAACACTCACAAGTTAAATCTTAAGTAACATAAAGTTAAAACCTGAAACAACTTTAAAAAAAGCTCGAAAGAACCAATGAGGTGCTTACTCCACGCCGTAGTCCAGGTAACCCTAATCAGCCAATGACCATAAACACTTCCCTATCGCTGAAATGCAAGAATGGCTTTGGCTAAACTAAGATGGCCTGGAACACATGCTCAGACACACAGCCTCTACTAACAAACAACTAGGCCCAAAACACAAGCCTGAATATGGACAATGCTACAACTACCCACACTACTTAAGCAGAAAAAAAACTGCAGAAATGTTTATCACAGCAGAAAAGCAGCAGTGAGCCTGTAAATGAAAGTTTTAAACAGATAAAGGTGCAAGGAGACTCTAGAGAATGCTTTTAACTGCAAACAAATCAGTTATATGATACACTCCTTGGCAGGAAATCAGAACAAACAAACCCAAACAGATGCTTAACAAATGTAGAAAATTTCCAGTTAATACCTCACACACAGTGAAACTAGCTAGAAAAGTATGCAGCAGACAATAAAAGTGCTATGAATAACTCATAAAAATAAAAACGTGAACCAACTTTAAAAAAAGCTCTAAAGAACCAATGAGGTGCTTTCCAAGCCGTAGTCCAGGTAATCCCAGACAGCCAATGACCATAAACACTTCCCTCTCACTGAAATGCAAGAATGGCTTTCGCTAAACTAAGATGGTCTGGAACATGTGCTCAGACACACAGCCTCTACCAACAAACAACTAGGCCCAAAACACAAGCCTGAATATGGACAATGCTACAACTACCCACACTACTTAGGTAGAAAAACAACTGCAGAAATGTTTATCACAGCAGAAAAGCAGCAGTGAGCCTTTAAGTGAAAGTTTTAAACAGATAAAGGAGCAAGGAAACTCTAGAGAATGCTTTTAACTGCAAACAAATAAGTTATATGATACACTCCTTGGCAGGAAATCAGAACAAACAAACTCAAACAGATGCTTAACAAATATAGACAAAACTTCCAGTTAATACTTCACACACAGTGAAACTAGCTAGAAAAGTATGCAGCAGACAATAAAAGTGCTATAAATAACTCGTAAAAATAAGCAAAAAACAGGATACTTAATGTTATAAATCACAGATCAGTTTGCTCAGTGCCCTTCCTCCGATTAGCTCAGTATGAAATGGCAGAAACACTCACAAGTTAACTTCTTAAGTAACAGAAAGTTGAAACCTGAAACAACTTTAAAAAAACTCGAAAGAACCAAAGAGATGCTTACTCCAAGCCATAGTCCAGGTAACCCCAATCAGCCAATGACCATAAACACTTCTCCCTCACTGAAATGCAAGAATGGCTTTGGCTAAACTAAGATGGCCTGAAACATGTGCTCAGACACACAGCCTCTACCAACAGATAGCTAGGCCCAAATCACAAGCCTGAATATGAACAATGCTACAACTACCCACACTACTTTGGTAGAAAAACAACTGCAGAAATGTTTATCACAGCAGAAAAGCAGCAGTGAGCCTTTAAATGAAAGTTTTAAACAGATAAAGGACAAGGAGACTCTAGAGAATGCTTTTAACTGCAAACAAATAAGTTATATGATACACTCCTTGGCAGGAAATCAAAACAAACAAACCCAAACAGATGCTTAACAAATGTAGAAAATTTCCAGTTAATACTTCACACACAGTGAAACTAGCTAGAAAAGTATGCAACAGACAATAAAAGTGCAATAAATAACTCGTAAAAATAAGCAAAAAACGGATACTTAATGTTCTATATCACAGATCAGTTTGCTCAGTGCCCTTCCTTCGATTAGCTCAGTGTGAAATACACATCTTTCATTCTAAATTTTTTTTTGTTCTCCCATGAAGGCTGATCACAAGTGCATCCTAGTTCCCCCATCTGTTGGGTTTATCTACCCCTCAAAAACTCCCCTGGACTTAACCCTGCCATGGCTGGGCCAATGAAGATCCATAGGATATCCAAGGACTGTGCATCATTCTGTTGCCATGGAGATATTTTTTTTACCTCCCCTAGTTCCCTCTCTCCTGTTATCACCATTTTTTGTCTGAGTGTACACATGTAATGGCAATGTGCTGGTGTATCACCCTATCTCTGTACCAGTACATCCAAGGGTCATCACTACTTCCCCTCTGGAATATCCCTCACTATGTCTCTGGTCTCCAGTAGGGATTGTACAGGTGGAACTCCCCTGTGACCACACTCCCCCCAGGATACGCATGCCCCTTTCTCCCTGCCAACACCTCACACACCAGAGCTGCTAACTGAATGTAGGTCACCTGGGCCAGAGTCAGCACTTTATCTCTTTATACAACAGAGCTGGCTTATCTTCCATTATAATCTTTGCTGTTTATAGAAATTTACTCACAATTACATTTCAGGTATTGCTTTCTTTGTACTCACTTCTTCCTTCCTTGCTACTTAACTTCCTAACTCATGTAACATTCAGAAACTCTATTCTCCAAGGCAGGCAGTTGGCAAAAATTACAGACACAAATTAAATAATGCAGAATATGTGAACTTATTTTACATATGCACAAAAGCACACACACACACACACACACACACACACACACACACACACACACACACACACACACACACACACACACACATAATTTTGGTATAAGATGTTTATTCATGTATTTTATGTACTGCTTCTGTACTAGGTTGATACGTCTGCTTATGTACTAGGTTGATAAGTCAATGGGAGCCTTTCTTCTTAAGCCTCTACTGAAAAAGTGCCAAGCCCAGTTGAACAACCGAATTAACAAAACCTAAACAAAGAAATAAAATAATAAATAAATACAATACTGTCTGTGTACTCTATCCTCTACACATTCTCTATACTTCATGACTAGAAAAATAACAATAATAAAACAAATGAAACTCAGAAAACCAAAATAATGTATTATGATGTGTAGAAACAGAACAAGGTTCCATCTCTTTGAAGTTAAAATATCCACGTGAACACTTTTATGCTAAACATCAATGGAATAAGTTCATCCTGTGCATTAACTCTATAACTGCTTACTTCTTAATGATGAACTATCTAAAAACATGGGCACAGCCCAAGTGGTTGATATGACTTGAGCATATTTTGCCAGTTGTATTCATAAATTTCCAACAGATTATTAAATATACCACCCCTTTGCTTTATTTTACCATTTTCACAATCAGTAATAGGAAGAAGTTGTTTCATCAATATTAAATATAATGGTGTATAAAGTATTTGTAAATGACCCCGCATAATCCAAAATCCAACTTTTCAGTTACCGTATGTACTAGCATTCACATATTATATAGGTATATGAGCACACACACACACACACACACACACACACACACACACACACACACACACACACACACACACACACACACACACACACACACACACACACACACACACACACACACACACACACACACACACACACACACACACACATCTATCCTGAGGGTAGACAGGGTTTTGGCTGCTTTCAGTGTAATTTTTCAAGAATGCATCCACTACAAACACTTTCAACTCTGCCATGGACTGTCCTAAGCCTGGCTGCAAAAGGAGGAGGGTGGTCGCCTCACCATGGTGATCAGAACTGGGAAAACAGGAAAACCAGGCAAGAAACTACATCTAAATTTGAACAAACTCCATCGATCATGCTATCACATCCAGGGCAGCTGATGTGCCAGCACTGGGGACCCAGGGTGCTATGAGAAGTAGGCTACTGGCTGAAGGAAATTCATTGCACAGAAGTTGTAAACCTGTATCGCTGTGTGGAACATTCGAACCAGCCACCATGTTGGCCAAAAGGAAATCATTGCCAAAGAACTCATGAAATGCAAATTCTTGATCACCGCAGTGTCAGAGTTACTACTAACTGGATCTGGAACACTGACTGTCCAACCACCTACAGCTAATGAAATGATGATGCTATACTACTCTGGCGGGGAGAAGTGAGAGGCTGGTGTCAGGTTTATGGTGGACAGCCTGGCTGCAAGAAGTATAAACGCTTTCCATCCCAATATCAGACTGCCTGTCGGCCCTCATGCTGGATTCCATCCCACGGACCAAGATGATCATCTTGGTGGGAGACATCAACACCCACATCAGTGAGGGCAGGTCCAGTAGGGAAGGAATGATGGATAGACTTGGCCATGGGAAAATGAATGATAACAGCCTGTGCCTTCTGTCCTTTGCTGCATCAAACGATCTCATTGTGGGAAATAGCCATTTCCAGTATCCCAGCAAACACCAGCTTACATGGCAAAACCCATCCGGCAAAGACTCGGCCATATTAGACTACATCCTGGTCAACTCTCACTTCTGATCATTACTCAAGGATATCCATGCTATGCAAGGACCTGACTGTGGCTTCACTCAATACCACTTCCATGCCATGGTGCAACTTTACTTACAGTGTGCAAAGCACAAGTCATCTCTGCCAGCCAGGCTGGACTGGAAACAACTGATGGCCCCTGCCTGCAAACAGGAATTCCAGTTCGCACTGCCAAACCAGTTCATAGCACTGGCCCAAACGGAGGACGTGGATGAGGCAGAAAATCAGATATCAAATTCCATCATGGAATGCACCAAATCGCTATATCCATCCATCCATCTGCTGCCGAACACAACTATGGATATCTGATGACTGCCTGGATCTCATAGCCCAACAGAAGCAGGCAAAGCTGGTCAACTACAAATGATGCCAGCAGTTCAATTGAGAAGCTCACCAGAGGCTGAAAACAGAAAGGGGAGTGTAATGAAGCTAGAGGGCAGCCAACCTTGAGGAGGCAGCATCCAGACATGAGTACTACACCCTGTGCAGCACCCTCAAATGACTGAGTGGGAAGACCAAATCCACCAGCAACAACATCAAAAAAGTGGACAGGACATTTGTGCACTCACCTTGTGAATACCTGAAATATTGGAGGGAATTCTTAAAGAGCTTTACAACTGTGACCCACCTCATGGACCAGTGGTTGATCCATCAGTCATCAATCTCCTCAAGGCCCCAATGACTGATGCAAACCCAACAGTCGAGAAGGTGAAATTAGCTATCAGAATACTGAGAAATCGCAAGGCACTAGGAGTAGATCAGGTCAGTGTGGAAGAAATCAAGGTTGGAGGCAATATCCTTCTCCACCGACTCCAATCACTGATCGAGCTGCTATGGGTTACCAAACAGATACCATCCACATGGAAGAAGGCCATCATCATAACCATCCACAAGAATGGGGACAACAGGGAATGTAAGAACTACTATGGCATCAGCCTGCTCTCCATCATTGTCAAAGTATTTATGAAGATCATACAATCCAGTCTGCAGAAACACCACAAGCAAACCAGCAGGGAAGAACAGGCCGGATTCCGACCAAGCAGAGGATTTGCAATCAAATCTTAGCCATCCATCATCTAATGGAGGAAAGAATCCAGTGGGGGCAACATACAGTTATCATTTTTTCAATTTCAAGTCTGCATTTGACTGTATCCACTGGACTGAGGACATGCTGAAGAAAATCATCAGACTCCTTCAAACATTGTACAATTGCCCATCCAGCTAGGTGTGCATTCAGAACAAGCTGTCTGAAGAGCTTACCATACAGACTAGGGTCCATCAAAGGGATGTGGTTTCTCCACTGTTGTTAAACATAGTGGGAAATGCCATCATGAGGAGAGTATTTGAGGGCAGGAGTGGAGTCCTGTGCAATGAAGACCATTCTGTGACTGATCTGATGTTTGCCGATGACAGAGCCATTTTCCCATACAGTGATGCTGAGGCCACAGATATCCTCTACGATAACGTCTGCATCGCCCAATTGTATGACCTACAAATAAATGTGGACAAGTCCAAAATGATGGCAACCAATGGGTTATAAGCCACTGCCCACATCAGGGGTGTACAGATTGAACAAACGTAACAATTCAAGTATCTGGGTTCGATGGTCCTGGAGAAGGTGGCATCAACAGATGAAGTCCATAGCAAGATTGGACAAGCGACTGCAACATTCGCCTAACTCAAGTGGTGTCTATGGAAGAGGACGAACATCTCTATCACCAACAATATTCACCTTTTCTAGGCACTAATCTTGCCAATTCTCCTTTATGGATCTGAAACGTGGATCCTTCTCAAGCCAGACCTGAACAAGTTTGAGGTCTTTCAAATGTGATGCCTGTGCCAAACTTTGGGAATCTTGCTTTGCGACTGCATTAGAAACAAGAGCATCCAGACCAGATGTGATCAGCAGCTAACAATCAGCAAACATATCCAGAACAGGAGGCTGCACTGGTTTGGACACGTGTGCAGGACGGACACCTGCCACTTGCCATCCAGACTATTATGGGGAGAGTGCCCCAGAAACCAGAGGGTTCACAAATCTGCACCAAAGATGTGGACTAAACAGGTTGAAGAAGACCTGAGAAGACAGCAACTCAACCTACAGGAGGCCAGAAACATTGCATGGACCAAACAGCATGGCAAGATGTCATGAAGGAATTCTGGAATCCAGAAGCATCCACAGCAGCATATCGACTATGGGGTCAACCACTTCCACTGGCCACCACCTAGGGACGAAAGAAGAGAAGACAAACACTTTCATCAAATGTTAATACTTGGCTTATGACTTGAGGAATTAGGTGTCCTTTGGCACCTCAGTACTTGTGGCCTCAGCCTTTAGAGAACTTAACTTTTGGCTTTCTTCTAGTTTCAGCATCCTAGGCCAGTCAGGCATCATTGCAGAGGCCTTTCATTGTCTACTTGCGGCTTCAGTTGATCTGTGAGAAGGCCATGTTCTGTTTGTGCTTTTTACTCCTCTGTTATCTCCAGCATCTGATGAAGGATGTTCCTCTAACTCAGGCAAGTGTATGTATTTATTTTTATGTGCTGTTCTGTATCTTTCAGGTTGTGATCAAATAGGCTTAATGCAGCAGTGCTGACTTGAGGATCACTATAGGAACTACTCAAAATCTAAACATGTGATATCAGGAATTCAAATTCCAGCAGTTACCCTGTATGGATGACCTTCTCACAGATCATCTAATTAGTTCGTACATATCTATTATTTTATTGCTGTTATAAAAGATGAGAACTGTGGAAGTTGGTTGCATCTTTGAAGGCTTTTCTATACTCATTTAGATGAATACAAGATCCCTGGATACAAAACGAGTGGCTTCTCAGCAGGTGATAATGGGCAAAAGAGTCAGTATCATTCCATGATATACTTGCATACTGTGCACAGTGCCTTAAATTTTGTACCCTTCAAAAGAGTGAAAAGATTAATATGAGAAATGCATGTGGATAACCAGCATTTTAACTCAACAAGGCTTGGGGAAGTTTGTACCTGTGAGGCTACTCGGTTAGGGGCAGATTATCTGAGAAGGACATACTGCGCCTTTTTGGCACCTTACAAGTCAATTAATGGGTAAAGTATATAACTGCTTGCAAGTGCTTGTTATAAAATTATGAAAAATATTGGAGAATGTAAGTAACAGTACTAATATCACCCAATAAAGTCTCTGACATAGCTTAAACGAAGAGCAACAGCAGTTTCAGGGAGTATGGCAAAAGTAATGTATGCATCGGAAATGATGGAATTTACAGGGAAGACAATAGCTAGGGCATATGACATGAATACTAGATTAAGCTGATACATTATCATGAACATTAATAGCATTTAGTCCTTAGTCAAAAGAACAAAAGAGCAAATGTGTTGGGATTATGCAAAATGTGCAGTTGAGAAAAAGTTAGACAAATAAAGTATTCTCATAAAGACTACAATGCTCTCATTTACACAACTTTAGCATATTTTGGAAAAAAACAGAGGTTGTACTTAATACTTAGCTGGGTCTGTCAATAAAAGATCCTCAGGCTGCATGGATATAATACCAACTCATACGGATTAATGCTAAGCTTTTCAAAGATATAAATCAAGACATTAATCCAAATGTTGTTTGAGCTGGAGAAGGCCAGTGTAACTAGTGACTGCAGTTTTGTTCAGGTCAAGAGAAAAATACAGTTTGCACCTCCTGACTCAAGAGGTATCATGTGTGCCTTGGTTTAACAGCTTCTCAGCAACAGGTAATGAGAACTTCCTTAATTTTTTTATCATAGTTTTTATTTCCTACCAGCTGTTAACAATCAGGCCCCTCTCAGCCAATTGGTCCTTTATTTTCTATTCACTAGGAAGACAGCCTAGCAAAAGAGGCTGTCATTTAAGCATCAGAGTTTTCTTATATGAAAGCTATGGCTCACCCACGCATCCTTACTATCATCCAGTGGGATGATGTACAGTGGGACTCTGCAGTGGATGCTATGTCTCTGTGTGACATCATCAATTGGTCCTGCCCTCTTCTTGTAGACAAGCACCTCCATGTGTGCGACAGTTCCAGTAGAGAGTCTACCTTGGAACGTCAGACCCTGAGCACAGGTCACTACCCTCCCCTAAGCAGCTACAGACAGCCTTAAGCTTAAGCCACATCATTCGTCTACTGCTCCCACCAGCCCCAGAAGGTAGCTGAGCCACTAGTCAAAACGGATTACCTATGTCACAATCAGGGCTTTATCCCTGTATGCCAGTGTAGCTCACAGTTTGCCTTTACTTACATTTCTAGAGTTTAGGTAACTATATTTAATAACTTAGAATGGTAGGCAATATGATCTGCAATTTACAGGATTGTACAAATGGATTTTAATGTTCTTCTGCAAGTTTGTAGTTGTCTTGGGCAGCCAAAATATGGATTATGCATGCTCTAAGACTGTAAGGGGATACTTAGTACATTACTGTTTCTATTCTTTTTTTTTTTTTTTTTGAAGTATTGAGGAGTCTTCATGGCCATGGTCAATGTGTCCATGTAGTGTACCTCTCAACTGCCTATGGTTTTGCAGAATGGCAAAATGTTTGCCTTATATTGTTGGTCTGTTCTTATAAGCTGTGGCTTTCTGGGAAATCACTGAGACTGAAGTCGTTAAATAATGACAGACATTTCCATTAGAAGAAGCACTCTGGGCATTGAGAGTTTTGTTCTTTTTTTAATCATAATGTATTATTCGGCTTCAGTTTGCGGGTGTGATAATTGTTTTTTTAATAGCTAAAATGTTCCACTTGTCCACATGGACAAAGTGATTTAACTATATTTTGTGATCTAAGTCTTTTGGGTTTCTAATACCATGATGGGAATGGACCCCATTCCTAAGTCAAAGTATGACTAAAGATCATGAAATTAGTACTGTTTCAATCATTGATGTTAGCCGAAAGTGCTCTTCACAGCACCAACAATGTACCCAGCACTGACTCCTTCTGCAATTCATATGGAGTTACATGTAGTGGTAGCATATCTAAGCATAACTGTAAATTATTTTTTATGAGACTCATTGCTCCTACTACTATTGGAAATGTCTGGGTATCCTTCTTCCACATTGCCCTCATTTCTGCCTACAAATCCTGGTATTTTATGACTTTGTGTTTCTCTGTACGTAAGACACTCTAATCACTGGGTGTAGCAGTTTCAATGATCAATGCTAATTTTGTCTTCTTTTCATGGACTGCTATACCTGGTTTTCTAGCATCTATTTTTTAATTGTCTGTAATGGGTGATGCCATGTGATATAAAGTTCATCATTCTCTATAATGCTTTGTGGCTTGTGTCTCCAATGCTTCTCAGGTACTTCAATATTGTAATGTTTGCATAATCCCCAATGCAACAGTCTTGTCACATTATTATGCCTTTCAGTATACAGTCCTTCTGCCATTATTATATCACAACCAGCAAAAGGATGTGTGACTGTTTCCAATTTTGTTTTACAAAACCTGCATTTTTCTGTTTCTCCCACATGTTCAATGGACTTTGGAAACCAACATGTACATAGTCCACCTCTCCTGGGCCACCAGTATTAACCTTTCATCTTTTGTTTTCAATTCACCTCTCCTAAACTGTTCTTGTGTCAGATCCTGATGGACATGAGGTCATTCCAGGGGGGTTTCTGTATTTGCAAATATATGTATGCCTTTTCCACATTTCTTGCCTTCTCATCTGATCCTTCACTTTATATTCTTTTTTTTTTTTGGCATATTCAGTCACTGTCTCATTTTTGGGCGACCACGGTGATGCAGTGGTTAGCATTGTCACCTCACAGCAAGAGGTTCTCCAGTTCGATCCTCGGCTGGGGTGCCTTCTGTGCGGAGTCTGCATGTCCTCCCTGTGGTTGCATGGGTTTCCTCCGGGTGCTCCGGTTTCCTCCCACATCTCAAACACATGCTGTAGGTGGATAGGACACTCCAAATTGGCCCTAGGTGTGTGTGTGTGTGTGTGTGCCTTCCATGGAAGGTTGGGCGCCGGGCTGGCAACTCGACACCGTAAAACTCCACTGCCAATCACGAGCGGACAGGTGATCCACTGTGGCGACCCCTAACTGGGAAAAGCCGAAAGAAGAAGAAGTCACTGCCTCATTTTTATCTACTTCTGGTTTGATTTCTACTCCCGCTTGTTACCAATATGCCTCTGTTAAACTAAGCAGGGAAGTAATCTTAGACTTGTTCTCCTTGTGTTTTAAAACATTCACTATGCTTGGATCTTATGAGGTCAGCAGACATGTATGCAGTCCTATGATTGCAGATGTATACTGTAATAAATTCTGAGGAGGCCCATACCTCCTTCGGAACAGGGAATACATAATCTTCATATAACAATGATTTTTTTATAAATCATCTGATAAGCGTGAAGCATTTTTCGTTTTCCTGTCCAGCTGATCCTATACCTTTTGGGGCCAATCAATCACTCCACAAGTGCAAGTCTGATACAATGAAAAGGGTCTGTTGTCGTGGATATAACTTTCCCACTATCGCCGTTACTAGCTTGGTGGATATGGGCATCCTGAGACAATGTAGAAATTGCCTCATGTTAACTGACAATCAGTTAATTGTCAAACACACTGACATGGTATGTGAGAGATGTACTTACACAATGTCACTGGAGGCAAAGCTCTCACATAAAAGTATTTCTAATGTCAATAAGGTTGTCAGTAGTACTCACACTGCACCCATCACACACAATTCAAAGCAGACATATAGACCCACATATGCTGAGGCACTTAAATGTAACCCTGCTAAACTCAAAAGACCTCCTAGATGAAGTCCACATAACAAATACCCTCAGCAGCCCTGAATGCACTCTTTCAAAACAATAACTACATCAACACATGCAGTCACATCTCATGGAGCTTCTACTTCTAAGCCCATAAGACAAGCCACCACACAATCCAACATTTTGGTTACTGGAGACTCCATCATGAGGCACCCTGATGTCCCTCTCACCAGGCTGAGTAAGAAGAAAGTCATGGTCAGTTGCTTATTAGGGGCTAGGATCCGCCACATTATGCACATACACAGATCATTGGACCACAAGTACCAGTATGACTCAGTCATAGTCCATGTGGGTGTAAATGGCCTGAGACATGCCTCCCTAGACTATATGAAGAAAGACATCATGGAGTTCTCAGAATATGTGTCCCAGGCTCCCAGGCTGGTATGAACCTAGCATTGTGCAACATTTTACCTTCTCCAAGGATGATGCCACAATACGAACACAAGATGAATGACTTTAATAATTGGCTTAGTTTCTGGTATCATTATAAGGTGGTGCAATATCTGTCAGCATTGAAGGAGATAGCAACAGACTACACTCCTTTGCCAGGGGTGGTCTGCACATCTCCCCTCTAGGCTTTCGAATATTAGCTAAAATATTGTCATCCCCGATAATTTTTAGGCAATGCCAAACTGAAAAGTTCTTCCGACATAGCAAATCAAAACCAAGAAAATTTAAAGGTATTACTGCTCAGTGCTAGGAGTCTAAACAAAAAACTCCACTTCCTAGAAGGTCTCTTCACCCTAGGGAATGCTGACGTCTGTGTGATCACTGAGACATAGTTTAAAGCCACAGAGAACACACCAACAGTACAAGGTTATAATGCCTTTCACACATTTGGTTGAGCTACTACACAGACATGGACTAAAGGTGGAGGTGTCTTGATTTACATAAAAAATAAATATACCTCAAGGCTGGTCAAACAGGACAATGCACATGAGCTACTCTGTGTTCAGATGACCATAGGAAAAACCCAATGCCACGTCCTTGCAAGCTACAGGTCCCCTCTATGACCCAAGAAACCCATACAATGTATTTAAACTTATTGGAAACACTCACCATACAACATAATACCATATTCATGAGTGACTTTAATTACCCCACTCTTAACTGGAAATCCTATACAACACCAAACGTAAAGGCACATAGATTCCTAGATTTTGTAAACACAAACTTCTTGGACCAGATTGTCAATACACCAACCAGGGGTACAAACATACTGGATCTGGTCATCACTAATATGGGAGAGTGCTGCACACCCCTAATGTAATGTTTTCTCTGCTAAGGTCGGACCACAGAATGGTCTCCTTTGAAGTAAAAATAAAACCTGGACCTCCAGCTAACCCTGGAATATTAAGGAACTACTCTAAGGCTAACTTCCTGCTACTAAGTGATAACCTGGCAAAAGTAGAATCACAAAATCAATAGGCTGTATAACAGAAGGAAGAACATCACAGCATAAAATCACTGTCATCAAACTAAACAAACAACTCAGAGGACAAAGTCTACAAAAGCCAAATTTGAGGTAGATTTGACCTCCTAGGCCAAGGGCAACCACAAGGCATTCATTAGCTAAGTCCACAACCTCAAAGGCAATACACAATTGTGTACAGAGCTCATTGTTAACGGAGCCACCTATACTGAGCCAGAAGATACAGCAAACCTACTGGCCAACAAATTCAGCTCCAAATTTATTCCTCTATCACCCACAATCTTCCCTCAGGAAATACCATCAAATATAACTCTCTGCTATCACTAGGGAACACGTCTTTAATGCTCTCTCTAAGTCCAAGAACACTGCTTCAATGGGCACAGACAATATCCCAGGATGCCTTCTGAATAGCATAAAACATGACCTATAAGGCCTTCTTGGATTGCTATTTAACTGTAGCTTCCAAATAGGCTTCATGCCTCATGAATGAAGAACAGCAACAGTCATCCCTCTGCACAAAGGTGGGCCATCTACAGACCATGGAAACTACAGACCCATAAGTCTCACTAGTCTTACATGCAAAACCATGGAAAGAATTATCATGGAAATAATCAATAATGATATAATAAACCTTCAGATACTGGATCCAACCCAGTTTGGTTTCATCAAGGGCAGGTCGTGCTTACTCATCTTGGTGGATTTCTTTGTTAAGGTCACCAGAGTAATGGATGAGGGCAAAATGGTTCACACTGTCTACCTTTACCTGATCAAGGCATCTGACATAATACTCCACTCAGGAATCGTTTTCAAACTTAAGAGGTTAGGTACAAACCCGTATGTCACCCGGTGGATAGCCAACTGGCTCACAGACAGGACTCAAGAAGTTAAAATTGGGGAGTCCACCTCTACAAAGAAGCCAGTCACAAGTGGTGTCCCTCAGGGATCGGTCCTTGGACCACTCCTTTTCGGCATTTATTTCTCTGAAGTCAAGGCCAATGTCAATGGTCTCTGGATGACTAAATTTGCAGATTATCGCAAATTATGAGCTGTCATTGAATCCCACACTGACACAAATGTTCTCCAGGAAGGACTGACACAGACAAACAACTGGTGTAGGAACCATGAATTAAAACTAAATGCCAAGAAATGAATTAAGAGCAAATTTATTTATAGCTTGGACTTTGTTCCGAGATGTGAGAGCTGTTTTCTGTATTAATTTTAGTCTTCTGAAATATTCCTTACTGAGTTTTGATTGCATTTGTTTGTTTTATTGTCTAGCCATCAATTCCCAAGTATTTATACACTCCCTCCTGCTCAAGTTCCTTTATATCACATTCCTGTCACAACCTGATATTTTCTTGGTGCTGCAGCTTTCCTGCTTTTGCATATTTATCAAGACCAAATGATATTCTTATATCAGCTGAGAAAATTTTGACCAGTTATAGTTGATACGAAATCTTTCACTTTGTTGTTTTCTGGTATCCAAATTGTAACCGTGATCTAATCTGTTAACCAGACAGCTTAATGGGTTAAGGGCAAGACAAAAGAGCAGTGGTGACAAAGAATCACCCTGGAATATCCCCCTTTGAATTTTTAACTCTGGGATAATAATTTGTCCTTTATCATGGCTTAGCTGCAAAGTGCTTTGCCACTGTTTCGTAGTCACTGTAATGTAACTGAACAATGTAGGTTGTATCTTTTACACTCCATTATCCATAAATGTGGGATCTTCCCATTTTTACAATTTTCCATTATGACTTTATTTAACAACAAATGATTGTTTGTTCCATATGACTTTCTTTCATCACCCTTTTTTCCTACTGCCACGTGAGGAATGCTCAATTGACAGTGAGTAGGCTAACTGGTTTGTCCAATCAGCATGTATGTTTTTGAATTTTAAATAAATTACAAAAAGGAAAAAGGAAGAAATGACCAGCATCAATCAGAGCTTTTAAATATTACTCAAATTCAGTTTTAAAGTTAACATGCGTTTTCTAAACAATAAGTATGAAACCTGTCTGGCATGCCTTAGTGACTGTAACATTTGGCAATTTAATAGAATATCAGACATTTTTGAGGGACAGAGTAAAAATATGAGGAATAAAGAGACATTCTGAAAAAGTCTGTTAAGGTATGTTACCAAACACAGATCAGTCCAAGTACTCTACAGTAGTTTAGCAACCGGACTTGTTTCTATTTGGTTATGCTCGACTTAAAGTGGAAACACTGACTGGGTATTTAATCATTGTACATACTTTTGAGTAGTAATGACCACTACTGTATAATTATCGATATATATTAAAAATTAGGCCAGTGGATTTCAGACATAAAAAGACTATCAATAAGAATCATAAATATTCTGTTTTATTAAGAATACCAGCCTTTTCTGCACAAGAGTTGTCTGTCAAATTCAATGAGGCAGAAATATAGCTTGGTACATTTGTAGCAAACAGCTTGAAGTGCTGAAGCTCTGAAAAGTGCACTTCTTAGGGGTCGGGGGGATGGGAGGATGGCATAATGGTTAAGGTGTTCACCTTGCAGACACAAGCTGCGGGCTTTGATTCTCACATGGGGTAATTGGCCAGGCTTAAAATGGCCCACAAGGACAGTTAGCCTAGTACTAACCTATGAACCTATGAACCTATTACATCTGTGTCAGGATTCAGAAATGCTGGTACAAAAAAGAGAAAGCAGAAATTGCACTCCTCAGTCTCACCCCCTAACACCTTGGGTCTGGGATGGCTCCTCCTTCATCACATCCTTGCTAAGTTTTTGCAATGAGGGGAAAAAAGAAGTTATGTACTCACTATAATGCTTCATGTTTGTAGTCCATCTCGCCCTTTATTCTTACATATGGGTTCGGAGCCGACAAGGATGATTACAAAGCTCAAAGTCTCTTAGTTGGCTCGTGGCTAGTTAGGTATCCCATAGTGCACTAGTACAATCCCCAGATCTTGCTTGCTGCTAACTATAGAAAAATAGAAAAAGTTATCCAGAAAGAACAACAATAATGAAAGGTCTCCACCCTACCAAAGGCAACACTATCCTGTCTCCAGATCCTTCCAGGATGGGGGTAGGTGGGTGGGTTCGTAAGAATGAAGGGTGAGATGGACTACAAACATGGAAAGTTATGGTGAGTACATAACTTCTTTATGTTCTGTAGTCCTATCTCTCCTTCATTCTTACATATGGGACAGCGTCCCTAGCACCTTTTTCTCGGGTGGCTCACGGGAATATACTCCTGAGTACCGTGGAACTAAAGCAGGCTCTACCCCTGGAGGTCAAATCCAGTTTGTAATGAGTAACAAAGGTCTGAGGGGTAGCCCAAGTTGCTGCTGCACAAATACTGTCAATTGGAACTCTGGCTTGAAAGGCAGAAGATGTATACAGGGATCTTGTGGAATGAGCCTTAATCTTGAACTTTAGGATCTTTCCATTGGAGGAGTAACTAAATGAAATACAGTTAGAAATACAATTAGATAGAGTCACTTTAGAGACTGGCAGACCTATTCTAGACTCAGAAAAAGACACAAACAATTGATCTGACAGATTTCTAAGTTCCTTAGTCTTGTGAAGGTAGAACCGTAACTGCCTGTGAACATTAAGTTGATGAAATTTATATTTTGCAGTGTTGGAATGATTAGGGAAAAATACAGGCAGTTTGACAGTTTGGCTCAAATTAGTCTGACAGCAACCTTTAGGGATAAAGGAAGGATTTGTACAAAGAGAAACTCTGTCTTTGTGGAAAATCAAATGAGGCTTGATTGACAGTGCTTGTAACTCTGATACCCGTCTAGCTTAACTGGTGCCGGAGTCACGGCCTTAAACTAAATGCCAAAAAATGTATAGTCATCCCCTTTGGGAAAAACACAGTACCCACAAATGATCACATAAACAGCAACCCACTGAGTACGGAAAAGGTAATCAGAGACCTAGGGACCCAAGTTGACAGCGACCTCTCATTTGACACCCACGTTGCCAAAGTGGTTAGAAAAACATTCTACCTTACACACCTCATCATGAAGGGATTCACATCCAGATCCAAGGATGTCATTGTACCCCTATATTCCTCCCTCATCAGACCCATGATTGAGTACAATGCCCCATTTGGTATGTACCTCACCCGGCATTTGCAACAGCTGGAGAGACCACAAAAGAACCTCACCAAGAGGATCAAGGGTCTCCAACATATGTCTTATTCTGCCAGACTAAAGAAACTTCAGCTCTATTCAGTAGCATACCGCCTGCTCAGAGGTGATCTCTGCCTGACGTAGAAGGCCATGTCCAATCAGGATCTGATGGACATGCTCCATCTCAAAAAATCCAAATCCATCAGGACCACGAGAGCTAAAGACTTAAACCTCGGCACAAGTATGAATAGGACATGATGGAGGGATATATTCATAACCCAGAGGCTTCCCATGCTTTGGAACAAGATCCCAGTTCGTATTAGGCAGAGCCCAATGACTCTCTTCAAGAGAAATCTTGCTGAGTGGATGGGAGATCGTAAGTTTACCCCAGGGGTCACATCTGTGTCACTGCTAGACAGAGGCACAGTAAACTAATTCTATTATATAAGGGGACCTTCATTGTGTCACTACTAGACAGAGGCACAGTATTCTAAATTTATTCTGTACATTTTTTGTACCATTTCATGGGGTGGCAAAGCCACATCACTATGGCTAGGCTTACAAATGCCCCAGGGCAGATAGCCTAGTACTATACTATGAAACTATGAAACTATGATGTGATAACTAATAGAAACAAAGTCTTCCAAGACAAAAATTTCAGCTGACACGAATGTGCGGGCTCAAAAGGCAAGGAATTTAGTTTGGATAGAATGAAATTTAGATCCCAAGGAGGTACAGGTTCCTGAAAGGGAGGTCGCAGCAAAGTAGCATCTTTAAGGAAGGTTTTACATAATCTGTGGGACATCAGATTAGGCTCATGTTGTCCCAAATGAAAATTAGATATCACTGCCAGTTGGACTCTGATTGTGGCAGCAACTGATCCCTGATGGAAAAGTTCAGACAAAAATTCTAACACCACAGGGATGGATGCTGTGTAAGGGTCTACATTTTTTTCTTTTGCCCAGACAGAAAATCTTCTCCATTTGCTAGTGTATAACTTCCTAGTGGAAGGTTTATGTGAGGACGTAAGGATGTGGGTCACAGCAGGTGAAAATTCATGAAGCGTGACTAGGGATGGAAGTGAAGCAGCCATGCTGTCAAGTTGATGGTGTGAAGGCAGAGGTGAATGGTGCCTGACATGTGTGTCAAGAGGTCTGGAACTTGGTCCAGAGTCCATGGATCATCTAGTAGATGAGGCCCGAGAAAGGGGAAACAAATCTGGCGAGGCCAGTAAGGAGTGATGAGAATCATTTCGCTTCCCAAGAACTTTGCTTTCTGGATCACTTTACATATGAGCGGAAAGGGAGGGAATGCATAAAAGATTCCCAGGGGCCAATTGTGAACAAGTGCGTCTCTCTGTGACTTCCCCCGGAGGGGGGATAAGGGAGAAATAGCTGCTGCATTTGGAGCTGATCGGGCTGGCAAAGAGATCGCAGCAAGGCTGTCCCCATTTGCAGAAGATCTGTTCCGCTACTTCCTGATTCAGTGACCACTCGTGAGGCATCAATATTGCCCTGCTGAGCTTGTCGGCTATCACATTGGTTGTCCCTGGGATATGCATTGCTACTAGAAAGCGTTGCGAAGATATTGCCCACTTCCAAACATGAACAGCCTCTTGACAAAGGGGTTAAGATCTGGTTCCTCCTTGCTTGTTTAGATACCATACCACTGACAGATTGTCCGACTGGATTGCTATCGTCCCTAGAGGAAGAAAATCGTGAAGTGCTTGCAATGCTAGAAGCACTTCTCTCATCTCTAAGACATTAATATGCAGGTGAGCCTCATGATCTTGCCATGTGCCTTGGACAGTCCTGCCCAGATAATGCCCCCCCACCCTATCTGTGAGGCATCTGTGGTCACAGTAAAAACGGACTGGCGTGGGAGGAACGGAGTACCTGTTGTCAGATGATCGTCAGATGATCGGGCTGAATCCACCAACGAAGGTTCTTTTTGCACAACTCTGTTATGAGGATATAGTGAAATAGAGGCAATTGTTGAAGAGACCACTGGGAAAATAGAAGCCAATGAAGAATTTGCATATGCAATCTGGCTAGTGGGACTAGATTTATGGTAGAAGCCATGGTCCCTAAGAGTTTCAGCACTGTTTTTGCCTTGACTTTCTGTAGAGGAAGCAAACTGTGAATTTGTTGTCTGAGGTTTTGAATTCTGTCTGCAGGAAGATGAGCTAGCATGGCGACTGTGTCTATTTCTGTGCCTATAAAAGTCACAAATTGAGAGGGCGATAAGGCAGACTTTTCCCAATTTATTGTAATCCCCAGCTGGGAACAGAGCTGGATGGTCGAATCTCTGGCCTGTTGGAGTAGGTGCCTGGTGGTGGCGGTCAGGAGCCAGTCATCCAGGTATGGAAACACTTGGAATCCACAATGTCTACAGAGAATCACAGCCGGGCTCCACATCAGGAGCACTGATAGGGACAACCTCGAAAGGAATCACAGCCACCCTGGTTTTGCGGACCCCCCGTGCCTCTAGGGTGACATCTACCATTAGCGCCTCCTCCTCTGCCTCTGAAGGAGGAATCACCCTGTGCATCCGGGAAAAATCTCTGGGACTTCTTAAGCCACACTTTACCACCTCTCTGACTCTTGGGATATGGTCTAGAAGGAATGGTAAAACATACTCCCATGGCAGAGAGAGTTTTCCCTTCTTGTTCGCACCTGGTGAATGCATCTTTTACATTAGGTCCAAACAGAAAAGAACCATCAAAGGGGGCATTGGTAAAGGTAGACTTGAAAGGCTCTGCAAAATTACATAAGCACATCCAGGAGTGTCTCCTAAGGGAAACTCCCGAACCCGCTGCCCTGCTCGCTCCGTCGGCTGCATAGGAGATCAGCCTCATGGAGGAGTTCACGATGGAATTTAAGGTGGACAACTGCGCAGTCACCTTCTCGGGGACTCCTTCAGTAGATGTACCTTGAAGAGTATCTCCTAACTCCTTGAGGAGATCTCTCTGAAGCCTAGTAAAAAGTGTGAGATAGTTCAGCGATCTGAGGGTAAAAGCCACTGAAGAGAAGATACGCTTCCTGTATCTAGCCATCGTTCGTGACTCCTTGTCGGTGAATGGACAGAAGTCCCTGCTAGTTCCTTCTTACTGGCCACTGCCACCACCATGGCATCTACAAGCACACCCTTGGTCAAAAATTCTTTCTCTTTTGGTGCCGAGATAAATTTGTCTTCTGGGGACTGGTTCCATGGCATCAGGAGTTTCCCACACCTTTCAACTAACGAGGTCCAAGAGTACATCAAAAGGTGGAGACACCCAAGAGGCTGAAGGTCGAGACCCAAAAGCCTTCAGGTACACTGACTCCTCATCAGAAGGGGTGACAGTGGGGCTGCTGCCTCTCTGCTTTAGGATCTCTAGAATGTCTACAAAGGAGACATCATCAGAGGACGACTTGGGGTACCCTTCTGACTCCTCGAGGTCAGTGTCTGAGGTGAAAGACTCATCCAGGGAGTCTACATGCTTCCTCTTGCATGTCCTCTTCCGAGGGGGCTCCTCGGAAGGGTATTCTGGGGAGGTCTTGGAAGACTGAGGGCCACCCAATGGGGGCTCCTGAGGCTGCGGGTCTCTGCTGCCAAGAGAGAGAGGAGGTGCTGATACAGAGATCGGTGCTTGAGGGGGAAGAGTATCGTACTCTTGCGTGGAGATGATGACTGAGATAGCACACTCCTCATCATCTTGAATGGAGATCTCTCCAGCACTGAAGACAGCCTCAGTTCTGAGGAAATGGAGGTAGTCCTCGGCTCAAGAGCGACTGGCTCCAAGATGGATATAGGGTCCGAGCTCACCGTAGCCGATGCACCGAGAGGGAGACACGGCACCGAAGAGGTTCGGGTCCAAGTGTCCCTGTCAGGGCCAACCAGTGAGCTTCGGCTCCTAGACACCACGGACGGCACCGAAGTATCAGAGCAGAACACGGCTCCAAGAAAACCACAAGAGAAGCTGGAACCGAGGGTTCCACAACAAGCGGCACTGAAATCCCCGGCTCTGAAGGCCCAACTCGGCTCGGAGGAGGAACCACAACAGGGAGAATGGACTCAGATGGCTCCAAAACCGACTGGGTCAGAGCCAACAACAATTTGGGCAAAGCAGATGACTAAAGGAGTCTAAGCATTATTCTCTCCACATCTTCTTCTGAAAGGCTCTTGGAGAATCTGGATGACAGGGTAGGCGACCTGGATCTCTGTAAAATGGGAGATCGTAAAGTTGGGGAGACTAGCAAAAGATCTCTGGACTGGCTCCGATGCAATTTTCCAGTAGTCGGCTCCAAAAGGCTTGGGGCTGACACTGCAGTGTCAACATCGACCACCTCGACTGGCTCCGTGGGCAGTGGAGCCGAAGAGGTAGAAGCTTTATCCAGTTTTAATGTTTTCTGAGGAGGTTCAGACAAAATAGTCACTGCCAGAGAATGTCTCTTGGCTGACTTGACCTTCTCTTTTCTAGATGAATGGGACTTTGAGGATGAAGAAGAGCTTGGTAAGTCTTCCTCGAAGGAAGGCTTGATGAGACCTTTTAGAGTTAACTTATTCTTTCGCTCCTGGAGAACTCTGGAGCTAAAGGAGTGACAGAAGGAACAAGTTTCCTGCAGGTGAATGGCTCCGAGGCAATAAACGCAATTACATGGCCATCTGTAATTGACATCTTTTGGGAGCACTTAATGCATTTTTTAAACCCCGAGGGTTTATGGTCTTTGGACTCTTTAGACATGGCTATAAGTGCTCTAAGAAACAGTAAGAAGGAGGACAAGTTCCTCTAATTTAAACGGGCCTCGCCCTAAGACAGGTACACACCAAATACAACAGAGGAGTAGGCCCTCTAACTTAAACGGGCCTAGCCCTGTTAGAAATATTCAAAGTTAAAACAGAGGACTAGATCCTCTAACTTAAATGGGCCTAGCTGGAAAGGAGGCAGAAACTAAGCAGGAAAAAAAAAACAGAATCTTAAGCAGCAGGCAAGGCAAACAGCACTGCACACAATTGTTAATCTATAAAATGTGAAAACAAGGTCCTAATACAAATGCGGACGTACAGAAATATTAACTGTGTCAAAACTAGCATACAACACTGCACACAATTATTAATGTATTAAAATGTGAAAAACAAGGTCCTAACACAAACGCGGACCTACGGAAATATTAACTGTATTGTGGGTATGGTTAAGGTGTTTGTTACACACACAAGGTGCAGGGTTTGAGTCTTAGCTTAGTACTAATCTATGAACCTATGAACCTAAAACTAGCACACAGGATACCATACAGAGAACAACAAGGGCACAACGACCAACAAGTTCTCAAAAACTAAGTAAATAGCAAAAAACACTTTTATACACTACCTATCACTAATATTAAGTATAACTAGCTAAATATATCAATAAATATCAGAAAATTATGACTAGTAAATAAAACATTTTGAACTTAGACACGGCCAAGCAGAAGCACTTCTGAACTCGTAGACGCAGCAAATGAGATCTGGGGATTGTACTAGTGCACTATGGGATACCTACCAACTAATAGACTTTTAGCTTTGTAATCGGCCGAGCTGGAGCCGAAAATTGGCTCTGAACCCATATGTAAGAATGAAGGCGAGATAGGACTACAGAACATCAACCTTTAAGGGAATGGTCTTCCACTCCTATAATCTGCTCCTGGACAGCTCTCCCATTTGCAAATGTTTGGCTAGTAAGTAATTCAAAAGAGAGTAGAAGAACCAGTAGATCCAGAGGCCAGTTTGTGTTTGCTCACGTGCGCACACGTGTGTGTGTGTGTGTGTGTGTGTGTGTGTGTGTGTGTGTGTGTGTGTGTGTGTGTGTGTGTGAGACAGACACTTAACCTCATACCCTGAAGGTCACCTTTACAGTCTAGGACATGCCCAACCCCATTCTGACAACTAGTTTGTTAGCAGTCAATGTAGGTGCCAAATTATTGCTTACATCAGCTACTTTTTCAGCAGTCAAACTGTTCTTTGTGGGTGTTTGGTTGTGTGAATGTAGCTGTATGCTGGTGTATGTAAAAGGGACAACTGGGGAGTGTGCATGTACGTGTGTGGTGTCTGTGCTCTGTGTGTGTGTGTGCGTGTGTGTGTGTGTGTGTGTGTGTGTGTGTGTGTTTGCATTTTTGTGATTGCAAGGGGTGCTGGAATCTGTGCCTGTGTGTGTGGTCTGTTTATGAAAAACTGCAATACCCTTGTGCAGATAAGCAGCAGTACACACTCTACTATGAATCCTGGCAAGCTTCAGTTGAATCAGATATTATTTGTGGACCATGTCTTTCTTCATTTCCATGCTTATCCAGAGTTTCTCTATAAATTTGTTTATGTTAGCATTTTATTTTGCAAAGCCAGAAGGGCTGTCCCAGGTTGCTAAATTCATTTGATTGTCACCACCTCTTTTAATACAAAAATCTTAAAGACTGGTTGTCTCACTAAGACTGCCAAAACCTCAGTTTATTTACTAGGGTATAGATATAGCAAACACAACTTATTTCACATGAATTCCCCTACATTTTATTATATATTTTCCCATAATTCTACAATCCAGTCATTGATTTTAACTGTCACCTCTTCAAGAACACTTTTCAAATAATTCACTACCTTTCCAAGGAAATTCACTTCTCTGTTTCTTCCCAAAGCCAGTCATACATTATCTTCAAGTCTGTATCTTCTTATTTTAATAATTCTTTGTTTGAATGATGGAACCATTTGGACTTTCTGCATTTTGTTGTTTTTTTTTTCAAGCTCTAGCAATTCCTTCAGTCTCTTTGCTCTAAACTGTCCCGATTTTGCAGAATGACCTTGATTGTGCCTCGTGTTTGATTTGTTGCTTGTAAAAATTATGGTGTTCTGGCAAATTGTTAAAGATTTCAGTCATTAATGACAGTCATCTGAACATCAGGTTTCATACCCTACAAGAAATACATGTTGCTGTAAAACCTATTATTATAGTGACTTTTGAATATATAAGAAGAATATTTAAAACTTGTCCTTGACTTTGTTTCTTTGTTGCCCCCTATTACTTTTTGGCTTTGTCCCTGATTCTTGAGCTAAGTGATTAAGGGCTACTATATATGTCTAATAGCAGCAGTCAGAAATATATTACTGAGGACATTATTTATATTGTTATTCATTCATTTGATTACAATCAGGCAGCTGAGGTGTACATAATTAGTAAAATGGCTCTAGTTGCTGGGCACATCAGTGTGTGTGTGTGTGTGTCTGTGTCTGTGTGTGTGTCTACAGATGGGGAGTTACATGGGGTTTATTGTAAGTGTCTGATAGCTTGTTTGTTTGTCTACAGTGGAACTCCAGTCCGCTAATGATTGGCAGTAGATTTTGTTGCCAGCTCTGACACACAACCTTCAACGAAGGTACGCCCATTCATGCATGTCTCCACACAGAAGACGCTCTAACTGAGAATCGAACCGAATAGCGTCTTACTATGAGGCAACAACGCTACCACAGCACCACCACCGCAGTACATTGTAAGTGTCTGATAGCAATGAGCAAAAATATATTATTGAGACCGTTATTTATATATTTATTCAGTCATGTGATCACATACTTTTCTGTGTGTGTGTGCATTTGTGAGCCTATGTGCATTTATTTATTCGTGTGGTTACGGTCTGCCATCTGAAGTGCACACAGTCAATAAAGTTTGCAAAGGGTTGCAGCATATGCATCTGACAGTAACAAATTCAAGTGTGTTGAGGTTAGCTGGTTTAATTTCTCCAAGTCTTTTTGGGTATCTAATACCATGACGGGAATGGACCCCATTCCTAAGTCAAAGTAGATTAAAGTTCATGAAATTAGTATTGTTTCAATCTTTGTTGTTAGCCAGAAGTGCTCTTCTCAGCACTTGCAATGTACCCAGAACTGAGTCATTCTGCAATTCATATGGAGTTACATGTATCGGTAACATATCTAAGTACGACTGCAAATTCTTTTAATGTTTTTCATGAATCTGTTGTATTAATGAACACAAATTTACATTTGAAGCTTTTGACAGTTTTTCTTGTGCAATTATTTTTCTTTCCTCTAATTTCTCTCTTAATCTTTTTGTATATCTTCTCACCAGAAATTCTGGGCTTCTTGCATAATCAACAATACTTAACTTCTTTCTTATCCTCAATAGTCCACTCTATCATCTTTCTGTTTTTTCTTTGCCTATCATTGTCCTCCTACAACATGGGTCCATCTATCCTGGGACTTGTGCAACCAACTGCCTTTTTTTTATTTTTTAACCTACTTCTGTCCATGATATATGCTATATAAACTACAGTCTATATATCAGTATCGCCTTGGTGAGATTTTGTAAAAAAACAGGGCCCACCTCAAGAAGGTACTCACTAAGACTTGAGGATTAATTCAGTTCCACCAGTACTAATCTCCTTATGTTTGTTAATATGATTCCTTTGCCTCTCACTTCTAATGAAAATGTACACAATGCTCAGAAACTGTCATTAACAACTGGTGTGTTAAGTATCGTTTTCCAGATATTTATACTTGTTTAACAGTAGAATATATATAATATGGATAATACATATATTTCTGTAAATGTATGCACTGTCCACTTGGAAGGATTGTTGAACAGCATATAAAAGGCCCAGTCTGCACACAAGAGTAGCAAGTACGTGAGATACTCTGATTTGTTGCCATTCAAAATTATGAATATACACCATAGTAATTTGCACCAGAAAGAGTTACACTTTTCAGAGCATCAAATGAAAATATAAATCATGCTGGAAGTCTCTACACATATAGCTGTGGTCTAACTGCCACCAATTTGTAAAGATTTGTTATTTGCTTACTAATAAAAATGTACACCAATATCATATTTCTGTTAATATCTTAGTGTTCACCTGGAAGCATTCTCAAACAGCATTTCATAGGCCCAGTAAACACAATGGTTTTTGAATGTCCTGAGTTAGAAATTATATGGTTAGTAAATGAGATACTGTGAGTTGTTTTTGTTTTAACTCATAATTACAAATATGTGCAATATTAATACTTGTATTACTACTTTTGCCCTACAATGAGAGAATGTGGTACTTCATGGTATAAAATGAAAGCTTAACTAATGTTAATAAACTTTTCACTACTACCTGGTGTCAAACTACCACTATTTTGCAGATATCTATACCTGTTTAGCAGTAAATATGATATGTATGTATATCTAAATATTTTATGTAACATATCTCAGATAGTGTCCACATAGTAGCATGTTAGAACAATATTTCACAGTACAGCTCAGTATACAGGTTAGGAATGTCTGACCCCATTACAGAGGTCAGTAAGCAAGAAAGTATGATTTTTATTTCAGCTTATGAATACATGTCATACTAATATTTTTGTAATAATTTGACATAGGTATTTCATGGTATCAAATAAAAACTTACATATTGCTATAAAATTTATCACTGATACCTGATGTCTGTCTGCTTCCATTTATACTTGTTCATTAATAAAATATGCATATATGCATGAATATCATAGTTCTGCATATATTTTAGGCACTGTTTACCTGGATGCATTATGAAACAACATTCCATATTTCCATTAACTACAGAGAACAGGAATGGCTCCACAGAAAAATGATGAACTTAGTATCAGGGGAAAATGTGAGTTATTTTCTTGAACTGTATTCTGTCTCTTACAGGTTGCTAAGGGGTGACCTGTGCCTGGCTTACAGGGCAGACTCTGACCCGGCCCTGATGGAAATGCTACACATTTGTAAACTAAACTGCACAAGCGTCACTTGCACCAGGGAACTTAACTTAGCCTCTGACATGAACAGGTCATGCTGGAGAGATAGATCGATCTCCCAGAGGCTGCCGCTTCTCTGGAACAAGTTTCCAATTCTTGTGAAACAGAGCATCTCCCTGACCCTCTTCAAATGCAACCAAGATCAATGGATGGGTATCTGCAATCCTGGACACAGGACGTCAGTATTAATTACCATAGACCGTTATCCTCTGTGAACGTCACTCACCTAACCACTAACAACTAGGGCAATTTGGGATACATATGGCTAGGCTTGTAAGGGCTCTACGGCTGTTAGCCTAGTAACCTTCTATGAACCTATGAACTTACGAATGGATGCCATATGTTAATAATAGCACCCCCCACTGTGAGGTCTTCCCTGGTGAGATCCGACAACAAGTCAGTCAAATTAGAAGCAGCTATTGCACCTGCCCCCCCCCAGCAGCAATTAAACTAAAAAATTCTCCAAAGCAGATTACAGCCTCTTACGGGATGATATAAATAGATTCACTGCATCCTCCCCAGATGGAATTGGCAACTATGCAAAGTTCTTCACCAATGCTTTATATAAACATATGTATAACTGCATTGACTCGGCTATTCCTGATAGGATCAAAACAAGCTCCTCAAGGAAGAGCAAACCTGCCTGGTGGACAACAGCCATTAACAGGCTTTACATCAAGAGGAAGAAATTGCTGTCTAAGAGTAAGAGGGATCGAGCCCTAAACAGGAAACACTCCCTCCTCAGCTTAAACAAGCAAATAAGATTTCTTAAGAAGTCCTCCAAAGCAAATTAGAAATCCAAATTAGCTTCGTCAACTAGGGACAACCATAAGCCATTCTTTAGTTACATCCGTAACCTAAAAGGAAAAGCCCAGGTTTGTGCAGAACTGGTAGTTAATGATACCACATATCCTGAGATTATGGACAGAGCTAACCTGTTGACTGACAGGTTCTGTGAAAACTTCATTCCCCTGTCCCCGCCACATGTACCCCATGATAACCCTACCACCTGTCCCCTACTTTGTATCTCTAAAGAGCAGGTCATAAAGGCCCTCTCTAAGGCCAACAACACAGCATCTACGGCACCTGATAACATCCCAGGCTGCGTCCTACATGGGCTCAAACAAGAACTAACAACACCACTGGGTTCTCTTTTCAATCATAGTAAAAGCACTGACTTCATCCCAGCTGAATGGAAAATGGCCACCTTTATTCCCTTGCACAAAGGTGGTGCTCCTACAGACCCCAGGAACTATAGACCTATTAGCCTAACTAGCCTTATCTGCAAGGCCATGGAGTGAAGCATCATGGACCTTATCAACAAAGATATAGGTAATCTCCAATCACTTGATCCTACTAGTTTGGATTTGTCAAAGGGAGATCATGCCTGTTAAACCTGGTGGACTTCTTTGAGACAGTCACCAAGGCCCTGGATGAGGGGACATCTGTGCATGCAGCCTATCTAGACTTAGCCAAGGTGTCTCCCACTATCTCCCACTCAGGTATCATTGACAAACTCACCCAGCTAGGTATCAACCCTTATATCATTAGATGGGTCACTAACTGGCTCACTGATATAACACATATACTCAAAATAGTGGAATCCACCTCCAAACGAAGACCTGTAACCAGTGGTGTTCCACGAGGATCACTCCTGGGACCTCTGCTTTTTGGAATCTATTTCTCTGAAGTACAAGCAAAAAGTAAAGGTCTGTGGCTGCCAAAGTTTGCTG
The DNA here is from genome assembly GCF_019279795.1 of Protopterus annectens. NCBI lineage: Eukaryota > Metazoa > Chordata > Ceratodontiformes > Protopteridae > Protopterus > Protopterus annectens. The sequence goes on from NC_056740.1 coordinate 144,396,706, forward strand.
ATGACAGCAAATTAGGAGCGGTCATAGAATCTCCAAATGATGTCAACATCCTACAGGAGGAACTTACACAAACAAACGATTGCTGCCAAAGTTATGGCCTTAAACTCAATGCAAGAAATGTATTATCATCCACTTCGGTAAGAGCAATGTTCCTGCTAACTACCACATCAATACCAATACCCTAAGTATGCACTCAGTGGTGAGAGGTCTGGGCACACAGATTGACAGCAATCTTACCTTTGATCATAATGTCTCCACAGTGGTAAAAAAGCATTCTATATCACTCATCTTATAAATAAGGGCATTGCCTCCAGAAAAAAAAGAAGTTTTAACCTCCGTGTACTCTTCCCTCATTTTTTACATTTCTTGAGAATACATCCATTTCTTTACAGGTAGGTTTCAAACAGCATTCTCAGGAATTTAGGGCAGGTGAAAGTATTCCAGCCAGGAAATCTGCAGGTGTCAGGAAGTATGAAATTCCACTGAGGCTAGGTGTTAAAGGAGCTGAATGGATTCACAGAGTTCAGATGGATACCAATTGCAATAGTCGCAGGAAAAAAAGAAAGTATGCATACGTCTCAAATAAATGTTGACATTTATGATACTATACAGCCAAGCAAGTTGAATAGTTTTGATGTTAAATGACACAATAATAATTTTTATCTAACTAAATAAGAAATAAAACAATGTTGATATCTGTATTGTTTGTGTGTGATGTTTCCAAAAAGAGCCAGTGTGGTGAAAAATCCTTTGAATACAAAAGCAAAACTGATAAGATCAGTATCTCTGATATACACTAATCATATTGAAATGCAGTGCCAAAGTAAAAATTCTTGCATTAATGAAGTAATAGCCGTGTCAGTATTTTCACAGAATTAAGCAAATGTAGTTTCTGCATTCAAGTATGAATGTGTTTTAGTATGAAATAAACTCAAACTATTTTGGATGTATGCTGATTCATTCAATAACCTATGCTGTCTTCCTTGTGAGTGCTATAAATTAAATTTACACCTGAAACAGTTCCTGTTATAAGTTCTATGAGAGTACCCGCCACTGTTAGAGAGAAAAATGAGCAGAAATTAAAGAAAATGGAATCTCTACTACAGACGTGTCCAACCCACAGGCCGTGGGCCGCATGCGGCCCTCAGAGCTCTTCCATGCGACCTTTAAGTGCAACTTCAGGGTATGCATGCACCAAAACACTTTTTTCATTTGTTTTTCACAACCATGACCTGCAACCGCAACGTTGGTGTGAGCATGCACCAAAGCATCCGCCCTGTTTTGTTTTTTTCGCACCAAATTAGGATCTGTGTATTCGTGATGAAGAATCTGTGTGTGTATGTGTTCATGCTGAAGAGGATATGGATTTGCCATCATTGCCTTTGAAAGGGACAGCACCTAACTGTATTAATAGGTAAGAATGAAATAAAATTAGAAGTTAGTTACCTTCCTCAACGTTCTTTGTTAGTTAATCTTCCTTCACCTTCTTCCTTGGCTTGAACTGTGGGCGATCTGCAACTGCAACTTCGCTTCCTAACTAGAGTCACTTTTACCAGCTTGATAGCATGCCCATAGGCAATGATGCAAAGCATTGAGGTATCGAATCTCGTTTGGTCTCTAGGAAAAACTGCCTATAAAACTTTCAAAAAAAAAAAACAAAGGCTGTAATGGAAACATAATGGAAAAGGACCTGCTGAGGACTCCAAATCAAGGAGAGGAAGAACTATCAGAAAAAGAAGGAAAGGAGATCAATCACTGTCCAGGCTAGGGGACACGGAGGAGGGAAAGAAAGAAAAGAAGAGAGACAACCAACATGGAACATTAGGTAGGTAGGTACATACCCAAATGTTGTTGTCAATCTCGCCTTATTTCGCTGGGGATGGGGCCGCGTCCCTAGCACCTCTATCCTAAGGTTCAATGGAACAGACTCTTGAGAACAGTGGAAGGCCAAATCCAATTTGTAATGAGAAACAAAGGTGGCCCAAGTGGCTGCTGCACAAATAGTATCTAGCCTGAAAAGCTGTAGAAGTGGCTAGGCCTCTTGTGGAATGTGCTTTAGGTTTTGAGCTGAGTTGTTTGCCCCTAAGTTGATAAATGTCAGAAATGGTGGAAGATAGCCATCGACCTTTTTTCAGCATAAGAAAGGAAGAGTTGATCAGATTTCCTAAATTGCTTAAGTAATATCTAAGTTGCAATCAATGGATTGGTTTAAATTTGTCTTAGGGAAGTATCACACCACTTTAAGAAAGGCTTTACAAAGCATGAAAGTTGGAGATTGCTGCCAACTGAACTTTGACTGTGGAAGAGGAAGAACCTGAAAAGGGATCTATGTTCTTTAAATCCTCCTGGTAGAGGACTTAAGAGAAGCTACTATGATGTCTCTAATGGGGTTAGAGAGAAGTGGAGCAACCAAGCTGTGAGGTTGAGGGAAGGAATGGACTGGTGGGTCGAAGATCTGGCACTGGGTCCAGATGCTAAGGCTGCACCAAGAGCAATGAGAATCAATTTGGCTCGCTTTCTGGAGTACCTGTGGAATCAATGGAAAGGGAAAGGCATAAAGAAGTCCCTGGGGCCAATCTTGGGAAAGTCTGGGTCTGGGCATTTGCTGTTTAGAGGAGTAGCAAACTTCTGAAAATCTCTTCCACTATGGAATGCTTGAGAGACCACTCGTGAGGCATGAGTATAGCTCTGCTCAATCTGTCCGCTATTATGTTGGTTTTCCAGTGCTACCAGAAACCGATGAGAGGAGATCGCCCATTGCCAAAGTCTGAGAGCCTCTCAACACAAGGGATACTTGGTTCCACCTGCTTGCTTCCACACCACACACACCCGCGGACATGTTGTCGTGTGAACTAGTCCGAAGGAAGTCGGAAGAAAGGGGCTGAGGGCATTTAAAGCACTGCCTCTCAATCTCAGGAACATTTATGTGCAGGTGGTATCGAGCGGTTTGCGCGTGCGCCTGAACCATCCCCCTGCTGATAATGCCCCGATCAGGGGAGGAGGCATCCAGTGACCGTGGCGGGGGCCCGGGGAACAAATGTCTGCCCCTGATGGACTAGAGAGAGGAAATCCACCAGGATAGATGGTTCTTGCAGGTCTCTGTCAGATCTTGTGATGCATGGAAAACTGCTGGAAGGACCATTGTGTGAACAACATCCATTGTAGAACGGGCCAGAGGAAGAAGTGTGATGGCAGCAGCCATGTTCAAAACCAGCCTGGCTTGTACCTTTTGCTGGCAAGGATCGTGGTTTTGGATATCTAGGATTCTCTGACTTGTTAGGTTTGCTGACATCGAGTAGTGTCTAGATTTTATCCTAGGGGGGGTAGTGAGACCAAAGGACTGGGCTCTGAATTGAAATTCCCACTCCCAGGCGAAGCGGGAGAAACCTTTGAAGCGTCTGTGGTTTTTGCCTGATAGTGTCTATAGAGCACATCAGTTGTCTTTGCCCAGAAAGGGCAAAATCGATCTTTTGACAGACTTGTTTAGTCTTTTGGGGACCAAAAATAACCTTGAGTAGATTCGGACTCTAAATGATCTTTTGGTACTGGCTGGATGGCTCTTTTCCTTAGAAGCTTTGACACCTCTAATCTTGCAATTGGTAGGTCTGGAAGGAACCTTTTGAGGGAGGGGCTTTCCTCGAAAGGAATCTTGTAACCCTCGGATATGATCGACTGTACCCATTTGTCTTGAGAGAGGGAAAGCCAGGCTCAAGGGTGGGGGGATGCTGGAAGGGCTTGTCAGAGACAGGCTCTCTGGAGCCCTGGTCTATGGCTCTGCCTCTGGGGTAAATGACTCCTTGTGATTGAACCACATTTTTCTGACCTTTGGGGTAAGGTCTAGAAGGAGTAGAAAGAGTCTTGCCGTCTTGCTCACACCTGGTCAACGTGTCCTGCACCTGAGGGCCAAACAAAGTTGACCCAAGAAAGGGAGAGTTTGTGAAGGACGCCTTAAAGGGGTCTGCAAAATTACAGAGCCGCATCCAGGACTGATGTCTGAGAGCCACTCCTGTGCCTGCAGCACTACTTGCCCCATCGGTTGCATAAGAAATGAGCCGCATGGAGGAGTTGGTTATGGAGTTAAGGATTCCCAGCTGAGAAGCAATCTTTTCCTGAGCCCCTGCTGCTGAAGGATCCTGTACTACTTCACCTAATTCTTTAAGGATGTCCCTTTGAAGTCTGGTGAAGTGACATAAATAATTCAGCGAACGCATAGCAAAGGTCACTGAGGAAAACATCACCATACCTGTCCATAGTCCTGGATTCTTTGTTAGGAGGATGGACGGAAGGATCTGCAAGGCCACCACCATGGCATCAACGGGACACCTTTAGTAAGAAACTGCTTTTCTGGGGGGCGTAATAAATTTTGAAGGTCTCCTAGGGATTGGTTCCACGAATCAGGAGACGCCGAGCTATGACCGGGTCGAAGGCGGAGACACCCAGGAGGTGGAGGGTCGAGATCCAAAGGCCTCCAGGTATACCGATTCATCCTCGGAGGGGTTAATGGAGGGCCAGTTCCCCCTCTGTTTGAGGAGCTCAAGGATGTCTGAAAAGGAGACATCCTCAGAGGGAGATCTTGGGGACCCCTCCGACTCATCTAAATCGGTATCTGATGTTGTAGACTCAGGGGAGTCTAAATGCTTCCTCTTGCAGGTCCTCTTACGCGGGGGTTCACCTGAAGGATCAGGAGAAACCTCGGAAGAGGAAGTCCTTCCCAATGGGGAAACCTGGTGCGATGGATCTCTGGGTCCGGGAGCAAGAGAGCAGGAAGAGGCATCTACAGGCACCATAGAGGGAGGAGCTAAAGGAACCGACTGCTGGCTAAGCTCTGGGGCTAGCACACTCCTCATCACCTCGAAGGGTCTCCTCCCAGGGAGAGCGAGATCCCGCAAGCAGGGATCCCTGGTCCCACTGAAAGGGAAGGCTCGAAGCAGATGTCGGGCCGAGCTCACCAAGGGCTCCGAGAGGGAGAACGGGTCGGACAAGGGTCCGATGCCACTCGCCCCCCCGGAACCAACCAGGGAAGCGACGCCGGATCCCTCCAAGGAAGGTCTCAAGGAGGCGGAGACGAAGGTGTGGTATCGGCCCGACGCAGCAGCAGTCATGGTGCCAATAATCTCCGCCCGAGCTCTGTAGGAGAGTCGAAGGAGGAATTTCAGGGGGATGTATAATAGCTGACGTCTGATGAGACGGGCTATGGAGCATCTGGGCTAGTGCCTGTGACTTTAATAGCCTACTTACCACTCTCTCTAAATCGTGGTCTGAAAGCCTGGAAAGCAAGGGGATGCTGGAGCCGAGTGAATAGATTCCAAAGAAGGAGATCTAGACCTCTTTTTGGACGGAGCCATTGGAGCCGAGAGGAGACAAAGATACTTGTCGGCTCTGTGAGGAGACAAAGATATCTCGGCTCCAGCCGGAGCCGAGACATGCTTCGACACTGGGGTGGAGCCGACACCGGTGCCGAAGCCAAGGTATCAGGCACAGAAGCTTCCAACAAGGAAGGATCGGCTCCGGACGGAGCCGATGTCGACTCCGGCGGAGTCGGAACCAAGACCACAGACTTGGACACCGAAGCCTGGGTCTTGGGTGGCTTGGAGGACTTCCCGGAGCCGACTTTTGCCGGGGAGCTCTCTGGTTTAAGTAGACCCCTAAGGATCAACTTATTTCTACGTTCCTGCAGGACTCTCTGGCTGAAAGAATGACATATAGCACAGGAGTCCTGCAGGTGTAGGGATCCCAGGCAATAAATACAAGAAGTGTGACCGTCTGTCAGAGACATCTTCTGACAGCACGAGTCACACTTCTTGAAATCTGAGACCCTAGTATCTTTGGACATATCTAGGTGCTTAAACACTCACACACACCAATCAGTCCAATCAAGACACTAACAACTAAATATATACTAATAATAACTAACAATATAGTTATAAAGTAGAATGACACAACACACACACACACCTGAGGGAATCCTGACAGGAACTGTGAGGGTGGGAAAGGCCTAAGGCCTGAGAAACTAAACTAAGGAACTAGGACAAAAAAGGGGTATGGAGCTAAGTGAAAGTACACTGAGGAAAGAATGGTACTAAAAGGACCAAACAATTAGGGTTTTAGGCTCTAAAAACCTGACAAAAAGCTAGAAAAATAGCACTTACCAGGAACTGGTAAAAAGGATGACCTCATTAGCGAAGCGGCAAACGAGATCTGGGTAATTACCGCCTTGCATCATGGGATATGGGGCTGCCTCGAGCTGGTAAAAGTGACTCTCGAGCTTAGCAGTGCCGCCGAGGATCGGCTCCGAACCCATCCAGCAAGAATGAAGGAGAGATTGTCAACTTAACATTCCTGCTGTTGCTGCTGTGATTTTTTTTTATACAATATTTACTTTCAGACAGAGAATCTTCATCTCGTAGTATGTGCTTTCAAAACAGATGTCAGTCATGTTATGGGGGCCTACTATTTTAGTTTAACAATCTCCACTTTAAAAATAGTATTTTTTTTTCTGGCTCTTGTGTATGCAAACTTATTCTCATGTTCTCATTCACTTCAGAGCGCACAAACTTATTCAGCTACAACAGTTGCATTGCTCTCTACATACAGGCACTTTTAATTGCATTTGTTAAACAAATAAATGTATTTCAACAGTTGCAAACAGCATTGTGTATGGCTGTATGCCATTTCCAAACTTCTGTAATGATTTACCATTGGCTTTCTACTCTTTTAGTTAGTCAAAATTATTAAATTGCAGAAAATGGACAATAGCATGTCAAATGGTGGTAAACGGTGCTATCACTGTGTGCTTCTTGGTCATTTATCTTGCTAGGGTAGCTTCTATGTAGAATTTATAACTTCCTTTCCTGTCGATGCGGGTTTTCAGTGGTTGCTGTGGATTTATTCCCGCATCCCTAGGTGAACTGGAAACCCTCCAAGTTAGTAATTGGGGTATGTGGTTCTTTATTTTGAATGGCAGCCATCTCATCCAGGAAAGTTTCTATCTTACATCCATTAAGTGCTTGAGATGGACTTTGGTTCCAGTGACCCTGAATTGCATTGTGGGTTTCTGGAGTGTGAATGAATGCAGAAAAATGAACAGTTTGGAACAGGTATGAAGTCTGCATGAGTGGACCAAAGTACTTGTCATTATTCTGAATAATTTCAAAAGAGACAGCAGCCAGACTGTTTTTTTTTTACACAAAAAAATCTGTACAAAAGCTTCTATTACAGTCTAAAAATCAGCAGTCATGTACATGAAGGATCTGCTTTCACTCCTCATTTTAATCTACTTAACTCCATGGCCGCACAACAGCAACCCCGGTGAAATGTATGTGTGCATGAGAGAGAGAGAGAGAGAGAGAGCGAGAGAGACAGAGTGCTGTACTGAATTAATATACCTGTCAACTGTACGAATTTTCGAAGAGTGTCTGGATTTCTGTCTCATATCGTTTGCGAGTTCTGACATTCAAGCTGAATATATCCATAGCTTTTACAAGTCCTTTTCCTACTGGGCTGATATTATTTGAAGATGTACAAATCAACAGACATGGCTAATCAGTATGGTTTTGCATGGGTACCTACTATTAATGGGGAAAGAGGTGACCGAACAGAGATCACAAACTTCTGAACCATACAGATTTTTGCAGAATGTCCAGAATTTTGGTCATATTTTTGGCTTGTTTTTCATAAAAATCATGGTTTTCTGGCATAGTAGCGGCAAATTATTAAAGACTGAAGTTAGAAAATAATGACAGTCATTTGAGTTTCAGAATTCATACCCTTCAGAAAATTTATGCTAATGTAAAACCTGTTATTCTATCAACTTTCTAAATTTGTAATAGCAATATTTAAAAACTGTCCCTATTTTTGGACCTTTGTCCCACTTTTATTTATGACTTTGTCCAGATTTTGTGCTCTAAGAGTTTTTTGTATTGAGTATAAACCTATAGTCATGATTAGTCACCTACAAATGATGAAGATTTTCTAAGCTTTAAGGACGTTGTTCATATAATGTGTGGTGATGTGAGATTTTTTAGCCATTTTCTTGCAGACAGGCTTCACAGAATTACTAAAATTGTTAGCAAATTCAATACTTTAATTCTGATAAAGTGAAGCTTTAAATGTCTGGTAGGCTGTTACAGCCCACATAAGCAATTTTGAAATAACTGGTGTAACTGAATTCAGAATTCTAATTAGGACAGTGACTTTTTATATGATTAGTATATTGTTAAATCTCGATGCCCTATTTAAATTAATTTGATAAATTATTTAAAGGTAATATAGTGCTTTTTACTGAGTCTCTTGTGGTTGCAGCTTGGGGGTGGAGAAGTAGTAAAGAGCTGGTTTATAGGATTACATTGAGGTTTTGTGTGATGGAATATGTCAGCATGTCATGCTGAATTGTGTGTTGGTTGTTAGTTGCAACACATTTTTCTGTATAATATTAGTTACTATGGTACCTTGGCTACTGGAAGTGTGTGTGTGTGTGTGTGTGTGTGTGTGTGTGTGTGTGTGTGTGTGTGTGTGTGTGTGTGTGGAGGGGGTGGGTCTCCAGGTGCTTTTTTGCAGGGAAATGCAAGGGTGAGTTTGAACTGCCTGAAGTATATCGTTTTTTTTTTTTTTCTATTTTAATGCATCTCTTTTGCTCATAAATAAGCCAGGGTACTTTTTGGCTAGGCTTATATAGGCCTTAGGGCCAATAGCCTAGTTCCTACCTATAAACCTATGACTTGACAGATATCACAACTGTCAAGTTTATCAACTTAAAGATGTTATTCTGGGTATATAAAATTATGGGGAGATACGCAGGTGAGATGGATTCCATAGTAAAGCATGCTACAAGAGTTTAGAGATATTGATTACTAATATGTACAGATGTTCTGCTGTAGGCTAGTGTGTGACTTTATATACCTAGGAGGCTCTCATGATTTTTTTTTTATTCAATGTGAACTGCCATTTCAGTGGCTATGTTTTCTGTTCCTAGCTGTATTTTGTGGGATGCTTGTTAGATATGATTAAAATGTAAAAATTTGTTTAACAATAAGTATGTAAACTATGTTGATCTGATACAAGTTTTATGAAAAAAGGCACAATAACATAGACATAGTAAACATAAACAGGAGTGTGCAGCATGGATGAACTTAGCATGGGCACCTGTTATCACTGGATAATATCAAGCTTAACAAGTTTGGCTTCAAGTTTAGGCATTGTGCTACTGATGCTTCTGGCATTTAGCAATGATACCTCGATATTTTCAGGACTGGAATTTGTTATGTTGGGATATTTATCAGGTGAATGTGGCCTAAAACAGACACTATGGAGTTAAGATTTTTAGCCAGTACATGAAAACTGAGGAGTTTGACATGCAGGCTATACTTGTCAAAAGTCCGCTGAACATTTTGACCCACAAAGACACACTGGATCGGGTTCCTATCAGATCGATGAAAAATCAAAATCTCGAACGCTCATATGAGTGGAAATGCAGGTAACTGAAATCTATATTGTGAGATTGCGGTACAGTGAAGATCGGAAAATTTGCCCTTTCCTCACTGTAGTGCGATCTTGGAGTTGGAATATATTTTTAGGGGGGTATGGGGGGGCACAGCCCCCCACAATAGCGATTTTGATTACATGTGTTTTTGCTCATCTGAGTGTTAGTGGTTTTGATTTTTCGTCTATGTAATATAGACCCCACTGGATCCATTTGAATGACACCAATTTACTAACCAAATACTGAAACCAATTACTTTATCATTATATTTAAGCATCATTTGTGGCGAATATAAAATGCTGTTCTATGTCAGGATCTTGTCTTCTTCAAAGACATGAGGAAAGAGTTTAAGCATCTCTCCACATCACCTCCAAGGTGGAACACCTAAGATTATTCACCACTACGTGGGTAGATGTTAACTGTTATAGATTAAGAATTAGAATGAGAATTACAAGGCAAATATTAGGCATTTATTACATTTATTCATTGTTCAAATGCACCTACAGTACAGCCAAGAGGTTGACTTTGGTCGCCCGCTGCAGCGAAAGTCACCTATATTATATATTTTATATGTGGCCCCAAGACAATTTCTGTTCACTCAATGCGGCCCTGGCAAGCCAAAAGGTTGGACACCCCTGCTCTACTAGGTGCTACCGCCCAAGAAGATGAACCAATAAAATGGGTCGACAGATAGGTTACTGTAGTAAAGATAAAGAAAATAAGTATTTTCATTGATTCACAGGAGAACATCTATGTTAAAAGAGAACACTACCCCTGAAGACTATTGAAAAGTCATCTCAGGCATGCCTAATGTAAGATAGTTTTTAGTATTAAACTTAAACCAAGCCTTCTGTCAAATAAAAATGGATGAAACCATGTTAAAATTATGTACTTTTAATACTCCTTTGACAGACACAGATTTCTACGATCATCATTTGGGATATCATGTGCACTTGAAATCTTTTAAGGGTCAGTGACTGAACCTATTGAAGGTTTAGCTGGTATGATAACTAGAAGAAAAGATATCTCATGACATTCCAAGGCTTCCATGCCTGACTTATTTCAACACTGTGTGGTACATGTTGACTATTAGACTAAATTTCCAGAGTAATATATCTAAAGGCCACACTGAACTCAGATGTAATAAATGTAGTGAAAAGTATCTAAAGTATTTTTTTACAACACGAGGAAGATTTTCAGATAAAAATCTATCTTCTGTTGAGGTAGGAAAGCCTTTTGCATCACAATGCCTATCAGGCAGCCTAGAAAAATAATACTTTGTGAAGGTGTTAGAGAGGATTTTTGTACATTTATCTGGAATCTCAGCTGGCTTAGGCGAGAGCAAATCATTGTTGAAGATTCCTGACATTTGAGAAAATATTTCACGCAGATAAGCAAGTCATGAAGATAAGAAAAAATATGATACCCTGCGATCTACAATGGTCCACCACTAGGGCTAGATACTTTGTAAACATTCTAGGTGCAGTAGACAGATCAAAGTTTAATGCAAAGAAATGATAATGTGACCCAACACACAAAGTCTTAGAAAAGTCTTACTGTTTGCTGTTGGGAATGTGACAGTAATCATCTTTGAGGTCTAAGGTTACCACGATACTCTAAGATGGAACAACAGCTAACACTGTTTGAAATGATAACATCATGAATTTTGGAACTTTCACAAAAAAATGAGAAAAGAAAAGTCCAATACTGGACACAAATAGTGCGCCATCTTTAGAACCGCTAACATTCTGGAGTAAAAGCTTTTGCCTATTGGATCTGCAGGAAAATGTTTATAACTCCTGCCTCTAACATGTCTTGGAGCACTTGGGGAAAAAACTTTGTTTGATTGGGAGGGTGGGGAGGGATTCCACTGAAAGGAGGGGGATTTTCTATCCATTTTCAGGTACAACCCTCCTGGAAAACCTTAAAAACCCATGTGTATGAGACAATCTGATGCCACAAACGAACATTGAAGAACATAGATTCTGAGAATGAGGAAGAGATATTGGGGAAGAGGTGGAGGGAAGGTGACTGGATGTCTGGTATAGTTATTCATAGGCTGGTACCTGACCCTATTTTTGGAAAAGCTCCTTTTTATTGGGGATTATTTTACCCATCTTGTCATCAGTTTTTAGGCATCTTCTGCTTGCAGGTGGTTGCACCTGCTTGTTTTTTCTTTTGAATGGACAAAGGATTTGGAAGAAAACTACTGGGTAACTTGAAAAATCTAGGAAATGCCCTGCATTAAGTTACTGTTCTTGTCCCATTGCTTGAGGCAGTGCATAGTAAAAGGCTCAGATGAAATTTTCTTGTCAATAGGGAATTTAAAATTTCTGACTTTAAATTATCTGAAAACCTTTGATTACATACCTAGACAAATCTTCTTAAAACTGTAGCAGAAGCAGAAGCCCTAGAAGCACAATCATACACACTTTTTAAGGAATGTTTAGATACCTGTGATAGGTTAGTAATAATCCTAATCAAATAAGTCACATTTAGGAGGTTATGAAGCAGAAAACTCAAACTATTTGCACATTTAGCAAAAATTTCCTACATGTAACCTTGATAAATGAGTGCTCTAAAGGCTGAAGTAGAAGAAGAAAAGAGTTTCTTACCCAGTCTTTGTACAAGTTTACCTTTTTTATCCACAGAAACTGGGTTATGAGTGGAAGGAACTAGTTCAAAGCAGGATCAGCAGGAGAGATGACTGAGGAATCAGCTCTAAGATGAAAAAAAATACATTTATTGGTTTGAGAGACTTTAAAAAGTTTATCTGGCTTCTTAGAGACTAATGAATGGGAACAGTACAGCTGTATAAGTTGAACTTTCCATAACAGTAGATGTTCAAATGATCACTGTTGCAGTAGCCTTAGCTATATGGGTTATATCCTGTGAAGTATATAATGGCTGGCTAGCTTCCAAAGCTTCAGGGCACCTTCCACACACCCATACTGTTAAACAGCTCGAGCTGAGCTAACCAAAAGATGTGTTTGGGTATGAAGCCTTTCAGAGGTTTCCTGCCAGAAGAAAGAGGGAGGACGAACCCTGAAAGGAAAATGCTAGGAAGACAATACATACATGTCAAACAAGTGTTAAAACACACCAGACTACAAAGCCAGTGAAAAAGATGCCACCAGTCTTGTATTAAATAGTTTATTCACACTGAATGAATAAACATAAATGTCCACACCCTGGCATAAAAACACACCAAAAGACATGGAGGCTGGATGTAGGGAGTGGCTACTACAGCAGTGATCAAACATCTACTACTATGATAAGTTCAGCTTACACAACTGTCCTATGCTCATCATATTGATCACTGCTGTAGTAACCTTAGTTAATTGGGTAGATTACCATAGCTAACTGCATTTGGGAGGTAGAATGAGAAGAGTCCAGGAACCCATGAAGAATGGTCCTGGCAAAGCTTTATCTGGGCCTAGAGAAGGAATCAAGCTGAAAGTGTTTTGTAAAAGTATGTACAGTAGACCAAGTAGCAGCTTCTGGAATATTTTGAGAAGCCAACCCTTTCCAAAAAGTCATAGACGAAGCCAAGACCCTGGCAGAGACAGTCTTAACCCTGCATAGAATAGAATTGTTATGGTGAGTATAACAAAAGAAAATAGCCTTATACAACCATTTAGAAATAGTCTGTTTTGACACAAGTTGTCCCTTATTCTTACCTTCCCAAAAATAAACAATTGATTAGAAGATCTGAGAGATACAGTTATGTCAGGATAGTACCCGAGATGTCTGTGGACATCCAAGGTATGGTGAATCCTTTCTCCCTGATTTTTAAATTCAGTAAATAAATTGGATAGATGAATGGTTTCCCTTAAAGTAAACTTGCATACCACTTTAGGCAAAAAAGAAGGATTAGTTCTCAATAAAACTCTGTCCATATGGAAATGTGGTAGGGCTGACTCACTATAAGAGCTTGCAACTCAGATACGATACCCTTTTTGCAGAGGTTAGAGCAATCAGTAAAACTGTTTTCCATGTTAAGAACTGCAAGTCAGCCAGATTAGCTGGTTCAAATGGAGAAAGTGCTAGCTCCTCTAATACAAAATTAAGATCCCAAAGAGGAGCCAATTTAGTTGGTGGCCTTTTATGCAAAACCCCTTATAAGAGCATATTGACATTAGCTGTCTTGAAAGAGGATGATCTAGGGGCAGACATGCTAAAATGATTAATTAATACACTCTGATAGAGGAATAAGAAAGACCATAGGATAGTAACTCATACTAATACTGTAAAATCAGAGAACAAGCATGAATGGGTGCTTGTTACGTTTTTGGAAAAAAATAGAAAACCTTTTCCGTTTGGTAATATATGATTTTCTAGTAGTAGACTTTCTTCATTAGCACCTTCTGCACGTCCTTTGTAAACAGAAACTTATAAAAGAATTAAGATCTTATAATCCAGGCAGTCAATTGAAAATGACGGATGTTGTAGTTTGTCAAACACCCCTGTTCTTGTGTGAGTAAATCCAGTCTGTGAGGAACTTGTGGTAATTGCTCCTGACCATTTCCCAAAGAAGGGAGAACCACAGTTGCCTAGGCCAAAAGCAGTCACCACAATGATCTTGGGGGATTTCTTCTGAATCTTCAGAAGGACCCGAATATTAGTGGAAAGGGTAGAGAAGCATACAAGAAAACTCCTGTCCACAGATAAGAAAAGGCATCTGTTTTCCAGGCCTTCTTGCATACAGGCCTGGAAAGAGTCTTGTCCATCGCTTGCTCAAAGAAGAGCTAAAAAGGTCTACTCGAGGAACTCCCCACAGATGAATCAAAATTTGGAAGACTCCCTGATTTAGGTTCCATTCACAATGGTCTGCCTTGGTCCTGCTCAGCTTGTCTGCCACACAGTTTTGCTCTGACGGAATGTAGGATGACTGCAGAATGAGACTGTAATGTAAAGCCATATCACATCTAACATCTGCAAAGGGAGTATGACCTGGTTTCCCCTTGCTTGTTGATGTACCACATGACTATAGTATTGTCTGAAACCACTTGAAGAAGTCTTGGGGCCAAAAATGGTTCAGAGAGCTGAGTGCCTTGATCAGGGCAAGCATCTCCTAGATATTTATGTGCTTATTCCTGTCCTTGGTGTCTGACACCCCTGTACTTTTATTTTTTATCCCTCCTGAAACTGCTCCCCAAGTAAAGTCCAAAGCATCTTTGGTAACTGACTACTTTGAAGCAGAGAGGGAGAAGGGGACCTGGATTTAAGGATATCTGTTATCTCCAACAAAAGATTTCACTAACAACAACCCCTGCAATGGGGTTTGAAAAGATAAGGGGTGCTGATGTTGGGACCAAAGAGATTTAAGATTCCCCTGTATCTTTCTCACAGGAAATTTGTCAGGGGTATCATGAGAATCATAGATGCCATGAGACCCAAATTCTTGAGGTATTCCCTCACAGTGACTGAAGCCTAAGCGGAAAACCTAAGAAACAGATCTCAATAAGAATCTATTTTTTTTCCTGTGGAAGAAGAGCTCTTTGAACTGAGATGTCTAATTGACATCTCAGGAACACAAGCCTGTAGAAGTGAGTCAAGAAATACTTTTGACTGTTCTCTTGGAATCCCAGCTTGTGTAAGAAATCTCTCACCAAAGAGAGAAAGAGAGATTCCAGACATTTTGAAAAGATAAGAAAGCCCTCTATATATGGTATGGAAAATGTGGATACTCTGTAGCCTGCAATGTGCCATAAATGGAGCTAGACACCTTGTGAACACTCTTGGTGCATTGGATAGTCCAAAGATTAAGAGAGAATTAATAATGTGATCCAGACATACAAAACCTTAAGAAACGTCTAAATTCTGGATGATTATTGATGTTATGATAAGCATCTTCTAAGCCTATTGTTACCAGGAAACTTGAAAGGAGAAGAAGAGGAAACAGGTTGTGAAGTGACATCATTTTGAATTAGAGTACTATTACAAATAGGCTAAGGAAAGAAAGATCCAGAACTGGACTCCAAGCACTTTATTTCCTCCTTTGGCACTAAGAATATCCTTGGAAAAAAAAATAAACTCTCCTCTTCTTGGGAAGGGGGAACTGCTCCTATTAGTCTTTGGGACAGCATGTGATGAAGTACAAGTAGAAACAAAAGAGTTTGATCTGAAGGATGAGGAATGACCCCCTGGAAAGGAGGAATTTCCTCCCACTGCCATCTGTAATCTTAATGAGTGATATTCAGAATCCATTTTTCTAAAGCAATCTGTTGCCAAAGAGAAAAATGGATATTAAGACTTTCTGGAAGAAAAAGGCGGATAGGGTTGGAGTGGATTACAAGTTCTCTTGAATGGTCATTCAGACATATTGGACTGTCCTTGGTTTTGGGAAGTCAGAGACTTCTTTTTGGAACTCCCTTACCATTCCTTCTTAAACGTCTGTTTACCTGAATTGTTTTGAGACTGTTTATTCTGTTTTCTGCTAAAAATGGAAGAGGGGAAAGAAAATCCCTTGGACAACTTGGAAAAGGAGAGCTGAAAAGTTTTAGAGATTCCCTGAATCAGCTTGGCACTTTTATCACACTTTTTGATCACTTCTGCAGCAGAGGGGCTGAACAATAAATCTCTATTCAAGGGAGAATTTAAAATCTAATTTTTAACATCATTTGGAAGTTTCTGACAATGCAGCTATGCAGACCTCCTTAGAACAGAATCAGTGGCCATAGCCCACGAAAAAGTATCAGCAGGGTCATGCACACACACTGCAAACAATGTGTAGTGACCAGTGTAAAAGAAGAAACTAAGTTGTTTAAAGATTTTTTTCCTCACAAGAATAATGTGCAGATAAACATTCCCCATACTTTCACAATTTGTCAGAAAAACTTTTAACACATGAATCTGACAGTTGAACATTCTGAAAACCAAAGTTGCAGATGTATACACTTTTTTCCCATACTTATAAATAACTTTACCAATCTTATCAGAAACAGTAGGGGGTGACATTAACTAAATGCTTAGCAGCAGTGGGATCAACTAAGGCTATATCTGCTATGTCAGGTTTGGAAATAGTGTATAAAAATGTTAAAGATGGAGGAATTTTATACATCCTAACTGCCTTTTAATGGACAGCTGGCTGACTAACAGGAAAACTGCAGGCAGTAACACACACACACGCGCACACACACACACACACACGTACACACACACACACACACACACACACACACACACACACACACACACACACACACACACACACACACACACGCACACACACAAGCACTTTATTTTAAGTTTCTTTTCTTTTTTACTTTACACTTGCTAAACAGCAAAAGCGCTGCTTAGAGAGTGTAAAGTAACGGCTCGATCAATCTCACTGTTCACACTTTCTCTGTCTCTCATATACACATACATAGTCGCTTCTGCTTTCACACACACATACATATACACACACAGTCTCTTCTGCTTTCATACATGCATTCACTCACACACACAGACAGAAACACACCCATACACATACACACATACACACACACACACACACACACACACACACACACACACACACACACACACACACACACACACACACACACACACACACACACACACACACAAACACATACACACACACACACACACACACTTTTTTCTATTCATTTTTTTACACTCGCTAAACAGCAAAAGTGCTGCTTAGCGAGTGTAAAAATAATGGCTCAGTCAATCTCACTTTCACTCACATGCATGCATACACTTACACACAGAAATAAACACACACACACTTTTTTTTACATTTTACACTTGCTAAACAGCAGAAGCGTTGCTTAGTGAGCATAAAATAATGGTGGCCATTAGGTTTTTCTGTCCGAGCGCCACGGCAGCCTGATATGCTGCCATGAAGCGGCAGACTCGTTTTTCAGCAGGCATTACTTCTACATTAACACCCTGCTGGAGAATGTTCGTTCTCCAATCAGGGTCCTGATGTAAAGTTTGCCAATTCTCTAAAGCACAGTATCTGCCCATTTCAGAAGAACATCCATCTGTCTACATGAAAACACATCCTTTAGCCTAGAGATAGTCTCAATCAAGGAAAAAGCTTCTATTTGTATATTTTCAGGCTCACTTTCCAAAACGTCAGTCTTGGACCACTGAACCCTCAGGAGATAAACTCTATCTCAGACCACATCAGAATAACCTGATATAGCATCATCATTGGGAGTGGTGAAATAAGGTAGAGAAGGAGGTGTTGGATGCCCAGTACTGACCGTTTGCAACAAACACTTGGCCAAGGTACGAACATTATTTTTACAAACAGGTACTATTTCTCTGTTATTGCAGTGTGATTAACTTTCTGTATTTTTTTCTAGCAAAATACTTGCAGGAAGACTGACTAGAGGATGGCATATCATCCTGAGTATGAGTTCTCTCTCCCAGGCCATCACAAGAAGGCTCTCCTGGAGTGTCTCCTGTAACTAAATTGGATGGCTCTCCTATGCCTGCATCACACACTAGAACAGCCAAAGGAGATGTGTCTCACCCCTGGTCCATAGTGAGCAGAAAAGCTACACCAGAAGGATTTAAGGAAACAAGTAAGTGGTCTGAGGAGCCAGAAATGGTCACTGCAGACTCACACACCATCGGCTGAGGCATTGACTGAACTCAAGGGCTTGTGTTTTAACTTTTTTTTTTTCTGCTTTTTTCCTTAAGGTGCATTAGGTAAAGACCAACAGGACTGGAATAAAAATCCATGCTGTAAACGAAGAAAAACCTGATTGCTGGTAAGAAGCGCTGGAGAGGGTCATTTGGAAGGCAAGTTGTTGTGCACACAAACAGCAAACACTCAAAAAGCCCCAAAATTCTAAAAACAAAGTACACAAGAAGCACACAAAAAGTCCCCATTAGAAAAAGAGATACCTTCCTCAAAGTGAACTGCTACATAAAAAGTCTGTCAGGTAAGTCGTCACAAAGTGTACATAAGTGTACATAAGCCCCAACGCAACATGAAGTTTCTGTCCCTAAAATACACTTCCTGACTCTCCAAAATGTAAGTAGAATAACTACTAATTAGTAGGAGAAATGTCTAAAAAAAAAAAACAATTTAAAACCTAATAGCTAGACCCAGAACTGAACTAGCAGTCCTGTAATGATTAATTTCTGACATTACTAAAAAGCCAGTATTGTGGAGTCTGCATGTCCTTCCCGCGGTTGGGTGGGCGTTCGAAAGACATGCGTAAATGGGCGTGCCTTCGCTGAAGGTTGAACATTGAGCTGGCACCTTGGCGTTCATGAAAATCTACTGCCAATCATTAGCGGACCGGAGTTCCGCTGTGGCGACCCCTAAAAGCCGAAAGACAAACAACAACTAAAAAGCCAGTATTCTTAAAGAAACATACTGTAGTTCTGTCAAACAGATAAAACATACCAAATATTCAATAGAAATATACAAATAAGTGTGAAGGATTCCCCAAAGGAGACTTATCAGTCAAAAAAGAAGCCTTAGGCTGACTGCTGTTCCTTGAGAAGCATCAGAGCTGCATCTGCATGAGGTGGCAAGAAAACTCTCAGAATTTCAGTCACTATGGCTGCTTATATAATTTCCTGCAAAAGGGTTTACTTAATAGGCAGCCAGAGTGACAGTGTGGGAGGGGGTGAAAGCTTCTGGAAGCTGGACGGTTGCTGTGTCTTTGGGAGGATACACCCATAGGCTATCCATAAGTTACTGTAGCAGTGAGAATGATAAACATCTATTGTTGTATGGCTACATGTACTCAGATTATGAAGGTATCTTTATCAATACTGACAACACATGGGATGCTTCAGTTACTGAATCATGCCGATTTCAATAAATTTTACATTTTATTTCACTCTGGGACTGACATATAGCATTCTGACTCACTATAGCTGCTTTCTTAGGCTAGGAGGGAAGGGGTATTCCTGGGCTTTTTACTCCTTGGGATCTTAAGTTTGTTTACATAGAAATATTACATTATAGAAAAAGTTGTGAATAGTAAGAATTGTAATTTCACTAACAGAATACACCACACGTGGTGTAAGTGATGTTTTTGCTGTTTAGGGAAACTATCCTGTTGCAAGAATTTGTTTTATTTATACTTTACTTTCTCGGGTACTAATATATTAATAGGCATTTGCATATTTTGAATATTTAAGTTGTTGTTTTGGACAATTTGAATAAAAAAATAATTTTGAAAGAAATCTGCACTGTTTTATAGAAGTACATCAGATAATGATTTATACTGTGGTGGTGGTGCTGCGGTAGCGTTGTCGCCTCACTGTTAGACGTTGCCCGTTCGATTCTCAGTTAGAGCATCTTCTGTGTGTCGACATGCGTGAATGGGTGTTCCTTCATTGAAGGTTGTGCGTTAGGCCCGGAAAGCTAGCACGTAAAAATCTACTGCCAATCATTAGCGGACCGAAGTTCCGCTGTGGCGACCCCTAACCGGGAAAAGCCGAAAGACACAAACAAACATCAGATAATGATTTGTTGACAGCAAGCACCCATTAAAATGAATTTGACCCAATAATTCTATTTACTTACCTTTTTTTTTTTTTTTTTATTTTTAAATGAACTGATCCAAAACTGACCTTTTCCAGCTCTGACCTTGTCAACAGACAAAAATGGCAGCTATGCAAGGGAGTGAAAAATAACCTGGCAAAGTAAACACAACTGTAACTAGTACAAATTACACCATCTAAAGCAAAGAAAAAAGGAAAAGAGATCAACATCATACACAAGTAAGCACAACAGTGTACAGTTAAAATGGCCTGCTAATTTTAACACTACTTATTTTAGACTGTTATTTAACTCCACAGTGGTTAGCATTGTCACCTCACAGCAAGAGGTTCTCCGGTTCAATCCTCAGCTGGGGTGCCTTCTGTGCGGAGTCTGCATGTCCTCCCTGTGGTTGCGTGGGTTTCCTCCGGGTGCTCCGGCTTCCTCCCACATCCCAAAGACATGCTGCAGGTGGAATGGACACTCTAAATTGGCCCTAGGTGTGAGTGTGTGTGTGTGTGTGTGTGTGTGTGTGTGTGTGTGTGTGTGTGTGTGTATTTGCCTTCTGTGGAAGGTTGGGCACCGGGCTGGCAACTCGACACTGTAAAACTCTATTGCCAATCATGAGCGGACAGGTGATCCGCTGTGGCGACCCCTAACCGGGAAAAGCCGAAAGAAGAAGAAGAAGAAGAAGATCTACAAGTGAGAACAATCTCATTCTAACTGCTCAGAAAAGATGGTGGATAAGACAATCCTTAGGTTGTTAAATTCACCTAAACCATGAATAACATTTGTAGCCACTGAGTCACAGTAATACAGTACAAGTCACTAAATGTGAATCAGAAAGCTCACTTTTGTCTGAATTCGCCACTTCAGATGAAAAGCCCTTTTTTCTGTGATGTGCAAAAAGTATAGTTGTGTAAAATCTTACTTTAGATGTCCTTACCTTCACTGCTGCAGTATTCATAACTTATGAGATTCCCTGCCATGGAAGCCCTTCGTCCAGCCAGTCTACTGAAGCCTACCATTGCTTTAAGGTACGCTGAATGTCACCTAAATGCTCCTCGCGTAGTGTAGAGCATAAAGATGATGTTCAGGCATACCATCCTCAGTACTGATTGCCCCAGTAGAAGCAGCAGTCCAAGGAAAACCAAAGAGAACCTTCACATCCAGGAAAGAAAAAAGACTAGGGGGATGGAGGCAGGGAGTGAATACTGCAGCTGTGAAGGCAAGGACATCTACCATTATGGCAAGATTTTACACAACTGTACTATGTCTTTACATTCACTGCTGCAGTATTCATAACTTATGAGAGAGTCCCAAAGCTCAAGAAGAAACTTGGGAGGAGAAAGCAGCAGTAGAGCCCTCGAAGAAGCCATGAAGAATGACATTAGCAAAACCAGCTCTAGCTCTGAAGATACCATCCTGCACAGAAGTCCAGGTAGCTGCTTCAAGAACAGAATTAGTGTCTGAGCCTAGAAGCTGCCACAGCTCTAGCAGAACGAGCCTTTACAGAAGAAGGAAGGCTCTCACCATGTAAAGTGTAATAAAAAGAAATAGCCTTTGAAATCCAAGTAGAAATAGTTTGCTTGGAAACAGCCAGTCCTAAAGACCTAGGATGAAAGGAAGTAAACAACTGATCAGATTTTCTGATAGCTTTAGTCTTATCTAGATAAAATCTGAGCTGTCTATGCACATCTAAGGTATGCAGCACCCTCTCACTGTCAGACTGCGGAGAGGGGGAAAAAAGTACGGAAATTACTAGACTGATTAAGTGACATTAACCACTTTGGGCATAAAAGAAGGATTAGTACGCAAGGATACGCTGTCCTTATGGAATATCAAAAAAGTTAGACTAGCCATAAGGGCTTGCAAGTCAGACACCTGTCTGGCAGAAGTAAGCGCTAACAAAAGACCTGTCTTCCAAGAACAATGTTACAAAGAGGCTGAAACTGCAGACTCAAAAGGAGCCTGAGTCCATTTCTCAAGAACGAAATTAAGATCGCAGGGAGGAGGAACAGGTTTCCTGGGAGTCCAGGAGGTCTAATATTAAGGATGCCTTTACGAAGTTGCTTAGCTTTAAATCTAGAAGCTAATGGAGGAGTTAAAGGCAGACAAGCAGAAAGAGCTGATAAGTGGGCCTTACCATTAGAATAGGCCAAACCAGCATTGAACAACTTGCACAAATAAGAGAGAACTAAAGGAACATCCACAGTAAGTGGGTCCAGTTCACGAGAAAGACACCAAATAGAAAACCTCTTCCATTTAGCTAAGTAGGATTCCTAGTAGTAGGTTTCCTAGCCTCCTGTAGGACCTGCAGCACATCCTCAGAAAAAAAAGGTGTCTATGAGGAATCAAAACCCTATCACCCTGTGATCACAGTATCAATTTAAGCGTGGACAGGTGGGGATGGGTGAGTAGAGCCACCCTGTGCGCTAACTTGTGATGATTGCCCTTGGCTTGATACAGAAGTAGAGGGAACCAGTGCTGTCATGGACAAAAGGGAGTCACCAACCAAAGATTTTGGGAGCATCCTGTTGAAACTTGTAAAGGACTCTCGGAATGACAGGAAGGGGAGGGAATGCATAAAGAAACATCCCTTCCAAGAAAATGAGGGGGGGGTTACCTTCCATACCAGAGGACTTGGGACAGAGGAAGTTGTTTTTTCAGATGGGAGGCAAAGAGATCTACTTGAGGAGTACACAATGTCCAGAAACTTATCCCTGTGAAGAGTCCATTTGTGGGATTGAGTGAAGGACCTGCTCAGAGTGTCTGCCACAAATTTCTGATCTGAAGGAACATAAACTGCCTGAAAAGTCACTTGATACTTGACAGCTAGATCCCATACTAGAAGCGCCAGCCGGCAAAGAAGATAAGAATTTGTTCCCCCCTGTTTGTTGATATACCACATAACTGTGGGATTGTCTGTGAATACCTTGAGAGGCTCTGGAGAGAAAAGAGGATGAAAGACCTGAAGAGACAGCATAAGAGCTCTCATCTCTTTGATATTGTTGCACTCCTTCTGCTAATGAGGCGACCACACTCCCTGAACCTTCAGGGAGCCAAACGTCGCTCCCCATTCCACATCTAAAGCAATCCACCATAGAAGTTCCTTCTGAGACAAGGGAGAAGAGGAACTGTAAAGTCTAGATGATGCGCATGTTGAAGCCACACCAACTTCAGAAACCACTTGAACTTTTTCATGTGGAGTTTGGGCAGAGGGAGCATCAGAATGGTGGAAGCCATGATCCCCAGAGCTCTCAGAAACTCCCTGGCTGTAATGAAGGCCAGGGGAAGCAGAGTTTGAAAGTAAGAAATGAGAGTTAAAGCCTTTGGAGGAGGCAGGGATGCCAGCATTGACAATGTCTGAATCCTTCAACCCAGAAAGACATGATCCTGAGAAGGAGTCAGGGAAGACTTTTTGAAGTTTATCATGAACCCCAGGCTCTAAAGAAGATAAATGGTAAAATGAAGATTTTGCAAAAGGACCTCTGGAGAGGATGCCTGAATCAGCAGGTCATCCAAGTAAGGAAAAATTTGGATCCCTTGAAGCCTGCAAAAAACAATCACAGGAGCGAGGCACTTGGTGAACACCTTTGGAGCAGTAGAAAGGCCAAAGGACAAAGCACAGAACTGAAAATGCCAGGAAACAACAGATAAATGCAAAAACTTCCAGAAAAGAGAATGGCTTGGAATATAGAGATAACCATCCTTGAGATCCAGAGACACCAGAAAGGCCTGAGGGAGCAAGAGAGGAAACAGTGTCTGAAGGGACAACATCCAAAAGGAAAGCGCCTTCAGAAAAGTGTTTAGATGAGAGAGGTCTAGAGTCGGTCTCAGGGTATTTGGAACATTCTTGAATAAAACCCCTTCCCCTTTTGGGACACAGGCACCTCTTGAATAGTACCCTGAGACAAGAGATCTCAAAGACCCTCTGGGGAAAAAAGGAAGTTGTTCCCGAGGAGGCTGAGGAATTCCCATAAAAGGAGCATGGGAAATCCACACCATGAAGTACCCCTGACGAATGATTGACAGAACCCAAGAATCCTGGGTGATTCAAAGCCAAACAGTAAGAGAAAGGCAAAAAGATAGAGGAATGTGGCTGGGAGCAGGTGGATAATCAGATAGCACCTGTTTTTTCAGGAAAGGAGGGCTTTTGAAATCCTGCAGCCTGAGTGGCCTTAGCAGGAGAAGCCCATTTACTACACTTTCGACCTTTAGCAGGAGGGTGAGATTGCCTACGAACAAAGGCTGGCTTAGAAGGGTAGTTTGTCTGAAATTTACACACAGGAGAAACAAAGATGTGTTTAAGCTCCTGTAAGGCCTTCCACTTGTCCTGAAGAGTCCTAAACAAACCAGCAGCCGCTTCCCCAAACAAAAGTTCATAGGCTCATAGGTGTTTACTAGGCTGACGACCACAAGGGCCTTTTTAAGCCTAGCCATGCATCCCAAATCTCTGACAAGTTCTGATACCCTTGATAAGTGTAAGCAGTGGGTTGGGAGATGAACCATTACAAGTTACCTGTGTCCATTAAGTGCCAAACAAGGGATGAATTTCCAGTTTCCCATCCAATTGTCCAAGTTGCACTTGGATTGGGTTAGGGAGGAACTCTGCTTCACATGGATGGGGAGCCAATTCCATAGACATGGTAGTCTCTGGGATACATACCTATCTCTCCAGCAGGACCTATTTATATCACAGGCAAGGTTTAAGTCTATAGAATGGGTAATTCTGGTGCTATTTGTTTTGTGGATATGCAGGAGGACCATCAGAGTGGGGTCTGTCATATATCTCCCCTCAAAAGCCTGTAGGAGACAGAATACAGGGATAGGGCCTTGAGGCAGTCTGCATAGGACATTTTACTTACACCTTGTATTGTTTTAGTGAGGAACCTCTGTGGACTTTCCAATTGTTGGATATGCCTGGTTAGGTACATACCAAAGGGGGCACTGTACTCAATGACAGGTCTCATGAATGTTGAATACAGTGGAACAATGACTTCCTTGGATGTAGATGCCATACCTTTGTTTATACGTTGCACTCTTTGTAGAGGTAAACTCCCTGATTCTAACTTCCTGGGTCCTGTCTGTGAGCCAGTTGGCTATCCATCGGGTGACATATGGGTTTGTACCCATTTGGTATGCCAAGACATCTTCAACACACTGCAAGGCCTCCAGAAATACCTCACTAAAAGAAGAAAGCAGCAAAAAAAGCAGATGCCTCGCTGAGCAAAAAAAAAAAACCAGCTCTACTAGCTATGCTCTGTCCGCCTTATCTCGATCTCTGGCTAATCTACAAGGCATATCCAAACCCAGAGCTGTTGACATGCTACAAAAAAAAATCCCATCCCTCAGAGCTACACGCCCAGGGATCTAAACCTTGTCATCACAATAAACAAAACATGCTGGCAGAGTGCCTCTTTGGACCTCTTCAATCATGTCAGTCACCCAAGAAATAACCAGTAGGGCTGATAGCCTAGTACCAACCTATGAACCTATGAACCTAACCTCTTAAGTTTGTCAACAATGCCTGAGTGGGGTACTGTTCAAATGCCTTGGTCAGGTCAAGGTAGGCAGTGTGAACAATTTTACCTTCATCCTTTGCTTTGGTGACCTTCTCAAAGAAGTCCACTAGGATGACTAGGCATGATTTGCCCTTGACGAAACCCAACTGGGTTTGTTTTGTTTATTATCCAGAGGAACATCTATCAACTTAGCCTTAATATCATCGGGTAAAGGTTGAAGCCTAAGCCAAGAATACCTCCTCAGTACTGAATCAAAAGCAGCAGCCCTAGAAGAGGCATCTGCTGCATCATAACTACATTTGACAGAATAGCAAACTACTTGAGAGGAAGTCCCTAGAAAGAAAAGAGCAGAAGATTTACTCTCAGAGTCTGGAAGATCAGAAAAAAGCTGATAAGCCTGAGAAAGAAGAGACAACACATACCTAGATATATGGGTCTCATAATTAATAGCCCTAAAATCTAGGGTAGCTGAAGTATAAACCTTCTTACCCAGCCTGTCCATGGTTCTGCTGTCCTTGTCAGAAGGCAGTAACGTGGACAAAGGAAGCAATTCAGACGGCTTATCAGAGGCTACAGACACCACAGAGGGGTCAGCAGCAGGACATTTGAACAAAAAGAAACAATCCTCAGACTTCTTGAAAGCAGGGGGCAGAGAATCACGTGCTTTAGAGGCACTAGAATAACCATCTAGTAAAGCAGCCAAGACAGAAGGAATAGCCACAGGTTTAGGAGATTCCATCTGCAGTAACTCTTAGTACCTTTTATGGCTAACAGAAACCTAGGAGCAATCCCACTTAAAAAAAAATGTCATCATCCTATTGACTGTGTCCCCAAGGAGTATTTGGGCTATTAGATTCCTTCTCCACAGACCCGTAGTCTAAAGGAGAAGGAATAGAATAAGTAAGGGATTATTCATCAGAATCCAACTCTTCCTCAGAAGAATTCAATTCCCTTGACCTTTTAGGTGTAGAAGAGGACCAAGGAGGAGCAGGAACCAAAACCCCTTGAGGAGACCTTAATGACAGTAAAGCATTAAATAACCCCTGAGATAAAGGCCTGCCATTCACTTTGTGGAAACCTATGAGAAGAAGAAACATGTCTAGTTTTCTGTTTCTTTTTTAAGGGAACATCCATCCTAGAGAACTGAGAAGGCTCTGATTCAGGACAGCATTCCACAACTGTAATAGGAACTTCTTCCCTAAGAAGAACCTGCAGAACTCCCCTAGACACCTCAGAAACAATCAATCGTGGTTCCCCCTGAACATCCAAAATGGATGCCGGCAAAGCCTTGTTCGACGTGCTGCCTGCCAGATCCTCGCCAGCCTCTAACCCAGACGTGGCAGAGAAATTTGACACCACAGCCAGATGAGCCTCCAGATTTGTAACAACCTTAGGAGAAACACCCAGCAGAGGCTGGACAGTGGAAGATTCCGGTCATAACTTTTTCACCTTCTTCTTCCCTGACGGCTGACCCTTGGGATGGGAAGTTCCATCCATAGTATCTTTAGCAAGAAGCTTAAGACGCAGGTTCTCAAGATACAATGAAAGGGAAAAAAGCTTACTATGAAGGGTTTTAGGGACAAATGCCTGACAAATCGAACAAGACGTATGGTCATGAAAAACTCCTAGGCAAAAAAGGCACTTATTGTGGAGGTCTTTATGGGGAATCTGTTTCCCACATTGGCATTTAACCTTCCTGGATGACATTAACCTCCTCAAACAGCACAAAAAAACTCAAGAAAAAAACAAACCCCCCAAATGGGTAGTTATCTGCAACGGTGAGGACTTCAGCAAACAGGAGTAATCACTGGAATGCAAACATACAGAAAGAAATGCAGAAAATGGACGGACACAAACAGACCGACAATTAAAAACAGTGTTCGGACTGGCGGCAAAGAAGTTCCGAGGATGGTACACCTGAACGTCACCGTTATGCCCTATGCCATGCAACGAATGTTTAACTGACGTTCAGCGTACCTTAAAGCAATGGTAGGCTTTGGTAGACTGGCCAGATGATGGGCTTCCACTGCATGGAATCCCATAAGTTATGAATGCTGTGGTGGTGAATGTAAGGACAAGCTACATTTCAGATTACATATGGGAAGAAAATGTATCACATGCATGAGGGTCTGAGGAAGGTCTGTCCTCAGACAAAACATATTTTTTGGTATTTTATGTTGTTACATCAAGTACTGCTTTGACAAATAATGTCCACTTAAACTGTACTCAAGAAACTTTTTTGATTAACTATCCATAAGCAGGTCCATGACATGGGAAAAGTCTGGAAAATTATGACATGCCTTCTGTTCCAAACCCAGTTGCAATGCATACATGGATTCATATGTGTCTTAATAATGTCTTACTACTAACAGATGCTAATCACATTTCATTAATTAGCCTTTCAAAATTAATAAACTATATCATCAAAAGAAAGCTTTTAAAGAAATGAAAATAAAAATGAATCCCTTAGGTTTTAATAAAAATAAAAAGAAGTAATGCAATGAAAGTTTTAAACTGCTTTAAAGCAGTACATATGTAATCAATAAAATTAGCCTCTGACGCCAAAGACAAGAATAAGTAATTGAGCAATTGTATAAATTAAATACATTTTAACACATCTAAAATATGTCATTTGGAGAATAACTGTGCGGCACCAGCTGAAAATCATTAAAGCATCTAATTTATTGTGAATAATGTAGTTCTGTGCATGTGCTGATTCTTTTGTCATACCTGACACCTTTACAAGATATGCATTGTTACTCTAACTGCAATGTATGAACTAGAAACTGGAATAAAAATGTAAACCAAACTCATCAACATAGTTAGGGAATATCACTTTAATATATTTAAAGAAACATTAACCACATACTATATTCCACTTACTAACATACCAATGAAAATAGATTATATCCCCTAAGAATGCAAGAATGCTGTTATGATTTTAGTCAATAAACTGGTAAATTATTCATGCCCAGGTTATAAATGGTTAACTTTTTCTCACTTCAATTTGAGCTGGTAATAGTGATGTTGAGTGTCCAAAGGTGAGTGTACCTTACCAATCCGATATAGTTTTTCAGCCAGTTACTGTTGCTTTTCTTATATGGTAAAACAGTAAGTGAGAAGGTCAGTGAAAAACCAATCAGTAAAAACAAAATGAAAACTCCAGCAAAGCTAGAACCTCCACTGAGTGACCTCCCAAACCTCTTGTATCAGAGGCACATGGGATATATGCAAATGACCCTTATGAACAGCAGGTGTTTCAGCTAATTGGCAATTCTGAATGCCCATGACTTGTTTTGTTGTTTTAATGGACAATTTCAGGCCAATAAAGCCAAACCCCACTAGCTGTGGATATGCATATTTTGGCCTTGTTATGACCTTGTCAGGACAGCACAAGCAGAGTGTTTGTCTAAGCATAAGAAACACAGGGCTGTTATACCTAGCTGATGTCCATTATCATTACGGTCACTGCAAAAATATCCCAAACAACAAACTAAAACAATAAGTGAGAAGGCCACTGAAAAACCAATCAGTAATAACAAAATGAAAACTCCAGCAAAGCTAGAGCCTCCACTGAGTGACCTCCCACACCTCTTGAATCAGAGGCACATAGGATATATACAAATGACCCTTATGAACATCAGGTGTTTTTGCAGTGATCCTAATGATAATGGACATCAGCTGGGTATAACAGCCCTTTGTTTCTTATGCTTATTCAAACACTCTGCTTGTGCTGTGCTGACGAGGTCGTAACAAGGCCGAAATATGCATATCCACTGCTAGTGGGGTTTGGCTTTATTGGTCTGAAATTGTCCATTAAAATGACGATACAAGTCATGGGCATTCAGAATTGCAAATTAGCTGAAACAGCTGATGTTCATAAGGGTCATTTGCATATATCCCATGTGCCTCTGATACAATTTATTTTATTTATTTATTTTACATTTGTTAACCGGGGGTATCTTACTGAGCCGAAAAGGCCCTTTTTCAGCAGAGGCCCAGAGAGAAAAGCTCCACATAGAAAAATTACAGATACATTTAGTTATTTAGACATGATCAGTATACACACAAATTACAAAATACATGTTTTTACAGTGGTATGCAGCACAGCAACAGTTACAGTGAAGAGAACAAACAAAAAATAATTTAAAAATAAAGGTAATTAATAGATTTGTGGTGTACAGCTGAAATTTGGAACACAGGTAGAATACATACATAGTACACAGGTACAGTACATGCATTGTAGATTAGCCAGTGTTTGTGAGTAAGATTGAAAACTATTATCAAGTACTCTAGGTTTAGTATGTGTACCTTATCCGCTTTCACTAGCCTGGGGAGCAATCATGGCACTGCCAACTTTGCTTGAGATGTTGCCTGATGAGGTCTTTAAAGGAGGCTTTGGATGATGTGTTTTGAATGCTAGTGGGGACAGAGTTCCATTCTTTAGCCACTGAACTAGTATATAGTGCATCTCCAAAGCTACTGTAGCTGTTGGTGACTTCTAGTAGTAGTTTGCTTGATGATCTAAGAAGCCTTTTGGCTGAGTGATGTTGTACTAGGTTTTTGAGGACAGGACACTTATTGGGGAGGTAATAGATCGAATGACAGAGGCAGAGCTGATTGTAGGTTAGGAGGTTGGGCAGTCCAAGCCAGTGGAGCTGTCTGAAAGCAGTACAGTGATGAGTTATATATGAGCAATTTGCAACAAAGCGGGCAATTCTATTACAGCAGGCTTCCATTTTGCTTAATTCAGTTTTGTTGAGATTAGTCTGAATGGGAGATACATAGAGTAGGGTGGATAGAAGTTGGGAGCGAGCAATGGCTGATCTTGTGTTGTTGGTAAGAAATGGTTTGATACGGTAGAGTGATCCCAGTTTGGCATGTACTTTTTTAATAGTTAAGTTGAGATGACTATCAAATTTTAGGTGGGAGTCTATGGTTATTCCCAATAGCTTAGCCTGTGCCACTGGAGCGATTGAAGTAGCATTTGTGGAGTAGATAGTGAATTGACTGTTATCAGTGTTTTTGTTAGAACTGGTTATAATCATAAGCTGAGTTTTCTTTGGATTGAGGATAAGTTGGGCTTTGGTAAGGTAGTTTTCAACGTCAGAGAATGCTAGCTGAGTTGTTTGCAGGAGGGTGGGAATGTTTGGTGCAGCACAGATTAAGGTAGTGTCATCTGCATACTGAATGATAGATGCATGATGTGCAGAGGTATGGAGGTCATTTGTGAAGATTGTGAATAGTAGTGGTCCTAGGATAGAACCCTGTGGGACTCCTATAGTTATGGGCAGCTGAGGAGAGAGAGAATTTTCCCATTTCACAGCTTGGTACCTGTCAGTTAAGTAGCTTTGTAACCAGGTAAGAGTGGAATTTGATAGGTGATATTGGTTTAGTTTGTTTAGCAGGATTTGGTGTGAGACTGTGTCTGAGGTTTGGGAGGTCACTCAGTGGAGGTTCTAGCTTTGCTGGAGTTTTCATTTTGTTTTTACTTTTCTTATATGGTGGAAAAGCTACAGCCTCTGACTCACTTTCATTATTAAGAAACAGAAGGAACAGCAACTTGCAGGCAGGAAAAATGGTGAAAGTGAAACGTTATTATTGTATTACCATCGGGCTGGAAGATAGTTACCAGTTGTGGAGATTTAGGTAGCTATAAAATGAAACATTTAACAAGAGTGACATAACTAATATTGTGTGGCAGGGTTCTGTATTATTTTCTTGTTTGTTTCCAGTTTCCATTGCTACTTATGTCTAAATCTGGTTCAACATGAGTTTCAGAACATATAGGCGTGCATAAATGATAGCCTTAAGACGAGATTCAGCCAGTACACATCAGTTTCCACTACCCTCAAACATGTTCATTTTCCATTCTTACCTTTGCTGTTGATAGAATTACATTTTATGTACTACCTTCCTTGTGCTTACTTCCTTCTTCCTTACAATGTCACATATTTTTTCTTCCTACCACATATAAAATTCAGACACACTTTTCCCCATGCTAAACTCCATCAAAAGTTATAGCTGTTGCTTAAATAATGTAAAATGTGTAAAATTATATTCTGTGCATGTCTATACTCTCTCACACACACACACACACACACACACACACACACACACACACACACACACACACACACACACACACACACACACACACAGCTACAGCTTGTTATACAATGTTCATGTATGTATTTTTGTGTTACTTTTGTGTTAGGTTAATAAGTCACTGTGAGCTTTACTTCTCAGGCCTCTGCTGAAAATGAGCCAAGACCAGTTAAAACAACCCAATTAACAACATGAAAACAAAGAAATAAAATAAAAAATAAATACAGTTCTGTCTGAACACCCTGTCATCTGTGGCAACAATAGAACACAAAAATATATCTGACGTATTTATACCAGTTAAAACAACCCAATTAACAACATGAAAACAAAGAAATAAAATAAAAAAATAAATAAATACAGTTCTGTCTGAACACCCTGTCATCTGTGGCAACTGTAGAACACAAAAATATATCTGATGTATTTAGAAATGCATTTGCTATATCATTACAGCTACAATAAAACAATTTTGAAAAAAAAAGAAACCTAAGAAGACTCAAATAATTTATTAAAGGCATATTACTTAAATCAGTATTTGTTACCCATGGTAGAGCACTGCTCAATATGGACCTTTTTCAGACTCAGACTCAGTCTGGGTGCACTGTCTAGTTAAGTCACTTACTCAGAGTGACGCAGTAAAAAAATGGAAGCTGAGGAATCAAACCTTAACCTATAGGAAGCAGCTCATTAAGTGCTCATGAACTTAATAATATATGTTAATTGTCAGACAAACAAATACAGAACAGGCTTTCAAGCATCAAAGGACATTTCTTCAGGTTAAAATATCCATATATACATCCATGGGAACACTTTTATACTAAACATTTCTGGAATACTTTTATCCTAAACAGAATTGCCTGCTTTTTTAAGAGGAAACTAATTTAGTCGAGGTGGTTAATACGACTTGAAGACAGTATGCCAGTTGTATTCAAGAAGTAAAGGCACCATTCCTTTTACTGCAAGAGCCAACAAGTTTCATCAATGTAGACTATCTGCTTACCTAAAATATTTGCCAATGAATTGTTATTAATATACAACACATACTCCAAAATCAGTTTGTTTCTTAATTTTGTTTTCCTACACACTAGAACTCGCATGCCTTATTCACATCTGTACACACCTACTTGCACACATGTGCACACACACACACACACACACACACACACACACACACACACACACACACACACACACACACACACACACACACACACACACACAAAGATGCACACATATCCTGAGGTTGTACAGACAACTTTGCTAAACATTACTGTGTGGCCTCTGACTTGGGGATTTAAGCATTTTTGGCATGTCAGTACAGCCCTTGGCCTTTGGCTTTCTTCCAATTCCAGCCTCCCAGGGAGATTTAATTGTTGCACTTTGGATTTTTTTCTAGCAGTTGACAATGCAGATGACTTTCAGAATCTTTCTACTCAAATATCAGCTGATCTATGACCATACCTCTCAACTTCTTAGAGCAAGAAATCTCAACAAAGCCATGCATAATGGGGAGATAAATGCCAAAACATATTGCTCTTACAGGCTTAGAAAGTTGATAGAATAACAAGGTTTGCATTAGCATGAATTTTCTGACGGGTATAAAGTCTAAAACTCAAATGTCTGTCATTATTTTTCTGACTTCAACCTTCAATGATTTGCCAGAAAACCACAATTTGATGAGAAACAGACCAAATATATGAGGCAAAAATCTGGACATTCTGTGGAAATCTGTACAGTTGAGAGGTATGAATAGGAGATACAAAAATTAAGTGTCCAAACATAGAATGTCAGAAGATCAAATCCCAACTGTTTCCCTGTATGGATGTCTTTCTCACAGAACATCTGATTTAGTTAATACATCTATTATTTCTTCTGTGTCATATTAGGTGAAAGTTGAAGTTGGATGCATGTCTGAATACTTTTCTATACTCATTTAGATAAATATAAAATTCTCTGGAGGTAAAACAAGTATCTCTACAGCAATTCATAACATGCAAAATAATCAGTAACATCCCACGGTACAGAGCTTGAGTACTTTGTCTTAAATGTTGTACCCTGCAAAAGTGTGGAATGTGTGTGATTTTGGTCAGTATTAAAACAGAAACTTTGTGTAGTTCTTATAAAATGGAGAAAAGAAACTATCGATCGATCAATATTGGTCATCTCTGTGGTTTTCACTGCCAAAATGGTAGTAGAACTGAAGGGTGATGGAGTGAGAAAGACATTTTTTGGAATGCAAACAATTCTGCAGATATAAATGATTATCATAGTGAAGTAAATATGTTGAAACAGTACAATATATGACGAGTACAAGAAGGATAATTTGAATAGAAGGATGAGACAGTTGCAGAAGGGTATAAAATCATAAGGCAATTTTAACATCAAGAAACTGCGTTTAACTGAGAACTACAGTCTTACCTCTGTGAGATTTAGGAAAATCTGTACCTTGGAGGCTAGTCAGTTAGAAGAAGATTATCAAAGAAGGATAGACTGTCTGCCTAGCCAGCCAGTGGTGTGAACGTTGGCTTTAGATGATTGTCACTGTTGATGTAACACCCTAACTCCATGTGGAAAAATTGAAAAAAGGGGTTGTGGATAGATAAATGAACAGACTGTGGCACATTAGAAAACAATTAATGAATGAAATAAATTGGTTGTTCTCAAATGTTTGTTATAAAAATGAAAAAGGGTATTTGAGGATGCAGGTAATGGTATTAAAATCATGCGTTACAGCTTTAGGGAAAAGAACAGTCAGACAGTTTAAACAGAGAACGGTGGTAATTTTTAAGGAGTATAGCAAGAGTAAAGTTTGCATGGTAAAGGAAAGAGAGTACTTTAAAGGAAGTAGGTAGGTCATAAGAGATGAATGCCAGGTTAGTTGATACATTATGATGGAATATTAATGACATTCACTAGTAATTGACTCCCTAGCCAAAAGAACAAAAGGATAGACCTACTGTAATCATACAGAAGATACAGCTGAGAAAAATAAAATAAGACTATTGTCATAAATATTCTAATGCTGTCATTTGTAAAGCTTTATCAAATTTTAGGGAAATACATGTAGTACTTAGTACTTATTGTTGTATCTTTCGGCTTTTCTCGGTTAGGGGTCGCTACAGCGGATCTCCGGTCCGCTAATGATTGGCAGTAGATTTTTACGTATCGACTTGCCAGGCTTGATGCACAACCTTCAACGAAGGTATGCCCATTCACGCATGTCCCCACACAGAAGACGCTTTAGCTGAGAATCGAACAGCACAACGTCTTTTAGTGCTGGTGCTTAGCGTTATAGCGTTATCAGTTCAGCGGCTGGCTGTGTCATTTTCCAGCTAGGCGTTCTCTGCGTGGAGACATGCGTGAATCGGCGTACCTGCCCAGACCTGCAAGCTGGCATCAAAAAAATCAAGCTACAATGCAGTGGTGCGGAACTCATCGTAGGAGAATTTAGACCTTCGAAACTCAAAAAACTACAAACTTAAAGTAAACTCTGGGTCTCCCAAAAAAAGGCCCATTAAACATACACTGAAATAGAGGGAATATACAACTTGTGCTACAGGGAGAGGTGAAATAAGACAGATAAATGCTGCTAATCTGACTGAAGACTTAAATAAGGAAATTATTCTTAACCTTGTTTCAAATGGCATATAGGAAGGTCACTATCACTGGTGACTGTTATATGACACAAGGTAAGAAAAAAACATTTGGAGATAATAAATTCCCAGTTACCACAATTATGGTGGAACTGTGTGAATATAACAAGGTAAATGATACCCTGATTTTTTTTTCTTTTTAGGCAACTATGTACACCTTGATAAAAGTGGTATTAACCTATTTTAATTGAGGGTTCTGGATCCATAAGCCAAAGAAATAGAGAGAACAGGCACCTGGACAAACACTATGCATCTCAAAGATTATTGTGTGTTAAAGAATTGAGGATGTCTAGGATGTAAGAAGACTGGACCATACCTTTAGGTAAAAAAACATATAAAGCTGTTATTTGATCTGCCAAAACCACAGTCTATAAACATATATATTACTGTGTTCAACAAAGAAGACACTGAAAGTAATGCATATATACATGGTTGTATGAGTAGACAAACAAAAGAACATTTTTAAGCCAAAACAATGAAGTAACTTATCAAGACAAGAAAATCCTTTCCTGAATTTCTTAGAGAGCAGTTATTGTGTAATATCATGATAGTTGTTGAAGTACCCACAGTGATGGTCCTTGTAATTAAACCACATTACACCAGATAAATTATAACAGCTTTCCAGACTATATCAACAATGGTTTTATTTTAGGTTATGACTTAATAGGGCATGTAGCTAGAAAAAATGAAGACAAATAAAAGAAATGTGTGGAAATATCACGTGAAACTAGCAACTGCAAAGGCAAAAATAGTTTTTCCACTCAATATGTAGAAATCTATTAATGAAAACTCATAAAAAACATCTGAGTGGGGAAGCATAAAGAACAAGCAAACTAAAAGGCACACAATGATTTTATGCTGCCCAAATATTAAACCATATGCAATAATGCGCAGTGTGAATATGCCTTCAAAACGTATTGGGCTGGATTCACAAAGGTTACTGTGGTAACCACCTCTGATTCAGAGGCAGCCCTACCACAGTGCTGCGCCATGAAGAAATGCATCATTGTGGTGGGCCCACTCTGTGGCCTACAGTAAATGCTAATGAGGCATTCTGGGACAGAGGCCTAGGCTAATTAACCATGTTCTCTCTCCACAGAAATATCTGCTGTATGGCATTTATGCAGTCGAGTGCTTTAGAGAATTGCTCGATTGCCTAAAGTACATCATCCACCCATGTCAACAAAGCTTGTGTTTAAGTATTCATGTCAGAGGTAAGTGCTGGGGAGTTTAGCAGACAGGTAAGGTTGGGAATGTATGTGTATATACATACATGGTTGCACATGTGAGTGTCATGTAGAGGTATGAATGGCATATGTGAGTGTTCGTCTGCCTGGGAGGTCACAGTAGGGGGTTAGTTAGGGGGTAGGTGGGGTAGAGCACGTGTGTGTGTGTGTGTGTGTGTGTGTGTATGGGAGAATGGATGAGTGGGTTCTGTAACTGTGACTGAATAGGTGGGGGCTGTGTGTGTTTGTTTTGTTTGTTTTGTGTGTGTGTGTGTGTGTGTGTGTGTGTGTGTGTGTGTGTGTGTGTGTGTGTGTGTGTGTATGTGTGAGCAGAAATGTGTGAATGTCTGGGTGTGTGTGGGGTCTGTCATACCTCCACACTCCACTAGACTAATGAGCAAATCAAGCACCATTGGGGGGCACTAGGCACCAGGGATAACTATTTATATTGTGCCTAAAAGGTACTTAAAATTAACAGAGCAAAAATTTTACATCATGAAAGACATGGGTTGGGAGGAGCACTAGACACTTGGGATACTTTATATAACATGTCAGAAAGATACTTAAAATGATTCAAACTCAGTACATGCAGAATCCTCACACATGGCTTTGTCCTCCGTGCCACCATTAGACACAAGGAACACTGTTAAAATATTGCCTAAATCTTTTCAAATAAACAAATATGTAAAGTAAAAGGGGGGAAAGCTTTGAACTGTGCACCCTTAACAAATAAAGCAACAGCATTAGCCTGTTATGCTAACTGATCTGTTAAATAAGTATAGTTTTAGTACCATAATAAGCATGAAACTCTAATGTCTGGCATTATTCACTAGTTGCAACAGTCTGTGGAAAATTTGAAAAAATCTTGTCTCATTGTTTGTTCCAATTGTCCAAAAATACAAACCACTTCATTCCACTAATATGTCAAAATATAAAATGTAGGACTCTAGATGTTCCATATCTATGTTGTATAATTTAAAAAAATCCACTAGAATAATATTTTTTTAAATCTTTAACTTGTCCATGAGTCCTACAGTATCTTGCTTTACTATCTCAAACCCACTTA
The DNA here is from genome assembly GCF_019279795.1 of Protopterus annectens. Lineage (NCBI taxonomy): Eukaryota > Metazoa > Chordata > Ceratodontiformes > Protopteridae > Protopterus > Protopterus annectens. The sequence continues at coordinate 144,434,227 of NC_056740.1, forward strand.
GTTATCAGTATATTGTTCTTTTCTCTAGGTTTATCACCTGGTCCATGTATTTTAACTCTTGGGGGTGGGTCCATCTTTGTGGACTTCACTTTCGTTTGGAGTTCATAGGTAGGTTTGTAACTTTTTTTAACTGTTGTAGAAACATTTTGTATGTGTAATTCTTAAAAATCATTCACAATATGCCACTTTTGTTTCCTCTTCATTTCTATATGCCAATATTTTCATTTACCTCATTTACCTCAATATTTGAATTCATCTCTTAATATTGTTCCATTTTCCTATTGTTCAATATATTGTCACTGTTAATATTGTTCCCCTTAATTATCAGTTCTCATCTCTCATGGATCTGATATTGTAGTTCTATAATTGCTTCTATTTCTTTTTCTTTTTAAATTTTTATCATTACATTTATTTTTATTTTATTTGTTTTTCAGATCTAATCCCTTAATCAATTCTCTTTCAAATTCATAAAACTGGTGTAACTTTAGGTGGATTAATAGGGAATTTCTTAAATTTATTGTAACTCTATTCACACTTATTGTCATTACTATTACCATAATTTCACTACTTAACATTATGGTTATAAACAACAAGGTTTGTGGTGTGGTGTGGTGTCCTCCTTTGAACTATAAATAAAATATAATACTGAGTAGTTTAAAATGGTTGACCTACCTTAAAACTAATTAAAAAATTAAAATTGTAAAATGAAAATATTTATATATGTGAATAACCTTATTTACAACATTAATATCATAATATTCATTTCTATCACAATTCAAACTATTAGAAGAGGGAAGAAAATCAATCTCTCCCCCCCCCTCCTCCCCAAAAAATTTTCCCTAATATTATGAGGCTTGTATACTCTTTCCTTTCCTTCTTCTGTTGAGGAAATACTCTAGGAAAAAGTCTAAAAATCTGGTAAACTATTCTGAAAATCTAATGGGTTTTATTAAATTTCCTATTGTTCCTTCCATTTCCAAAATTATTTTACAACATTTTTTTAGAAATTGGGTTCTGTTCAATCTTTCCATATTCATATCTTCTATTGTAGTTTACCTATTTTACCTATTTATAGTTGCATAACCACATTACATTTTCATCAATATCATGCTAATATAATATAATAATATTGCTTCTTTATATTTACTTAATAATAAATATAGGTCCATCATTTTCCCCCTCCTCATCAATGTCTTTAGTCAAACACTTAATGTTTTTTTTTTATTTTCATTTATATTTATATTAACACTTCTATTACATTATTTATTGAAACAAAAAGCAAGTTTTGTAAAAATAGAAAAATATAAATGATAATAGAATTATTTACAGATAGCAAAAATCTTGGAACAATTTCTTTTTTTTTTAAGCATTCAACTAAATATTTCTTATCTGTTCGTTTTTAAACTTAGTCACTTAAAGTTTTAAAGCTTTCAAGCTTTAACCACATAAGTCTCTCCTCTTGTCTGTCCAAACCAACATATGTATCAATACCAGTCAATATTCTTGTTCAACCAGTCTCTGGACATGGTTACAATAGACAACAGTCAGTACCTTTACAGATCATGCATTGTGGTTTCTTCCTTCCGTTGAGCTCCTACAGCTGTTCCACGGCTCTCATTAGTCACTTCAATCCCTGCAGATTCCACACCTAAGATGTTTGGAGTAAGTAAAGGATTAAAATTAGTTGCTGTCTGTGTGTTATGAGGGACAAAGGCACCTATAAGAGGCAACAACAGAAGCTGTCTGTAAAATCAGGGATAGTTGATAGGGATGGCATGTGTCTGTTATGGGGGGACCATACTTCTCAACTGCACAGATTTTCATAGAATGTCCAGATTTTTGCCTTATGTTTTTGGTCTGTTTCTCATAAAATTGTGTTTTTCTGGCAAATCACTGGCACATCATTGAGGACTGAAGTCAGAAAATAATGGTACACATTTGAGTTTCAGACTTCAAGTCCTTCAGAAAATTCATGCTAATACATAACCTGTGGTTCTAAATTTGTAAAAGCAATATTTAGAAAGTGTCCCTGTTTTTAGGCCTTTGTCCCCCCCCCCCCCCGTTATTTGTGCCTTTTTTTCCAGATTTCTTGCTCTAACAGGTTGAGATGTATGTTAGGGGCAAAGCCTGTAGGAACACTAGGCAACACCAACGAGAATTTTTAATGTATCATTTGGACTCATGTAATACGTTAATAAAGCAACACATCTAATATCATGATGGTCTTTATAAACAGTATAAATGAAATGCTAATGTCTGGCATTATTGACTGACTATAATATTAGATGATGTATGAGGGGCAGGGGAAAATAATAGGTTATATCAGGGATATTTTGTCATCTTGAAAGACATATGTCAGTGTGTGTGTGTGTGTGTGTGTGTGTGTGTGTGTGTGTGTGTGTGTGTGTGTGTGTGTGAGAGTGAATAAGAGGGTGCCTGTGCCAACACGATCCATGGGTTGCCAGTGTTGACTACCACAGAAATTCACTCATTTTCATTTGCAGTATTGAGGGGTGATTTAGAGACAAGTAAATCAGCCAATAATGAGGTCTTTCCTCACTGCTAGTACTATGACTCTGAAGCACATTTTTTTCTATCGTGTAAATAGTCCCTTCTGATTGTAGCTTTTACCATTGACAGTGTGTGTGTGTGTGTGTGTGTGTGTGTGTGTGTGTGTGTGTGTGTGGGTGTGTGTGTGTGGGGGGGGGGGTTCTTTCTGAATTCCCAAAGAATGTGTCTGAATAAGTAATCCTGCTGTACATGGGCTCATGATCAGTATCTGGGAAATGGATTTTTTCTGTAAGGAAAATACAATTCCTGAAAGACTGAACCTAGACCACAAATAGGGGAAAGATGAAATAAACAAATATAATGAATGACTAAATCTGACACTAAAACAAAAAAAAATGTGAAATATATCTGTTGTGATTTAACTGTAGTATAAAGAACTGACACAATAAGATAAAAGTAAAAAAAGAAAAACTTCAGTAAAAACATACATATTTGCATAAACAGTCTCTTGAATTAACTGCTCAAGTTAATTTCTCTGCTGTAACTGGAAAAGCTGAGATCAAAGGTTATAAATTTGGTTACCCAAGTGTGGAGGTTGTTGCTGTGCAGCAGTTCACAGGAAGATTTTTGTATTTTGGGGAGAAACCACTGAACTGATGAATTCTTTTAAAGACAAGGGCTTCACGAAACACGTTTCACCTAATGTTCCTCAAAACATTTCCTTTGGCAATGAAAATCCAAAAAATGAGTTATAAACTCTGGAAAAAAGAAAAAAGTATAAAGGTTGCATTGAAAAAAATTAAATAAATATTACTAGACTGCGTCTGTGGATTAGATGGTCGGCTAGAAGGATTACAATATCCTGGTGGAATGAGGATATTGAACTGCAGTGATGCAGAAGCAGAAAAGGCAGCAATGTTAATGGTAATCCATCCAATGAAAGCTTAGGAATACAGTTATGAAGCATGAGAATGTAATAAAGTGCTGTAAAGTTGGGTATTAGGGTTCGTTTTGACAGCGAGCAGTAGCTAAAACAAAGACTAGGGAGAAAGAAATCAGAGACTGTTATTAATCAAATAGTATATACTGTATTAAGAAGAAAAGAATGAACTGTGTTTTGAAGTGGATGCAGAAAGGTGCCCACTTTTATGTGGAACAAAGAAGTCATAGTCCCTCCCTGCAAAAACAATTTATTTGTTACTTTGATACTCACAGTTAAGTTCCATTTTTGTTGGCACACATATATATATTTATATAAATATTTATGAACCAGCTTTCTTGGATGTTCAGCTATCGACCAAGCATAATTAATCACGCTGTACTCGACAACTTGGTAGTCATTGATGGCTAGATACCTAACTGGTGTACATGTATGCACTAAGGCATGAGAAGGTGTGCATGGCACAGATATTACTATATGCCCATGATAGTTGTGAAACATGAGCCTAAAGGGTGAAAGTTTTAAAATTCCTAGGTACATACAGTAGGTTCATAGGTGTTTACTAGGCTAACGACCACAAGGGACTTTTTAATCCTAGCCATGCATCCCAAATCTCTGACAAGTTCTGGCACCCTTGATAAGTGTAACAGGAGCTTGGGGGATGAAACATTTACAAGCGGAGGCCTGGGAGAGAACCATTTACAGGTTGCTTGTGTCCCTTAGAGACATAGATGCCAAACCAGGGATGAATTTCCTGTTCCCCATCCAAATATCCAGGTTACACTTGAATTGGGTTAGGTAGGAATTCTGCTTCACATGGATGGGGAGCCTGTTCCAGCGACAGGGTAGTCTCTAGGATACATATCTGTCTCACCAGCAGGTCCTATTTATATCATAGGCAAGGTTTAAATTTTTAGAACAACTAATTCTAGTACTGTTTGTTTTGTGGATATGCAGGAGGTCCATCAGAGTGGGGTCTGACAATGCTCTGTATGCCAGGCATAGATCTCCCCTCAACAGCCTATAGGAGACAGAATACAGGGATAGGGCCTTGAGGTGGTCTGCAGAGGACATTTTAATTATGGCCTGTATTCTTTTAGTGAGGAACCTCTGTGGACTTTACAAGTGCTGGACATGCCTGATTAGGTACATACCAAAGGGGACATTGTACTCATTGATAGGTCTGATGAATGCCGGATACAGTGGAACAACAACTTCCTTGGACCTAGATGCCATACCTTTGTTTCTAAGTTGCGCAACATAGAATGATTTCCTCACTACTGTAGACATGTGATGGTCAAAGTCTAGATTACTCTCTATGTGTTTCCCTAAGTCCCTGACTACTGGGTCAGCTCAAAGGGATATGTTTTCAATATGACAGTTACCAGAGTGGATGACTTACCAAAGGATACTATTATGCATTTCTTGGCATTTAGTTTTAGCCCATGTGTCAATCCTTCCTAGAGAAAATTTATGTCAGTGTGGGACTGAATGACAGCTGCTAATTTGCAATCATCTGCAAATTTAGTCAGCTAGAAACCACTGAGATTGGCCTTGACTTCAAAGAAGTAAATGCAAAAAAGGAGCGGTCTAAGGACCAATACCTGAAGGACTCCACTTGTGACTGGTCTCTTTGTAGAGGTGGACTCTCCAATTCTAACTTCCTGTGTCCTGTCTGCGAGCCAGTTTGCTATCCAATGGGTGACATATGGGTTGTACCTAACCTCTTGAGTTTGTCAAAAATGCCTGAGTGGGGCATTGTGTCAAATGCCTTTGCCAGGTCAGGACAGCGTGAACCATTCTGCCCTCATCCATTGCTTTGGTGACTTTCTCAAAAAAAGTCCACCAGGTTGAGTAGGCATAACCTGCCCTTGACGAAACCAAACTGGGTTGGGCCCAGGGTCTGGAGGTTTAAAATATCATTATTGATCATTTCCATGACAATTCTTTCCATGGTTTTGCATATAAGACTAGTGAGACTTATGGGTCTGTAGTTTCCAGGGTCTGTAGATGGCCCACCTTTGTGCAGAGGGATGACTGTTGTTGTTCTCTATTCATAAGGCACAAAGCCTGTTTGGAGGCTACAGTTAAATAGCAATTCCAGAGGCCATGATAGCTCATGTTTCATGCTATTTAGAAGGCATCCTGGGACATTGTCTGGACCTACAGATGCAGTGTTCTTGGCCTTAGAGAGAACATTAAAGACTTCACTAGTGACAGCAGGGGGATTTATATTTGATAGTATTTCCTGAGAGAAGATTGTGGGGGATAGAGGAGTAAAGTTAGAGCTGAATTTATCGGCCAGTAGGTTTGCTACATCTTCAGGCTCAGTACAGGTGGCTCCATTTACAGTGAGCTCTGCATATAATTTTGTATTGTCTGTGATATAGCTAAAGAATGCCTTGTGGTTGTCCTTGATTTAGGAGGCCAAACTTGCCTCAAATTTGGCTTTAGTAAACTTTATTTGTCCTCTGAGTTGTTTGTTTAGTTTGATGAGAGTGCTTTTATCATGTTTGGTGCTATACCTCTTAATTTTTGCCATGATTTTCTTACTTCTGTTATACAACCTATTGATTTTGTGATTCCACCAGGGTGGCTTATTTTTTGAGTTAGTTCTGCACTTCTTCATGGTGGGTACAGCTGCCTCTATGCAACAATTAATATGCTTGTATAGGGTTTCTGTGAACAGTTCTGCATAAGGAGCAGTGTTCTCAAGGTTTATGAGGGCTTGAAATTTTGCCAGGTTATCACTTAATAGCAGGAAGTTAGCTTTAGTGTAGTTCCTGACTATTCCAGGGTTAGCTGGGGTCCAGGTTTTATTTTTACTTCAAAGGAGACCATTTTGTGGTCTGACCTTACCAGGGAAGACATTACACTAGGGGGTGTGCAGCACTCTGCCATATTAGTGAGAACCAGATCCAGAATGGTTGCAACCCTGGTTGGTGTACTGAAAATCTGGTCCGAGGAATTTTTGTGTTTACAAAATTTAGGAATCTCTGTGCCTGTACATTTGGTGTCGATTCCCAGTTAATAGTGGAGTAATTAAAGTCACCCATGAATATGGTATTGGGTTGGATGGTGAATGTTTCCAACAAGTTTAAATACATGCTATGGCTTTCCTGGGTCATACAGTGTGACCTATAGCTCACAAGGAAGTGGCAGTGGACTTCGCCTATGGTAATTTTAACATGGAGTAGCTCAAGTGCATTGTCCTGTTTGACCAGCCTTGAGGTATATTTATTGACTTAAATCGAGACACCTCCACCTTTAGTCCCTGTCTGTGTAGTGGCTGGTCTAAATGTATGGAAGGAATTATAATCTTGCACTGTTGGTGTGCTGTCCGTGAATTTAAACCATGTCTCAGTGACTGCACAGATGTCAGCATTCTCTAGGATGAAGAGAGCTTAAAAGGAGTAGAGTTTTTTGTTTAAACTCCTAGCACTGAACAGTGATACCTTTAGATTTTCCTGGTTTTGATTTGCTATGTCAGAAGTACTTTCAGTTTGGCATTACCTAAAAAAGGCACTATGGGGGAAGACAGTGTTATAGCTAATTTTTGAAACCCTAGAGGGTACAGGTGCAGACCATCCCTGGCAAAGCAGTGTGGTCTGTTGACCATCTTCTTCCATGCTGACAAATACTGCACTCCCTTACAATGACACCAGAAACTAAACCAATTTTTAAAGTCAGTCTTTTGTTTGTATTATCGCATCATCCTTGGAGAAGGTAAAATGCTGCTCAATGCTAGGCTCATATCAGCCTGGGACACATATTCCGAGAAGTTCATGATGTCTCTCTTCATATAGTCTAGGGAGGTACATCTCAGGTCATTTATACCCACATGGACTATGACTGAGTCATATTGTTACTTATGGTCCAATGACCTGAGTGTGTGCATAATGTGGTGGATCCTAGATCCTGATAAGCAACTGACCGTGGCTCTCTCCATACTTAGCCTGGTGAGAGGGACATGTGTCTCATGATGGAGTCTTCAATGACCAGAATGTTGGATTGTGTTATGGCCTGGCTTATCGGCTTAGAAATACAGGCTCCATGAGATGTGGCTATATGTGTTGATGTGGGTGTTGTTTTGAAAGAGTGCATTTGGGGCTGCTGAGGGTATTCGTTATGTGTACTTCTTCTAGGAGGTCTTTGGGGTTTAGGAAGGTTGCATTTTAGTGCTTCAGCATATGTGGGTCTATATTTCTGCTTTGAATTGTGTGTGATGGGTGTAGCATGTGTACTACTGACAACCTTATTGACATTATGAGTACTTTTATATGAGAGGTTTGCCTCCAGTGACATTGTATAAATACATCTCTCTCATTCCATATCAGTTTGTTTGAAGATTAACTGGTTGTCAGTAAACATGAGGCAATTTCTACGTTGCCTCAGGATGCCCATATCCACCAAGCTGGTAAGAGAGGTAGCAGGAAGTTCATATCCATGGCAATGACCCCTTTTTATTGATTACACAGTTGGAGTGAGAATATAAAGCAATGTCAGGAGTATCTGATTTGCAGCTCTGGGAATAGTGCTTGTCACTGTAAACTAGTTGTCCTGGGTGCAACTAGGTATTGGTGAAATTTCAATAGGGAATTTACAGGAAAAATGTCACTCAAGGTGTCTGTCTCTATACTGGGCACTGCAAAACACTTGAGGGGAAACTAATTAGCAGACCCTTAAAATATAAGGATGAAGTATTTAGGCAAATATTCTGAAGTTAGAAACAAATCAAGCAGTACTTACTGAAAACAAAGTATTAACTTGTCAAGAATGATGAAAGGAGGGGAGTTATGTGAATGGCTACTTACTGCCAGGCTACTACTAGTGCTGGTCTCACCACAGCTTCACTCTGCTGGGATACAATGCTCCTTTGCTTCTTCTCAAACCAGAAGCAAAACATTACCAACGATCCCAAGATAAGATGCAGGCCACAGGCGATTTGTTTATCCACAGTCTTGTCCCAGATGACGTAAGGGTCTGTATGCTTGTTGCAACCTTTTCTTGGTAGATGCCTTGAACAGCAACCAGACCAATCAGGAACATCAAGCAAAGACACTCACTGCCCAACCAGAAAAAGTCAGGAATCAATGCACTCTGCTCTTTCTTTCTCCAGGAGCAGAACAGAAGCACAAATTCCAAGCTGTCACATATGAAGCAGTTATTAGGCTTTCCAGTCATCAACAGTTGGCAGGAAATAATGTCCCTGTGCTCCTTCTCTGACTAGAAGAAAATAGAAGCACTAATCCCAAGATAACTTCTGACAGGCAAAATGTGAGGTCTCCAATAACTGGTGGTCTTGCAAAAGATGTTGCAGATTTTAAAGGTAAGATGGAAAAAATGGGTTGATATTCTAAGTACTGTGGTGTGCACTAAGCAGTTAGATATGAAACAGAGGGTAACAAGCTTTAGCTTTCTAAGCTGAGAGCCACTAATTTGTATTTTTACTGATTAACTGGTTTATTTTACTTTATTTTATTTTTGTTTTTGGAATATATCTGCTTTTGACAGTTTTATATGACTTTTCAAGATGGTGTCAGTTTGTTGGATTTTGAAGCTTGTAAGGGAGTAGGGCTCTGTAAAAAAGTGAGGGTTAGGTGGTCTGCACTAGCTTTATTCCCCATGCGTGGAATACATTTGAGGCACACATAGTTAGCATTCTGATTGGTCAGTTTTCCTTGCCCATTTTGTAAGTATATTTATAAATGGGTTTACTCAGAATCCAGAATCATTATACATTTTTTCGCCCAGTGGAAAAATGGTCAGAACGGATTATCCTCCCCTCGCAGACCCTTTACTGGATGCATTAATAGAGGTGGCGGTAGAGATCAACTTAGCCCCTTCAAACAAAGGACCCACAGAGTTAAGTTGGGCTAAGTGTGCAGAATTTAATCTGGAAACTCAGTATCATATAGAACAGCACGCACATACTTGAGAAGTTGCTGGTATAGTTACAAATAAGAGAGTTTCTGAAATAAAGGCTGTCATGTAATGGATGGCAAGAACTAAATGAAAACATTCCCTTAAGAAATATGAGTTTAAATTGCTATATGCAAATGTTTACAAAGAGGAAGCAATAGCATCCATCCATAACATACAGCAATTCATTAATAAAATATATTTTCCAAAACTTACAAGGGAAAAATAGTTCTGACGGTACAACATATCCAGGCACAAGAGTACAAGAGGGAAGTGCCTGAAGAAGTAAAATGCTTCCAGAATGTGAATATGACAAATATATACAGTGACGTACAAATATGTGATTTTTAGTTATACAGAAGAACAGTAATAGTGATCTTATTTAAAAGTGATCTAGATTGGATCCCTTCTAATTACTTAAAACCAATCTTAACCATGGGAAAGACTGCGACATTATAAAATGACCAACAGCTTGGGTCTGCTTATGGGAACTAGAGATATAGGTTGGGTAAAATGCATTGTTTAAATTTAGGCTGTCAATGCAAGCAGAAGGACATTTTTGATCATGGGAAAGGATACAAGACCAACATTTTTGCATTTATAATGAACCAACAAGATATCAAAAAGGATAAAAACTAGTAACTAACAGCCGAAAAAACAGAAAAGTAAAGTAAATCTGCTTTTAATGCATTAAAAGCGGATTTACTTTTCTGTTTTTTTGGCTGATATTTTTGTATTTATGCATGATTCTCAGTGCAAAGCAAGTTTTTAACAGGGTTAACTAGAAGTGTCTCCATCTGACCATGCCTCAGCAAAGATAAGCTATTACTGAGACAGAGAGAAAGAGAGAGGTGAAACAAAGGGAGGGGGAAGCCATCCTGGAGGCTTCAAGTTCATGGTTAGACAGACAAAAATATATTTAAGATGAATAAAAAAACTGAAGAAAACTGTCAGGTAGTGCAGCTGCAATACTAAAGTGCTGCTTGATACTGGGTTTGAATAACTAGTCAGTTCAGTGGCAACATCAAAATAGTTTGTGAAATGTCCAGGACAGAGCCATGGTTGGTCATATGACCTCTGAGGCCAGCAACAACATGCCACTGTTAGGAAAGCTTAGAGCTCAGATAATGGCAACACAGCAAAGTCCCTACTACTTTCATACAACAAATGGAAAGGAAATGGGGGGAACAGGACAGGAAGAAATTGAGAAGGGCAAGCACAGGAACACACAGAAGGGCAAAGAAAAAATAAGAGTTGTATGGGGGTGGGGAAACAAGGGTATTTTTATGTGGGACAAGTGCCCATTCTATTATATTTTCAAGAGGGGTAGAGTGGGAAGGTAGGATGGAGAAGGTGTGTGTAGGAAAGAGTGTATAAGGAAGGCAGAAGAGGCAGACAAACCAACATAAAAGACAAACAGAGGCCAACAGGGGAGGCATTAGCACAAATGGGGACGATAACACAAAGGAGAGATGCAGACAGATAGACAGACAGAGCAAGAGAGGAAGGGAGGGAAGTTGTTGTTGGTGATGGTGAGGATTGGACTACAAACTGGGGAGGGAAATGAAAAACAAGTACTGGAAACACCATGATGGGGAAAGTACAGTTGGGTACACTTACCATAAATGTAGATGTTCGAGTGTATTGACTGTTGCAGTCATCACATTTGGGTTATCCCTGCCAGGGCAGCCCTTGGAAGGCTCGAATACCAGAGACTTACTATTCCTGCATCAGTTGCTGTCGCTTGAGGACAGACGTCAGGTCGTCAGTAGTATAAAGTAAGGCAGCCAATGCCATTACATCAGTTTTTCTTCCCCTAACCTGTCAGGAGCCCCCAAAGTAGTAGGCCAGGTTCTGGTGGAAGAACCCCACCAGTTGAAAATAAATACCAATATGTCCCTTGTAAGGAAAGGAGAACAACAAGGAAGAATGGTAACAGAAAGAGAAAGAGAAAAAAAGGGGGGGGGTGGAGGGAGGGAAACCAGGACTGCAACAGTGAATACACTCGAACATCTGCATTTATAGTAAGTGTACACAACTGTACTATGTTCTTCGTGTTTCACTGTTGCAGTCATCACATTTGGGTAGATTCCCAAAGCTGAGGAAATGGGTGGAGGCAGTCAAGGATGCTAGGGGTTGGCTAGGATGCCCTGCAAGACTGCAGAGGCAAACCCTGCCCTGGATTTGGAGAAGAGAGCCAGGTGGTAATGCTTGGTAAAAGTGTGAACAGATGTCAAGATGGCAGCCTCCAGGATGTCCCTGGTGGGGACTCCTCAGAGGAAAGCTGCAGAGATCGATGCTGCTCTGTTGGATTTTGTCCTGACCCCCTGGGGGGGGGGGGGCTTGACATGCTGTTTGTAGCAGAAATGGATGCAGTGTGCTATCCATTTGGAAATGGTTTGCTTGGAGATGGCTTTGCCTTCTGCCCCTGTAGCAAAGCTAACCAGCAATTGATCAGACTTTCTGAAGGATTTAGTCCTGTCCAGATAGTATCTGAGCTGTCTGTGCACATCTAGAGAGTGAAAAATCCTTTCCCCCTCGTTCTGGGGTTTAGGGAAGAAGGTGGGCAAATGAATGGATTGGTTGAGAGCCACACTGGGCACCACCTTGGGCATGAAGGATGGATTAGTTCTGAGGGATACCCGGTCTGCATGGAAGATGATGAAGTGTTCCACAGCCATGAGTGCTTGCAGCTTAGAGACTCTTCTGGCTGAAGTGATGGCCAGAAGGAATGCTGTCCTCCCGGAGAGAAATTTTAGCTCTGCAGAAGAAGCTGGCTTGAAAGGAGGCAGGGTGGGCTTTTCCAAGACAAAGTTAAGGTCCCAAGCAGGTGTTGGTGCCCTTCTGGGGGGCCTCAAGTTGCTAGCCTCTCTGAGGAACCGTTTGAATAAAGGGTGTGAGAAGAGGGGCTGCTCAGTGGGAAAATGAGCAGAAATAGCAGAGGCATGAATTTTTATAGGGGAGAAAGAGAGACCACTGTGTAGTAGGTCAGCTAAGTAATCCATGATGAGAGGGATGGAGGGCTGTGCTGTATTGGCCCCCCCTTAGCCTGGATCCAGGTGCAGAACCTTTTGCATTTATCTGCATAAGACTTTTTGGTGCTAGGGTGTCTGGCCTCATGGATAACATCCAGAACCTGTTTACTGAGGATGGCAGATTGGTTCAGAGTTAGGGAATAAGCCACGCTGCCAAATTGAGTGTCTGCAATTGGGGATGCATGAATTCCCCTTCCCTCTGGGTTAGGAGATTTGGAATCTGAGGAAGATGCCATGGAGGCAACGGGGACAGGCTGTGCAGCAAGGGGTACCAGTGTTGTTGGGGCCAGTCTGGAGCTATAAGAATGGTCGTGGGTTTTTTCTCCCTTATTTTGAGCAGTATCCTGGGGATGAGAGGTAAGGGAGGAAAGGCATATACCGAGAGATTGCCCCAGTGGAAGGACAGGGCATCCAGTTTCCAAGCCATACAGTGATGCTCTCTGGTACAAAATTTGCTGAGCTGATGGTTGGTGTGGGAGGCAAAGAGGTCGACCTTCAGGGTTCCCCATTTCTGAGTTATTAGGGTGAAGGTACTTCTGTTGAGCTGCTACTTGTGTGGGTCCAGAAGGTTTCTGCTTAATTGGTCTGCCAGTGAGTTGAGAGAGCCTGGTAGGTATTGTGCTATCAGGTGTAGTTGCATGGAAGAGGCTGTGAGCCAAAGGGTCATTGCCAGCCTGCATAGAGGGTAGGAGTGAGTCCCTCCCTGCTTGTTGATGTACCACATCACAGTGGTGTTGTCTGTTTAGATCAGGAGAACCCCTGGAGAAGTGGTTTGAAAGCTATCAAGGCATACTGCACAGCCATCATCTCTTTTTGATTGATGTGCAGGGGAATTGCTGTTGGCTCCATTGGCCCTGTATGCACCTGCCATCCAGGTGTGCACCCCAAGCGCAGTCTGATGCGTTTGTGGTGAGGGTCTGGGCAGCAGGAGGGCAGTCCCTTGTTGTGGGAGCATGCTGTTGCCCACCACAGAAATTCCTTTCTGAGGCAAGGAATTATAGGTAGAAGATTTTCCAGGTCTTGAGAGTGTTGACACCAAAGGCTCTTTAGGTACCATTGAAGTTTCCTCATACACAGTCTGGCATATGGAATGAGTAATATGCAAGATGCCATGAACCCCAGAGCTTGCAGGATATTCCTTGCAGAAAGCTGGGGCCTGGTGGCCAGTTGAGAGAAGTAGGCTGTCAGGAAAATTTGTTTCTCTGGTGTAAGGTATGCCATCTGGGATGCTGTGTCCAAACTTGCTCCCAGGAAGATTATCCTTTGGGTGGGCACCTGTTTTGATTTCTTTTTGTTGATTGTGTACCCTAGGGAGGTTAGTAAGGTCTTTACAAAGGCCAGGTGCTTGAGCAGATTTTCATGGCTGTCTGCCTGAATAAGGCAGTCGTCTAAGTAGGGGTAAATTTGAATATTTCTTTGTCTGCAAAAGGCAATGGCCGGAGCAAGACATTTTGTGGAAACTCTTGGAGCAGTAGATAAGCCAAAGAGAAGCCCAGAGAACTGAAAGTGTTGAGATCCTGACCTGAAGCAGAGATATTTCCTGCATGATTCCCTGATAGTAATGTGGAGGTAGGCTTCTTTTAGATCTAGGGTGGCTAGCCAAGTGTCCTTGGGGAGCATGGGTAGCAGCTGCTGGAGGGTGACCATTTGGAATTTTGGGAACACCAGGAAGGTGTTTAGAATGGATAGATTGAGGATGGGGTGCCAGGCGCCCTCTTTTCTGGGTACCAGAAAAAGTCTGGAGTAGAAGACTTGGCCTATCTGTTCTACAGGAATGTGCTCTACTGCCCTCAAAGAGAGAAGGGAATGGATTTGCTTTTCAGCCTCTGCCCACTGATTTGGTGGTAGATCTGGGAACCCTTTTGGGGTTGGAAGGGTGTGGAAGGAGAATTTGTAACCCTGAGACACAATGTTCAGAACCCATTGGTCCTTGGTAATGGTGGCCCAGGTTCTTGAGTGAAAGGAGAGTTTTCCTCCTAGGGGTAAGTGAAGGTGGGCAGAGGTGAGGTTGGGAGGAGGTGAGTCATTGTGAGTTCTTACCATAAGAGGGTGGCTTAGACCTCCCTGGTTTTGAAGTGGAAGTAGTCCACTGCGTAGAGCTCTGCATTTCCTGGGGCTGCTGTCTGGGGGATCTGTTTCCACGGGGCCTAGGCTGGGCCTGTCTACACAGAGCAGGAAGGGACCAGTGCTTGGAGGGACAATGCCTGCTGAACCTAGGGGGCTGTACTTGTAAGAAATCTTTAACTGTTTGCATAGATTTAGTTTTTTCTTTCATCTTTTTTAAAACCTCTACTGCCTTAGTGCCAAATAAGCTTTCTTTGTGCAAGGGGGCATCCAACAATTTAGATTTGACATGGTCTGGCAGAGGTTGTTCCTTAAGCCATGCATGTCTTCTAATGACAGATCCAGTGACTGCTGCCCTGCAAGAAGCTTCTAGGGGTCAAAACCACAGTGCAAGGTGTGTTTAGTTACTTGACTTGCAGAATGCATTAAGTCTTGCAAATCTTTAGATTCTGACCAAGCAGAAAAGGAAGACATGTTTTGCTTAAGGAGTTCCAAGGTATGTTGCTGATATTTAAGCATATAGAACTAACAATTAAGTGTCCTGATAGCAAGAGTAGCCGAGGTGTATACTTTTTTACCCCATCTGTCCAGTGCTCTGGATTCTCTGTCTGAGGGGGTGGGATTCCTAGCAAATGTTGCTTTAACCCTTTTGGTCCTTGAGAAATGATTTCAGGGTCAGCTGTTGGATTTTTAAAAAGTTATTTGTGTGAGTCAAGGACTCTGTAGTACCTGTCTGGTTTTCTGGGAGCAGGAGGTAGGGCATCAGGAGTCAAGCTGGATTCAAGGAAAATATCATCCACCACATCCAGGACTGGGGGGATGGCCAAGGGTCTGTGTTGTGGAAGATCTAGGAATTCCATGAGTCTCTTTTTAGACTGAGGGTAGTCCTGACTCTCCCATTGGAAATGCTCCCTTAAAGTATGCAGGGTTTCCCCAAAGGAAAAATCCTCTGGAGGAGAGGCTAAAGGAATGGAATCTTCTGCATTAGAGTCCTCATAAGTGGAGAGGGGTTGCATGTCTTCATAGTCAGATGCATTAGATTCATCTGACTCTTGTTCAGACAAAATACTGGGGACAGTTCTCCTTTCCTTTTTGAGGGGGTGGATTGGCTTCCACTGATCAGCATGATAACGTAGTTCGCCATTTTAAGCATTTGAGACTGTGGCAAGGAAGCAGGCGCCTGAGAGTGGGTAGTCGGTTTCTTGGGTGTGGTTTGAACACTGGGCCTAAGGAACTCGGTTGTTTTCAAAAGAACAGTAGTCGTGAAAGAAGTCGGTTTGTGTCGAGATTCTGTGGTATGAAGGACTTCCTCGCAAGCCGGTATCTGCTCAGCGGCTCCGGACCCATCCAAGAAAGAGATGACCGCAGGATCCTTAGTCGAAGAAGAGTTTTGCGGCATACCAGACTCAGAACAGGCCTCAGTAGCGGCCTGCAAATCAACTGAAGCGGGCATTGGGGCTGCGGAAGCGCCTCACTGAGTACCAGAGAACTGACAACTAGCTTAACGGAAGCGTTGTCGGTAGGTTTGGACCTGTGTGGTCTGTCTCTGTCTTTATCTTTAAGATTTTTAAGAAGATCTGTTGTCGGATGGCCATATCGGAATTCGAGGACTGTAAACAAAAATATCTGGCTACAATAAGGGCCCGGCGACAGATAGTTCTGGCATTGAACAAAGCACAAAAGCGACAACAGGGGACATCGTGGTCTGGGCCTATACAAGCGACGCAGTAAGAGTGGAAGTCTCAGAGCTTTCCACAAGTGAGACAATTATTAACTTTTTCTGATATCGGTTAGTGCAAATAAAAAAAGGATCCCCAACAGGATACTTAGCTTTAAAAGACTTCAACTTCAGTTTGGAAATGAAAACTCAGGTAGTGGCTGACCGGCACTCGTGTGAACTGCTTCTGCTTCTGCTTCCAGCTCCATGACAAGGAAGACTAATGTAATGGCGTCAGCTGCCTTACTTTATACTACTGACAACCTGATGTCAGTCCTCAGGTGACAGCAACTGATGCAGAAATACTAAGTCTCTGGTATTTGGGCTGGCCGAGGGCTTCTCTGGCAGGAATAACCCAGATGTGATGACTGCAACAGTGAAACATGAAGAACATCATACCCCTCAACCTGGAAACATCAAAAATCTGGACAAAGGCTCATGAAAAGTAGGTACAAATGGCCAAAAATCTGGACTCTGATTAACATACAATCTGCATACACAATTATGTAACCCCACCCACTCCAGTGGAATTGTGGGATACCAACATTCAAACTCAAATTGAAGAACAAACAAAACATTAAACAACACAAAATATAACCAGAACAATAGTGTTTTGTTTATATTAGCATCTGAATTTGCATCAGACTTTGAACTTGTATACAAAAAAAGATCTGGCAAAAGACATAAAGCCAAACCTGTTTGAGTTATTTCAACTTATAAGGCACTAAAGTTGTTATGAACCAGCTCAACCTTTACTAGCAAAGCTAAATACATACAGCCCTAGCTGAGTTACTAGATATAGGGCCAAAACACAAAAGAACCATAGCTCTCAACTGTGCAGATTTTTGCAGAATGTCCAGATTTTTGACAGATATTTTTGGTCCATTTTTTTATAAAATTGTAGTTTTCTGGCAAATCACTGTCAAAGCACTGAGGACTGGAATCAGAAAATGATGACAGACATTTAATTTTCAAATGTAATATCCTTCAGAAAATTAATGATAATGCAAAACCTGTTATTCTATCAACTTTCTAAGGTTGTAAGAGCAATATTTAAAAAGCATCCCTGTTTTTGGGCCTTTGTCCCCCCCCCCCGTTATTCATAGGTTCATAGGCTGGTACTAGGCTATTGGCCCTAGGGCCTATACAAGCCTAGCCATAACAATTCCCTGGATGTTTCTTCTCACAATATTTACTTCCCTGGACCCCTGTCTAGCAGGGTGACTGACATGATCCCCGGGGTGAATTTCCTATCTCCCAGCCACTCGTCAAGGCTCCTTTTGAAGACGGTCAAGGAGGTGCTCTCCTTGACATGTATGGGCAGTCTATTCCAGAGTATGGGAAGTCTCTGGGTCAGGAACCTGTCACTCCAGCATGTTTCGTTCATTGTGATGACACGGTTTTGATCCCTGGAGCGTGTGGCTCTGAGGGATTAGGATCTCTTTAAGTGGAGCATGTCCAAAAGCTCAGGGATTGACATGGCCTTGTATGTTAAGCAGAGATTGCCTCTGAGTAGATGATATGCCACAGAGTATAGCTGGAGTTTTTTTAGATGGTCAGCATAGGGCATCTGCTTTAGGCCTGTGATTCTTTTAGTGAGGTATTTCTGCGTCCTTTCCAGCTGTTGCAGATGTCTTGTGAGGTACATACCAAACAGGGCATTGTACTCTATAATGGGTCTAATGAGGCATGAGTACAGTGGGACAATGACCTCCTTTTATCTGGATGAAAAGCTCTTAGTGATGAGGTGTGCCACATAGAAGGATTTCCTGACTGTTGTGGCGATGTGCTTATGGAAGGTGAGACCACTGTCCACCTGTGTCCCTAAGTCTCTCATCACACTTTTGGTGTTTAGTGTACTGCCTCCTATGTGGTAATTCATGGGTACATGGTTTTTCCCAAAGGGGATAACTATACATTTCTTGGCATTGAGCTTGAACCCATGGCTCTGGCACCAAGCATCTGTTTCTGTAAGGCCCTTTTGTAGAATATCTACATCATTTGGGGATTCAATAATGGTTCCCAATTTGCATTCATCTGCGAACTTTGTTAGCCAGAGTCCATTAGTGTTGGCCTGTACTTCAGAGAAGTAGATGCCAAACAAGAGCGGTCCCAAGACTGAACCCTGAGGTACTCCACTTGTCACTTGTCTGGAGCTGGATTTGGAGTCAGCTACTTTTACTGTCTGGGTTCTGTCAGTAAGCCAGTTGGCAACCCATCGAGTGACGTACAGATTTATGCCCAGCTTAGTATGTTTATCTATGATTCCAGAGTGGGGGATGGTGTCGAAGGCTTTGGCGAGGTCCAGATAGGCTGTGTGGACCACCTTACCCTCATCCACAGCTCTGGAGACTGATTCATAGAAGTCAATCTGGTTCAGGAGACAAGATCGGCCCTTCACAAACCTCAACTGGGTGGGGTCCAGTGTTTGAAGGTTGCCAAAGTCTTTATTTATAAGTTCCATGATAATGCGTTCCATGCCCTTACAGATCAGGCTCGTCAGACTGATGGGACGGTAGTTCCCGGGATCCAAGGTGGATCCCCACTTGTGCAGTGGGATAACTGTAGCTGTGCGCCACTCAGTGGGCAGGAAGCCTGAGGTGAGGTTATGATTAAACATGACACTTAGGTGAGGTGCCAGTTCATTTTGTAGTTCATATAGTACACAGCCTGGGATGTCATCTGGTCCCATGGATGATGCTGTATCCTTAGCTTTGGAGAGTGCGGTTTCTACCTGTGTGGCCATGATTACTGGAATTTGGCAATCGTTTGGTATTGAGATGTGCCCTTTAGAGGGTGAGAGGGGGGTGAAATTGGCACTAAATCGATCTGCCAGGATATTGGCAATATCCTTGGGATTGGTATATTTAATGCCATTCTGTTGTAGCTCAGAGCAGATCTGAACATTGCCATTTAGATTCTTGACATAACTATAGAATGCCTTGTGGCTGTCTTTGGTATCCTTGGCAATTTTATTTTCGTAACTAGCTTTGGAGGATGTTATGTGGGATCTCAGCTTCTTACTGAGGCTGGTAAGGGAGTTTTTTGCATCCTGGGATTTTCCTCTTTTCTGCAACAGTTTCTTCCTTCTGTTGTATAGTTTGTTTATGGCAGGGGACCACCAGATTGGCTTCCTTTTTTTGGAGGAGAGCATCTTGGTTCTAT